>NC_022023.1:13617485-13733137 GCF_000317375.1 Microtus ochrogaster
AAAAAAAAAAAAAAAAAAAAAAACAAAGTCAATCATTCCCTAACAGCAGATGTATGACCTGGTTGAATCTTTCTAGAAAATGATTTGTGAAGGTGTAAGTATGTGTCTTTTAGTCATGGTGGCACATCCCTGTGATCTCAACAGTTGAGAGTCTAAGGCTGAAACCCGAGGGTTACAAGTTTGAAGCCCACTTTAGTTGCATAGTTCAAATCCAGCAAGAGTACATGGGGAAATCCTGTTCCAAATATGTGTGTGTGCCAGCACACGTGTGTGGGAGGGTGGGGCTTCCTTTATCTACTGTTTGCTAATAGATGAGCCGAGGTTTATTCAAGAATGCATGCCATAGTGTTGAATACTATTTTGAAAGATTAGAAAGAGCCAAAATCCCCTAATACAGGGATACTTGGATGGATTGTTTTATGCCCACACGAAGGAATACCAGGAACCACAAAAGACATATTCCTAAAATAGGAAGCAGACAGAATTAAGAACAGTAGGTGGGGAGGAACAGAGGAGGAGAGTTGGTATGGACCCCCCCCAGGTGAGAATAAGACCCCTACCACAATTTGTGAGCCACATTTGAAGCAAGCTTTATTAAATACTGGCCAGGACGATGGACACTGCCCAGGGTCTATACCTGGGCTCCCAGAGGATGGCCATGAATTACATTAGTCCAGTGATTATAGAGGCAAAACCCACAAGGAATTGTACTTCCTGCCTTCATCCAATTAGGGGTAAGCACACATCCTAATGTACTTCCTGCCTACCTACTGTGAGATCACACATCCTGTGCAGTTGAGGCAGCCAACCTTGTCCAAAGAAGTGAAGACACCCAGCATTCCAGGAAGTTATCTGTAAGCAAGTGGGGCTCACAGGCGAGAGGTCCCTTTGCTTTGTTTCTCTCTTAAACCCAGTAATTCAAACTTAAAGTATAACTTCAACCCTCACCATGGAGGGGGGAGCACCATGAGCAAAGTGCAAAACTACAGATGAAAATGTCACAATGCAATCCATTATTTTATATACTAAAAATTCATCCTTAAAAGCCTAATGCAATAAGGGGATGTGAAATTGGCTCTGCTCTGTATCATGGAAAGCAGGCTACGCAGACAGCTATGTCCTGTGATTCCACTCTCCTGTGAGTATCTGGATACATATTCTGTGCTGAGAAAGAAACAAGATCACAGCACAAAGAAGGACCAGTCCACTTTGAAAGCAAGAACGGCTGGCCAAAGTGATGAGAACATGGAGCTGTTGAGTGTTCTGCCCTAAACGGGATACCCTACTGATGGTGGCTCAGGGAACATGGCTGAAGAGGAAGTAGAACACTGTGAAACATTATCTTCTAGACACGATATGGCTGTTGCATCCATGAAATCTCAGCAGGGCTAACACAACCCTGGGCCACCAATAGTCCCTCAAGGGTAGGAAAGACTCATGAGGCCTCACCGGTAGCAGTAAATTGGGCTTGGGGACAGATAGCCATATTCCTCAAACTGGTAAGTTGTTGGGAGAAGAGACTTTGTGGGAGGGGAGGGGAATAAGATAGAAAAATGATGAGGAGATATAACCAAAGTACATGGTTTGTGTATAAAATTGTAAGAGAATAAATTTTCAAAACACATGTGTGTATGTGCTTTATATAAGCAAATGAATGAATGAGAAGTGTTCCTTAAATGGTTAGCGTTCTTTGGATTGGCAGGTTAAAGGTCTTGTTTTCCCTGTCTAACCTCTGTATTTGAAAGCCCATTGCTGCATGAGGAAGAAGGAGCATAGCCTGAATGATTTCCTGGACCTGAGGCTCCAGCGTGGGCCACAGAAGGAAACTGAGGCTGTCAATGACACAACAGCCTTTCAGTCAGAGTAGGCAGCTTCAACCTAAGTATAGACTCAGGAAAGGCCATGTGTGGCCCCTGAGGCCACTTGCTGGATCTATGCACACCTGGGACAGGGGCCTGCTGTGACCTGCAGTAACTCCAGAGAAAAAGCCAGATCCACACCTCTGAAAAAGCTCCCAGCCCCTGAGGCCTATCGGCACTCCACCAGTGAAAGCATAAGGAGCCCTCTTCACTCTCTCTCCCTAACCTTCAGCGCTACCGGAAGCCTCTACACTTCCCACCTCCCTGCTTGCCTTCTGTTGACCATTTCTCTCTCCAAGGCTTGATCCTGGCTCTGGAATGATAGCCCACGGTTCGAATTTTGTTCTATGAATATTTGGAGCATAAAAAGTGTGAGCTCATCATATCTGCTGCTGTGCACACTGGTGTGGAGGTCAAGAGCAGCCCACTCTTCAGCACTGTGAGCAAAGAGAAGCCAGGGACAGGTGAGAGAATCAACACGGCCCACTTTGCCCGGTTCTTCAGGTTTGAGCATGGCAAGGAGCCCCCACATTCACAAAAACCCACTGTCCCTGGAAAACCAGGACAGTCGGTCACCCTGGGGACAAACAAACCCTTTGGCAGGGATATAGAGCATCCTCTATGGATTAGTTGGACAAAGGCCCAGATTTTAGGGGAATTCTGCAAATATAGTGCTATTTATCCGGCAGCTAAAGAATTAGTTTCAGTATTTAAATACTATCCAAGGCAGATATGGCATTTCCCATGACCCTATCCCGACTTCTCAGTCTCCGGGAATCAAAGCCCTTTGTGGGGTTATTTTCTTTACTATAGCATCACCTTGTGTAGCTGTCCACATGACCAAACTGACCTCGGAACTCCTATCTCTGTGTTAGGGCTACCCATGCTTCACTTGCAGGACAGGAATAAGCTTCTGTTCTATACATCAAATTCTACAAGTAATCTTTTTCTTTGCATACTAATTGCTAAAAACCAATGGGCAAATTCACATTCAAATCCTCAGGTAAAACAGACAACAGAACAGAGCCCAGGCACCAGCCCTGCCCAGTGCTCAGTGTCCTTCTTAGCTTTATTTTCTTTGTTATTCTGAGGTTTTTTTTTTTCCTTTTTCATTAGAAATAAGTTACACTGGCCAGATGTGGTGACACACATCTGTCGTCCTAGCACCAGGGATTGAGACAGAAGGAAGGCATCTGAGGCAAGCCTAGGCTGTATCTAAGCTGTGACTGAAGACATGGATAGAAAGGGGGCTGGAAGAGAGGGCTCATCTGTTAAAGCACTTATTGCCCTTTAACAGCGACTCAAGTCTAATTCCCAACGATGTCAAGCAGCTAACAACTTCCTGCAACTGCGGCTCCAGAGAATTTAACACCTTCTTCTGGCCTCTTCAGGCACCTAACATTCATGTGCACATGCTCGCACACAGAGGCACACAGACACATAATAAAAGATAAAATCTTAGAAAAAGTTCACACAAGGATTATGGTCGTGGTAAGACAGCCAATTCCTGTGCTCGAGGCCCTCAATCTCTAGTAATGAGAAAAAGACAGAAGAGAGGATGACGGGCAGAGAAGAGGAAAGAGAATGAGACCTAAGAGATAGGACAGCGCTGGGAGGTGGTGGCGCACACCTTTAATCCCAGCACTCAGAAGGCAGGCAGATCTCCGAGTTCGAAACCAGCCTGTTCTACAGAATGAGTTTCATGACAGTCAAGGCTACACAGAGAAACCCTGTCTTAAAAAACAAAAAAGAGAGGGGACAGAGAGAGAAAAGAGTAACTATGAATTCATCAGTGGATCCATTAAATTAGAACCCTCATGATTCAATCGCCTCTCAGCAACCCATCAACTGCCAATCAAGTCCTTGACCGCTAAACCTAAAGCCTTAACACTGATGATGTTCACAGAACTATCAGAGCACTGGCAAGGCATGAGCCTAGTCAAGTGCCAAGTTCCACCACCCTGCCACCTTCCATCAGGCACCTTGAGAAGACTGCAGATAAGGTATTTAGCGTAAGTTCTGTAAAGTCTGCGCTACTACGTGTACTACAGTACTATGTCTGTAGTCTACCGCCTGCACTACAAAGGCCTGGAGATTTAAACACAGAGACACAGATCATCCTTGAATTCCCCCCAAGAATGCCCCCTTTATTGTGTTCAGGAGCAGCTTATATAGAGATCCTTAAACTGATAGCCACGCCTCAACCAAACCCACCAGAAACCACTCTCCTGCCATCAGGAACTCCTGAGGGTCTCGTGCTCACTCTCGAGGGTCTCGAGCTCAGAGCAGCTGCAAACACAGAAAAACAAGTTGTTTTGCTCAGAGCAGCTGCAAGCATAACAAGTTGTTTACAAGAAATTCAGGGTCTGGGGGTCCACAGCCCCGAACAAGTTCCTCCAGCTGTAACACAGGAAAAAATATATATACAATCTCCAGGGCTCTAGTGAGAAGTCCTGTATACAAGCATATAAAAAGGCGCATAGTAGGTATACAGAAATAGCTGTAGTTAGTAGTTAGCATTTTGGTAAGAGTGAAATGAAGTAGAAATAATACAGAGATGTATTATTGCACCTTCCTGTTTGTACTTTGCTGTGATCAGTGACCACAGGACCTATACCAGGAAGCCTGAGAGAGAAAAATCAAACCATGGTAGAAATTATCACCCCCTTCATCACCTCCCTCCCCCAGCTAAAGGATACTTACAGGGCATGGTGTCACAACCACGTCCTCCTCCCCATTCTGTTGGTGACCATCTCAGTAAATGGGCTATTTCTATCTGCAAGGGCCTAAGATATAAGGAAATACTAAAAAGTATACAGGAGGGATAGGCAAGAAGATCTAAACTGAGAGAACTGGAAAGATCTTTCAATCCACAAGATCTGGAGACCAGGATGGGCTCCGTCCCCGAGAATGGTTTGCGATGGTTCTGAGAGAAACCTCTTCCTATTAGATACTGCAGCCACACCAGGTACTTTAGGAAGCAGCCTTCTGCCTAAGGAACTGTGACTGAACTTTTCCTTTCTACTTTAAGAATCAAGTTCACAGAGCTCACACAGAAAACTGAAACAAGAAGCATGTTCAACTAAAGCAGTAGGAGTCACCTTGTGATTCCAACTCAAAATCTTCTTGGAAAATCTTCCATGACAAAACAATGGTTTAAATTCTCGATGAATCAGGGAAGTGAGGCCAAGGTACCCACTGAGACAACATAGTTATCCATCTTCTTCCATGTGTTCCCCATGCCCCTCACCCCTAACCCTGACACAGTTTGTTTTCATTAGTCAGAATGTTCTGTGTTCTACAGACTCCCAAACACAATTCAATGAGCCCAGCGAAGGGCAGAATCTATCAGTCATTGTGAAGGCATGGCTGAAGCTAACTACAGAGCTTACTGGATCCTTCAAACTCTCTCTTCCTCTTGTGGCTCCTTGTTGGTGGCTTCATTTCCGTTAGGTTTATTTTCTCAGGGACCATTGATTTCGCATTTCTCTGGCCCTAGGAGAAACTGGTTTTCTTGCCCAGCCCCCGCGAGAGGCTTTGGTATCCCTGGCCTTCATTAGGTTCTCGGCCTTTTGGCCAGGGATCAGGTTGGGCTGCCATTCCATCAGAAAGGGTCAGAGCAGACAAAGACAGCGGAGGATCAATCACTTCAGCTTCCTCTGTCACAGCTCTTGACTGACACACGGTCACTTCTCTCGGAAAGTCTAGTCTCCAAACTCTGCTTTCCTGTGGTCCCCAAAGTCTGGGTTAAAAGACACCCAAGATTGCTTCATCTCTGTTCTACCTTTACAGATTTGTGAGTCTTTTCTCCACTGGGCTTAAACAACTGAGGGTGTTTTATGAAATCCTGTGTCTGGAAGGCTGAATTTTAATCTAAGTAAATTGTTTTAGGTTATTATAGGAAAACTCAAAGGCACAGCTGTCAATCACTCTCTTAGTCAGCTCTCCTTCTGATTCTAGATATATTCTGGGAACATCACCCAGAGCATTTATGATAATACATTGCACGGAGTTACACAACCAAATTTTCTTAACTTCAGAAATCGCGAACTTCCAAAAATAGTGTCAGAGGGGAAAGATGGAAGATTCGGAGCAACATAATGCCAAATCCCAACCCTGTTTCTTTGTCTTCCAAGCCATATGTAGGAGAGGAAGTCAAATGGCAAGGAGGTACTGGAGAAAGAGAAGCCTTGCCAAGGGCCCTGTTTGGAGGGTGGTTAAAGCCCATGTTAGAAACTTGGCTCCCAGTGCAGTAGAGTTCAGAGTGGGGGCTTTTTGGGAAGCGATTGCACCATCACTACTCTGCCTTCCCTCGATGGGGTCAGAGCATGTCTGTATTATTGGAAGACAGCACAAAGTGGGAGATTGGGGCCTAGTTGGAAGAAGTGATTCCTTACAGTCCTGGAGGTCTGGGAAGGCCAAAATCAAGATGCTAATCTAAGGTGAGGGCAGCTGAATTGATGTGTTTTATTTCGAGAATAACTTGCTTCCACAGTCTGACCTATTTGCCTTGCTCTCCTCCCCGCACTGTTTACCTCTTGCAGCCAAATCCATTTTTAGAGAATCAGCTCCTTAAAGAAGACATCCTTGCCCACAAAACCCTGGTTGGTGGAGATGCCCAAGATCAGAAGTGACACATGACCTTATTCACAGGCACCCACTGATGTGGCTGCTGTGCCCGTTTCCAGTCACCCACATATGTGCCTGCATTGTTCCTCAAGGTCAGCAGGGACTGTGTTTTATTTAACTCTCTAGCCCCCTGTGGAGCAAAGTGTCTGAGCCATTGCAAAGGTCTCAGAGATGTTGTGGACTGAGCTGTTGTACAAATGGACCGTGCCTAGCGATACTTGCGCAGGATATACTGTCATAGTTCCAAGTAAGGGACCAAAAGGAATCAGTCACAGTAGACTTGGGGCTTAGATGTTCTAGTCTAAGTAGCTCAGCAACCTTCCCGAGAATAGACCCTTGGACCATCTTTAAAAGATAGCTCTACCTTCCACACTTGGCCTATGCATTGAGTAGGCACCTAAAGCAAACCGCAGTAGGGAGCAGCAGATGTGGTAGGACTCCCTCACATCTAAACATTTCTTAAATATGAGCGTGGTGGCACAAGCCTATAATTCCAGCACTTGGGAGAAAGAAGAGAGATCACTAATCTAAGGGCAGCTTCAGCTTCACAGCAGATTGAAAGCCAACCTAGGCTACATGAGACCTGTCTCTAAAATAAAGAAGAAATGATTGTTTAATTGTAGCGCAATGTCTGCTCTGTATGTGTTATGTGCTACACGCTCCGGAACAATTCAGTTCTCAAGCCGGGCAAGGGACTGGAGATTGGAACACACACACCGATTACAGAGACATGGGTCATCCTTGAAACAAGAAGGCCAACTTTAGTGTGTTCCAGGGCAGCTTGTACAGTGCCTTCCCTGATCAAAGTCCACACCCTAGCGCTCAGCTGCAAGCCCACCAGAAACCACTCTCCTGCCATCAGGAAACTCCTGAGGGTCTCGTGCTCAGAGCAGCTGCAAGAAAACAAGTTGTTTACTCTGGCCACAAGAAATCCAGGGTCTGGGGTTCCACCAAGTCCAACATTTAATTGCATATCAAAATTAAAGAAAACAAGATTGTTGTTGTTGTTTTTTTTTTTTTTTTTTTTTTTTTTAAGAAAACCAAAATAGTGAGGATCAAGCCCCAGGGACTGGAGACTAGAACAGCGAGCCTCTTGTTTTACGCTGTTGTATGCTTTAATGTTGGCATTAAAGTTTCAATGCTGGATTAAAAAAGCAAGTTTGGATGCCTCTCAGTTTACCAATGTTCTAAAACCTCTTCCTTAGCACTTTACAACGGATGGTCTTTTTCTTGTTTTTGCCAGTGGCTAACTTGACTATGTTTTACGTGGGATACCCAGGCAGGGGACTGCCTCCTACCTGGAGACCCCAACCTAGGAAGCTGGTGTGCAGTTAGGTCAGCTGTGCCACTCTCTAGGAAGGTGTGGGATATGCCCCATTCCCTGGCATTGTCTCGGCACAGGTCTTCTCAGTGAGATGTGGAAGGCTAGGGTGAAGGAGGATGCTGTGGGAAAGGAAGGGTCTAGGGCAGCTTGACCTTGAATCAGGCTTAGTTTGGACAGAGTCTCAGGAATGCTTGGTGGCTCATGGGACCCCTGGGTAGTATCAGTTGGTCCAGAGATGTATCTAAGTTGAAGTTTTCAATGAACACGTGCCACATGCACCTGCCCTTGCCCCCTTTATACAGATCTCCTTCAAAGGTTATAGGCGCAGTAGGTGGTGTCAAGTCACTAATAGCCACTGTTGACTTGAAAGCCCGGTGCTGGGAGTGCCTTCTGCCCCCTTGCAGATGCCCCCCCCCTTTGTCCCCTTCTCTGTGCCCAGGAGACTGACCTAGTTGTTCTATCAGTCTCTCCCTGACCCTAGGGCTCCCTCTGAGTATGAGGCAATGCAAAGCCTGCTGAGAAGGGAAGAGAGGGGAGGAAGCTGACCATTTGTCTTGCTGACTTACTTCATTGTAAGCCTGAGGGCAGTGACTGTCTCCCTTGATCAATTCGCTGCTCTTTCCAGGCTTTGTCCTACCCTGTTCCCTCCAGAGTTCTCAAATTACCAAGCTATAAAAGCAGGTCATTTGTTCCCTGTGGGGACCCAGCGGATAAGGTGTTACACCCAGAAACCTGTTTATATCTGGACCTTACGTAAAGACCACAAGGCAGATATGATGATAGCTATGCCCACTCTGTGACTAGAAGATGCTGGATACGGTAGCATAAAATCTGCAATTTTTATAATCCAGAGAAGGAAGCAAGAGTATGTGAGACCCTATCTCAAAAACACATAACACCCAGAGAAAGAAGGCAAAGGAGAAGGAAAGGGAAGAAACGAGAACAAAACAAACGAGAAAGAAAAAATTCTAGATGTATGTGCAGGCTGCTGTGCTCTAAGTCCTCCATGTTCTGTAGGTTCAAGAATTGATTCCTAACCCATGGCACCAAGCACCAAGCCTTAATACATGAGAGGTATTGACAACTTGAAAAGGTAGGACTTTTACTATACTATGTATGCCAATGTAAAGCGCGCATCCGGCCTCTTGGTTGCTGTTCTCCGTTCCAGCAGAGGATTGTGACTGGTGAGCCTACCCCTAAATAAATAACCCTCTATTATTCTCAATTCTGAGCTAGAGTGGGATTTCTTTTAAGCATCCTTCTTCAGACTTTCACAAGAGGTCTTCAGGTCTACAGACCCCTGCCTGCGCTGATACGGTGAGATCCAAACCATGAAACCAGCTTCTCTCAGCTACTGGGAGACTTGGCCTCATCACCCATCCAAACCAATGGGGCCAAAGGGCCATGTAACTGAGCCTCCAAAACTAATCCATGATGGTCCCCTCCCCCTCCTTTCTCGAGAAGCAGATTATCTGAGGCCCTCGGGATCTGAGGTGGTGGAAGGTTGTCTGACATCCAGACATCACTGGAGCATCTCCTTCCAGGGCACTGGAGAGAATCTGTGGCCAGTGTAGCAAAAGGAATGACAATAGACCTCTCTGCACGGCTGCCCACCTCTTCAGCATGTCCTTCCTGCCACAGGAAATCTATGGAGCCTAGAGGTCAACTGTTTTCTATGCCTTCTACATTCTTATTATCAAAGCAAAGGCTGGTGATATCAGGCACGGGCTGCCTGTCACTGGGCAGAGACTCTCCTGCCTAAGCCTGACAAGAGTGTAGCTGCAGCTGTAAGGAAAGGGGACTCTTCCATTGCCTTCCAACATGCTCACCTTCTGCCTAGTGAGAGTGTCTCCCTGCTCCCTCGTCCTACTTAAGCAGCTCTGCCTAAGTCTCAAGTCAGGAAGCCCAGGGCCAAGCCCTGATTTTGCACTTCCGGCCACTGATTGGAGAAGGGGTTCTCTCTGGAACCTGGAAGTTCCCATCAGCTTTTCCTTTTGGAAACATGAGTTCAGCTACCTTGCTGATGAGCCCATATAAAAAGTTGCAAAGACAGCATTTAGAAAGAGAGGAATTCAAATGTTGGTTCTGACAGAATCAGGACCCCAGTGAAGCAGCCTGGATTCTGGCATGATTGTGCTACAGTATCCCATGGCAGCAGCGTGTGTGTGTGTGTGTGTGTGTGTGTGTGTGTGTGTGTATGTGTGTGTGTTTAGTATATATGCTCATGTGTGGGGGTGCGTGTGCATGTGTACACAGGCCTCTATTGCTATGTTTTCTGACACGGGGTCTGAACCTAGAGCTTTCTAATGGACAAGACTGGCTGGCTGCAAAGCCCCAGATATCCTGTCTCCACCCTCCACAGGGCTAGGTTACAGACATGCCCAGCAAAGCTTTGCTGGCTCTGCTCGCTGAGTCCCTTACAACTTGGGAGAAGTTCCTTGCTTTTTGAGGCTTTGAAAGTTCTCTTCTGTAACAACAGCCCTTGACAATTCCAGTCTTGGCTGTAAAGGTCTAAATAAAATGACTAGAAAAGACTAGATTCTCCTCACTGAACAGTCTTAGAGAACTTGAAATGTGGTCAATGGACTGAATAAATCGGTCAGGCCAAACAATTCTGTTGTCTTTTCCGTACATAGACAAAGTCAGAAACAGGGAACAGTTAGAAATTTGTCCCACAGTCTTTCGAGGCTTCTGAAAATTATCAACATTAGCATTATTATTATTTATTAAAGCTGCCTCTGAGCTATATTCCAGCAAGGGTAGAACCTGGTCACAGGATCTGTACTCTGCCAGAACACTGAAAAGCCCTCCTGGGTGTGTTCACAGGATACTGGGTCGGATGTAGCAAGGGAGAAAACAGGCCCTTCCTTGATGCAGACAGAGGCATGGCATCAATGAAGGCTGGATAGGTGGGGCTCTTCAGGCCAAGGATGGGTGGGTTTGCCTCCTTTCACGGGAAATGGGTGAAGCCCTGTTTGGAATCATTCCTCAGACGTTTTTTGTGCCGTAAAGGAAATGTCTTCCGATAGCACAGAGCTATTGGTTTCCTGTTGTGAACTGGGAATTTCTGACTTGCCCAAGAATGGCCAGGAAGGGAAAGGGTAGTTGTCTGTTGAGAGTCCTTGGTTTAATGAAAATGCTAATTCAAGGGTTTCCAGAACACTCTAAATAGCCAGAAGGGAGATTGGGGGTTAGGGAGAGGTCATGGTAGCAAGGGAGGTCTTGTGGGACAAGATGGGTTTGTGACCACGTTAGTTCTAAGAATATTTACTGAGCAGTTCTGTTGTGAGCGTTGTACTGTGATAGCCAGGTAGACCAGATGGCTTGGCAGCCTTCTCCCTCTAGATAACATGCAAGTGAGGAAAGTGATGTAAAAAAATGGGTTTTGAGTAACATAGGACTAAAATAGAGCTATGCTTTAAAAATACACATTTAAAAACATTGTATATAATGTATGTTGGATTAATCTTTCCTGTGCACATAACACCAGGAGGGGACAGGAGAGGGTATCAATTATCCTGCTTTATAATCACTCTCCCACCTTAGTTCCTTGAATCAGAGTCTAGAATTTGCCTTTTCTGCTAGGTTGTCTGGCCAACTGGTCCCAGAGACCTCTATGTCTGATGCACCCCTCATACTATGCCCTGGGGTTACAGATGTGCACAGCCACCCCTGACTTTTCCATGGGCACTGAGGATCTAAATTCAGGTTCGTCTATCCAGTGTTCTTAACCCCCTGAGCATCTCCCTAGAACCTTTGGAGTAGTATTACATGTTCTGGGTTCTTTTTTCCCCCTTCTCAGTTTTTTGTGTTTTGTTTTTCGAGACAGGGTTTCTCTGTAGCTTTGTGGTGCCTGTCCCGGAACTAGCTCTTGTAGACCAGGTTGGCCTCAAACTCAAAGAGATCCAACTGTCTCTGAGTGCTGGGATTAAAGGCGTGCACCACCACCTGGCTATTTTTTCCTTTCTCAGTTTATCATGAGGTTGGGAATCGCAAACAGATGGAGGCTTCGTAGAGTGTAACAGGATAGTCAGTACCGAGCCCAGGCTATGCTTTGAATGCTTTCCACCCATGTCCTCACCTAGTGTTACACTGGCCCTAAGAAACAGGTCTCCAGAATTGAGAAGGTAACAGTTTACTGAAGGCCATGCAATGTAAGACATGGAACCAGATGTTAGCATCCTTCTTTTCCTTTCCTCTCCTCCATATCTCAGACTCCCTTTCTCTGATGTCTTTTGCAGTGAGCAGGTTTATACCTACATTAGTCAGGTGGGGGCTGACTCGTTTTCAAGGTGTGCTAAGAGATCTTTCTTACTGAAGATTTTGTTTTTATTAACACAGGGTAATAGCAAAACCAAAAAAAAAAAAAAACTTCCTAAAACTCAAAGAAGTATCACCAACGGTTTGCCAGCATACCCTCGTTTCTGGGTTACAGCCTCACTCTGAATTTGCCTTTCTCTTCTTCCATGTGTCTAGCCCGGATTTGCTATGCAGAATAATTGGCTCCTCCTGTGAACAACTGCCTCTCCGCTGCCCCCAGAGAGAAACACAGGAACCAAGAGAGATGGGTCCTAAGTGCTGCGGTTACACTGCCCTAGAGCACAAGTCTTTGTTTCCTTGTGCTTACGTCTGTGCACACATCAGGCTGCTGATTGGGAGCAACCATATCATTTTATAAAATATTGACCACAAACTTTTTTTTTCTTAACACTTGAAGGGTGTTCATGCACAGACAAGTGTTCTTCCTTGTGTTCGTAAAGTTTTGAATCGTGTTTAACCAAGAATCTAATTCCATCCTGGGAACTAGGGATCCAGACAGAAATGAATAGAATGTGACCCATCTTAGGGAGGTGGCTCTCAGTCCCCTGGGGACACGGTTTATACTGTGAGCTGGCCCTCTCCACACGTTGTGCCAATTCTCCTTCTCGTGGGTCTTTCTCTGTGATAGCGACTGGGGAGAGAAACGTTCATTGCTTTAGTGTCCTGTCTAGCTAGAAATGGCTATGAAACCCAGAACAGAGTTTATGTGATACGGTTTTTGGAATAAACACAAGTCTGTGGAGAGGTGTTCTGGAAAAGCTTTCTATGACATGAAAGGAGGAACAAATGCACATGTGGCCATTTGCTTCCTGTCTGGAATGCAGACATGTGGGGGCCATCTTGTGATGAAGAGTGGCCGGTCAGAGACTGTGGGCGAGGGTAATACACACCATCCCTCTGCTCTTGATGACAGTGCTGAGTGTAGTCCCCAGCTAGGAACTGCCTGATTTACGTATCCTTTTTCTCATGCTGAGGATAAAACCAGGGTCTTATGCATGCACACCGAGCTCTCCGCCAGTGAGCATCCTGGGCTCTTAGTTTTTGGAGGCCCAGTCTTGGTATGGTCCCTGGAATTCACTTCTCCTGCCTTTTCCTTCCAATCTCTGGGATAACAAGTGTGTCTTTCGAGCCTGGGGGAAGCCCTTGAAAGCAGGATGGTAAGGAGAGCCTGGGTCTGCCAAGGTTAGTCTGCCAGGAGCACACAGGATGGGCGATAGAAAACAGAGCAGAGCACGCTAAGACTGCTGGATTCACAGAGAAATGAGGCAGGGAGCAAGCCTACAGCACACCCAAATTAAGGAAAAGATTCAAGACGTAAGTGCTGAAGTCTAATCTAAAATGTCAATGAACCATACACACATACAATTTTGGAAATGCAAAAATCTCAAAGACACAGGCTATAAAAATGTAGGCAGAGGGCCGGGCGGTGGTGGTGCATGCCTTTAATCCTAGCACTTGGGAGGCAGAGGCAGGCGGATCTCTGAGTTCGAGACCAGCCTGGTCTACAAGAGCTAGTTCCAGGATAGGCTCCAAAACCACAGAGAAACCCTGTCTCGAAACGAAAAACCAAAAAAAAAAAAAAAATGTAGGCAGAGGGACAGGTATTAATAACTATTGGGCTAGTTTCCCTTTGCCCTTGGGTGGCTTGTCTTTGATTTTCTGGTTCAAGAAAAGTGATAGAATGTCTGCCTCACTTGTACAAAATCCTAGGTTCTAGTCTCGTCACTGTATAAACCTGGTACGGTCACAAAGGCTTATTATAATCAAAGCACCTGGGAGGTAGAGCTGGAAGGATCAGAAGTTCAAAGCCTTCTTTGACTACAAGAAGTTCAAACCTTGTCTGGACTACATAGTAAGTACCTTGTCACAATGATGCATGAATTCCTTTAAGAGATCATCCAACGTTACCCTGATCTAGAAAGGCCATACCCTGAGTCCTCCTCCCCTTAGCCCCCCCCTTTTAGGTCCCCGAAGAGTCTCACCTCAGAATGCCCCTTGTCCCACTCTCACTGGCTAAAGCCTTGCCTTGTGACCACCTTTCCACTTCAGCCCTGGGAAAAGATGCCCACTTATCACCTCCACCTGCCTGGGTTTTCAGCCTCCCTCACCCTGAAACCTCTCAATGAATAGGTTGCCCCAAAGCACAAGGAGGAGTCTTATCTAGCCTGTGGCTTCAGATAAGAAATAAATTCAGGCCAGTCATGGTGGCCTGAATTGATCCCAGCACTTGGGATACTGGTAAGTCTCTGCAATTGAAACTACCCTCCCCCTACAATGTCTACATTGTAACTTCCAAGCCAGATAAAGCTACATAGTGAGAACTTGTGTCAAACAAAGCAAAGAAAACAAAAAAACAAAATTTCAGAACTCCATTTGTAAAAACCCGGGTTTTACAAAACATTGAAGACTCCATGAGATGTTAATAGGTAGCTGTTTTTTTTTTAAGTACTTCTGTCAAACTTCAATGAAGTTAAAGATAGTTTTATGATAAATCATCTCAGACTTTAACAGGATAATATTTACTATATAATACACTCTGGCATTTTCAAAAGCCCTGGTTTGGCTCAGCAGGATTCTCTGCCCTTGTTGGGCAGCAGCTGGGACTTGCTGCAGCTGACTTCATCTTTCCAAGGAGCAGCAGATCTCTCTGCCTGGCCAGGGAAGAGAAACAACCGTGCCCCCAAGCACGATCCTCTTCCACGTATGTTCAAACAGGAGGAAGGCCCCCGCTCTCAGGGGCCCCAGTGAGCTTCATCGAGGGAGACAGGTCATGGAGCACAGCTGGCAGAATAGGCACCATCCATCCTTCCACTCCTGGACAGAAGCCTCTGTCCATCCAGTCCCACCCAGGTTGCTGAGGCTTTCGAAGAAGAAAATGGGCAGGAAGCAGAGGAAACTAGTTGGGGAGAAATACCCCCCCCCATACTCCCTACCCCACACCCACACACATCCCTGTGTGACCCACCCCTTCTAGTTCAGTCTTCCTTCCCTTCCCCCCTCCCCCAGGGTTCTTTCCTTCCTTTCTCTTTCACCTCCAGCAGCCTATGCTAATTGATTCCTTCCCCCACCCCTCCCCCCATGGAAGCTGCCTTCCCAAGCCCAAGAAACTCCTTATCTCCTATCTAGGATTTGCTTTGAAGTACTTGGGGTTGGTAAACCGGTGTTCAGCCAGACTGAGGTGAGGTGGTTGGGGTCCATTCCCCTTTCAGTACCATTTTAAAACCCACACACCTAGCAGGCATAGTAATAAACTTGGCCTTCAGGGCTCTTAAATTGCCAGACAAAACCAAAGTCATAAAAACAAGCAGAAAGGGAGCACAAGCCAGAGAAACAGAAAGTCCAAATATAAAGTCTTAGCAGTAATTACAGAGCTGTAAAGTTCAAAGTCCTGAGGAGTGATTAATAAGCACCCCCCTCCTGTCTCAGAACTGATTGCCGTCTGCTTGGCCTCCAGACACAGCCCTCAGCATCCCCCCCCCCCAAGGTCACAGGCCACCTCCTTAACAGACTCTGCAGTACTGAGCCCTAACTTCTGAATATAAAGAAATAAACGGTGCAAACCTACGAACACCATCAGCTTGTATTCAGGATAGGCTCCTTCAATGATCCCGTAGCTCACCCATCCAGCCAGACTGGCTGGGCAGCAAACCCCAGAGCTCCTCCTGCTTCTACCTCCCTAGTGCTAGGGTTTTAGGCACGTGCCACTGCACCCAACATTTTGATGTCCATGCGTGCTGAAGGTTGAACTCGGAACTGGCGGAGATCCCCAGGCCCTCTGGTTTTAGTTTTGAGAATTCGCAGTAATATATTAAATGGTTGGTTTTAAGTTTTGGTCAACACTTAACCATCCGCAAACGGGGCCAGTTTAAAAGTGTTGTTCTAGAGGCCAGAAAGATGACTCAGGTGTTAAGAGCATTGAATGCTCTTCCAGAGGACCCAAGTTCAATTTCCAGAGCCCCTATGGTGACTCACATCCATTCATACCTCCAGTTCTGGGGGATCCAATGTCTTTTGCTGGTCTGAACAAGCACTGCACAGATGTACATGCAGGCAAGACACTTAAAACAAAACTTAAACATTTTTTTATGTGCCTAAGTAAACAACTTCAACACACAAATAAAATAAAAATAAGTTGGTTCTTTTTGTTTTGGGTTTTTCTTCATTTTGTTTTTGGTTGTTTGTTTTGGTTGTGTTTTTATCAAGACAGGGTTTCTCTGTAGCTTTGGTCCCTGTCCTGGAACTAGCTCTTGTAGACTAGGCTGACCTCAAACTCAAGAGATCCACCTACCTCTGCTTCCTGAGTGCTGGGATTAAATGCGTGTGCCACCACCACCAGGCTTATGTTTTGTTTTTTTAAGACAAGGTCTCACCATATATAGCTGGCTAGCTTTGAACTTGCTTAGTTAGACCAGCCTGGCCAGGAACACCACACACCCAGTGATAATTTTATTTTATTATTATTATTATTATTATTTTGGTTTTGAGACAGGATTTCTCTGTAGCTTTCTCTGTAGCTTTTTGGTTCCTGTCCTGGAACTAGCTCTTGTAGACCAGGCTGGCTTCGAACTCACAGAGATCCACCTGCCTCTGCCTCCCGAGTGCTGGGATTAAAGGCGTGCGCCACCACCGCCCGGCTGATAATTTTATTCTTAAATGACTTCCTTCATCAGTTTATTTTGCTTGTTTGTAACTTCAAGATTAAAGTTTTCAACTGCACTCAGAGCTTTGAAACATCGTCACACCATGTAAACATGATCAGGTGTTGTTCCACAGTGCTGCCTTTGGGGAGCTGGAGCGAGGCGCTTAAAGATCTGGACTGTTTTCCAGGCCACACCTGGGACACTGCAGGATGCCCCACACCCCGGGATCCTGCCACCTGTGTCTGTTCTCTCCTTGAGCCCCTCTCTACCCCACCTGCCCAGCACTCTATCTCCTTATGACATCTGGGAATACGGAAATGAGGGCTGCTCAAGACACCCAAATTTCACCTCTTGTCTTTCTCTCCTTTCAACACCAAAGGGGTTTTTAATTCCTATGCTCAGCTTTCTGCTGTGTAGACTTTACCTTCCAGGAAGGAAAAAAAAACCAAACGCAGACGTTATAATCAACAGGGAAATTGTCAGTTTCGAGCTCACAAATTTTGTCTGGTTTTTATTTTGTGTGAGTGTTCTCTAGTCCACGAGGACAGTCTTTCCACCCTTCTGTGTCCATGCTCTGAAAATTCCGTTGTGGATCTTGGTCGACGGATGTGCTTAGCATGGCTTGGTTTTGAGGAGGGTGACAGCTATGATGGTCCCCATGGCTGCGAATGGACAGACTTGCTCCTGTCTGTCCAGTCTTTTTTCCCCTGCCCAAAAGCTCTCTGCCTCATAACATCATGATTACTGTGGTTTAGCTATGGTTTTAACGTGTTCTTCAAAGATTCTTGGTCAGAGACTTGATTCCCACTGTACTGCTGGGGGCTAGGGGCTCATGGGATCTCTGACAGGCAGAACCTCATGGGCGATCGATCATGACTGGCCATTCCCTGCTCTCAAGTTTCCTAACTCATCAAGATGACACCTTTTTTTTACTTAAAAATTTCCACCTCCTCCCCTCCTCCCATTTCCCTCCTCCCATTTCCCTCCCCCCATTTCTCTCCCCCCAATCCCCTTCCCCCCTCCCTCTCCAGTCCAAAGAGAAGTCAGGGTTCCCTGCCCTATGGAAAGTCAAAGATTCTCCCGCTCCATCCAGGTCTAGGAAGGTGAACAGATGACACGTTCTTTATCAGTTTGATGCATCTTCTGTGAGGTTCCACCCAAGCCCAGCTGGTGCCAGCATCATACCCAAACCTCTAGAGTTATAAAGCAAAGTAATTTTTTAAATCAACTAAACCCAATCTCCAGCGTTTAGTTGCAGTAAGAGAACACGGACAAACGCGAAGGTGAGGATTGTTGTGTTTGGAGTTAGGGTGGTTACAGATCCAGACCAGGCAGGAAAAAGGAGCAGAGATTAAACCTTATGCAAATCTGAAAATTTAGAATATGAAAAAAATGAATTGCCAAAGTGTGATACTTATTCTTGGTTGTCAACGTGACTACACCTGGAATTAACTGAATCTCAAAAATGGAGGGCACACCTGGGAGGGGGATTTTAGCTTAATTTGAAGTGGGAAGATTTTATTTCTAATCTGGATTGGCAGGCAGCAGGGAGAGACAGACAGACACCGGACCAGCGTGGGCTTTTGAAACCCACCCTCCGGCACACACTTCCTCCCACAAAGCCACGCTCTCATTCCCTCTCAAGTAATGCCACTCCCTAATTACGAAGCCTTTAAATATATGACCCTATGGGGGCCCTTCTTACTAACCTCCCCCCCAAAGAAAAAGACTAGAGTGCCCAGGTCCAGGCCAGCTAAAGCTGGTTCATGCTGCTGACACTCAAGCTTGGAGGTGCACTCTAGGGTGTCTGGGAATTACCTTCGTCTCCTTATTGTATAAAATACACAGTGAATGTTGAAAAGATCAATGAGACACGTGACCTATAGGTTTATGTAGAACTACGTGTGACAGATACAGTGTGCCTACAAAAGCCTCTGTGGTACTGCGAATGAGCCCTGAAGCCCCTGATGTGTGTAATATAAAAGCTCCAATCTTTTGCACCCATACCATTTTCTTACTCTGGTCTGTTCCGGCCTGCCCCAGAAGCGTACAACCCCTTGATAAGCTATCTCAGTTTCTGTTGCAACTGTGGGTTTCTGCCCAATTCCTTGTTCAGGGACACAACCTAGGACCGCTCCCCCCCTACCCCATGCCATCTGAACCCTGATATCAGCTAATATCAATAGAAGAATTTCATAGTCACAACTATAACCAGCTGCTGGGGTTACTCCGATTCTTGGGCGGCAACGAACGCTTACTAAGCCACACAGTATTCTGACTGGCATTCAGTAAATCCTCAGCAAAAATAAATTTTTTTTTAAGTCCACTAGACTCCCAATATCTGCCTTATTGCCATTTGTTCATAAGTCATCGATTTGCTAGACTTTTCTAGCAGAAAAAAAAAAAAAAACCAGGCTCTTCCAAGAAATGTGTCCGGAATTAAAATTCACCAGAGGTCCCGATTCCCCCCTTTCCTCCCTTTGACAAGATAGCTCAGCTCTACTGACCATCTCTGACACAACCCCTCTTCTTCCCCATTGCCCACGACCGCTCTGCCAACTTTGTTCCTGCTCTTCCTCTCAGAACCTTGGAGTTTACTTCGTCCCTGCCAAACATTTTACTGAGCCATCCCTCACGTCTATTTCCAGACCTCGCCTTTTTCATCTTTCTTCTTCTTCCCCCACCCTACCTCTCTCCTTCCTCTTCCTCCCTTTTGTTTTCTTTGACAAGAAGTCATGTAGCCCACACTAGCTTCTAACTCTGTGCAGCTGAAGATGACCCTGGTTCCTGGATCTTCCTTTCTCAAGTGACAAAATACCAACACGCCAGCATGTGTTCCCCTGTCTAGTCTCCCAGCCTTTCTCTTCCTCATGTTTTAGCATCATTGGCGAGAAGCCATTGGCAATTCTAACTTTGCTTTTAACATTTGAGGAACCTAAGGAAAGTATGATTTGAGGAAGACAGCCCATGCTGACAATGGGAAGATTATCATGTGGACTTAGAAAAAGAAGGCAGATGGCAAAGAAATGAAAAGTCCTGCTGAGGGACAGAAGACACAGAGGCGGCTACCCAGGAAGGACCCTTGCCTCTAGCTCCTGTAGTGGGCTTTCTCGGTCTACCAGCTCTCAAATGACAGAGACTGCTTATTATGTATGCTTGGCTTTAGTTTAAGCTCATTTCTTTTTTTTTTTTAAATATTTATTATGTATACAATATTCTGTCTGTGTGTATGCCTGCAGGCCAGAAGAGGGCACCAGACCCCATTACAGATGGTTGTGAGCCACCATGTGGTTGCTGGGAATTGAACTCAGGACCTTTGGAAGAGCAGGCAATGCTCTTAACCTCTGAGCCATCTCTCCAGCCCGTTTATGCTCATTTCTAACTAACCCTCACAACTTGATTTTCCCTATTTCTCTTCATCTACATTTTTGCCTCGGGGCCTTTTACCTTTCTTTTGTATGTTCTATTTTCACTGTTTCTTCCATGTCTGCCTGTCTGGCGACTGCCTGACCAACTGGCCCTGGGCATCTCCCTTGCATTCTGTCTCATCTCAATTCCTCCTTCTACTTATCGCCTCTGCCCGCCAGCCCCACCTACCCCTCTACTGCCTAGCTTTCACAGCTGGCAGGCTTTTCAGTGGACTAGCCAGGTGCCTTAGGTAGGCAAGATAAGACAGTAACGCATCTTTCCACAGTTAAACAATTATTCTGCCACACAAACAAATGTAACACATCTTTACACAGTTAAACAATTACTCTGCCACACAAACAAAAGCAACACATCTTTACACAGTTAAACAATTACTCTGCCACAAACAAATGCAATGCATCTTTACACAGTTAAGCAGATATTCTATTCCACAACCTGGTCCAAGTGGGGTCTCTGCTCCAGCTGCCTCTGCAACCCTTGGAGCTCTTAAAAATGCTGACTCAGACCCGCTGATGACCACAGTCAGACTGCATTGTAACTAGACATCCAGAGAGTTCGTGGGCAACACTGTGCCCAAAACCTTAGGTAGAGCAGCAGATCACATCTGTGGGAGCAAGGACCGGGGTCTTTAGACCCACGAAAGATTGGGTACAGAAATAGCTTAGTAACCCCACATCTTGGAGGCAGAATTCCTGGAGCACATGGAGCCTGAATAGGTAGTGAGGTGATACATATAATCAACAGCAAAACCAAGGGACTTGCAACCGCCTTGCTAGATATAAAGAGGCACTTCTGGGGACTCTTGCACTCAGAAAGAAACAACAACCGAGCCTGGCGCTGGTGACCTGAGTGCTCAGGATGCAGAGGCAGGCACATCTCTGAGTTCCAGGACAGCCAGAGCTACACAGAGAAACCCGGTCTTGAAACAGAAGAAATGAAGAAAGAAAGAGAAAGGAAGGCAGGCAGGCAAAAGCTGAATATTACATGAGACTAATAACAAGTGGGCTATTCTCATTGGTTTCTTAAATATTTGATATTAGGCCAAAGACAGACTACACAGCCAGGTGCGGTGATGCACACCTATAATCCCAGCACTGAGGAGGCTGACATAGAAGTTCATAGGCTGGAGGGGGACAGCCTATGGCATAGCAAGATCTTATCTAATGGAGCAAGAGGGAGAAGGGAGGAAGGAAGGGAACGGCTTCCCAAGGTCTAGGTGCATTTCCTGTTATGTCCATATTCTTTATGAAAGATATTCATCCACTAGATCGGGATCAGTCTTCTCCACTGGCCTTCTTACTGACAATGACGAGACTTTAGCCTTTGTCGCTCCCCAACCCCCAAACCTCTCATTGCCAGCTCCTCGGCTTCCTTTCCCTATGCTCTTCTGTATGGATCGCAGCCCTTCTTCATTTTAAGAGCACTGCAAACTTTTGGGGTGTAGGGCAAATTAGAGGGGAGAGATGGGGCTAGATAATAAGGCCCTGGACGTCAGATCCGCTCACTTTTCTCATTGCTGTGTCCAAATATCTGACAGAAACAAAGTTAAAGGGATTCACTTTGGCTCATAGTTTGTGCAGACAGGTCATTATGGCCTGGAGGGTGAGGCTGATGGCTTGGACTTCTCGCTTCTAGAAAGACCAGGCAGCAGAGAACAGGAAAATGGTGCTCATTTCTTCCTTTTCTCCTTTTTTTATTCAGTATAAGATCTCAGCCCAGTGTGTGTGTGCACTCGGGAGGCAGAGGCAGGAGATCTCTCTGAGTTTGAGGCCAGCCTGGTCTATAAGAGCTAGTTCCAGGACAGGCTCCAAAGCTGCAGAGAAACCCTATGGGGGGTGGGGAGGTGAGGGAGTACAAAACAAAGATCCCAGCCCATTGGATGTTACTGCCCACCTTCAGGACATTCAGCACCGTTCAGCTACTACTCTCCAGAAATATCTTAGTCATCCCTATACTGTGGTGTCTCTTAGGTGATTTCAAATCTAAAGAGACAACTAAGTAAGCAGCATTGGATCTGAGTTTCTGAGATTTTACTTTTCCTAAGTCCCAGCTACACCTCTGCTTATCTGTTCCACAGCTAGCTCAGATCAGGCTTCTGTGACTGGAGCCATTTTCCAGGACCTCGCCTTTCTCCTTAGATGCCATCACCGTGGGTGAATCCACACTTACCAACTGCTATGCTACACTGCTGTGGCTTTTATTGATTTACTTTTATTCATTAATCACGCTGTGGCTAAAACCTAGGGCCTCACAGAATGCTAGACAAGTGCTCTATTACTGGACTATGCCTGCTTCCTTATATTAAACACACAAAAGTAATGTAAATATGTGTATATCTAAATTATGATGCCATCTTTTCAGCCCCCTTTCTCTCTTTTGAGGTAGGGTTTCATGTAGCCCGGGCTGGTCTTCAACTTACAATGTAGCTGAGGATGACTTTGAGCTGACCTCCCTGCCTGCCACTCCTGGGATTATGAGTGTATGTACTACCACTCCAGGCTAGGAGTCCACATTGCTTTATTTTAATGGAATGCTTGTTTCTCTGGATAGCTGTATATACACGTGCACCACTGCTCGTGGGAGCCCAGACGAGAGTATTCAATACCCTGGAGTTGGAATTACAGGTGGTGTACAGGCGTGAGCCACCCATGCAGGTGCTGGGAACGAAACTCGGATCCTCTGCAAGCGCAGTACACGTGCTTAACCGCTGAGCCATTTCACCTGCCCCAGAATCTGTATTTCGAACAAACTCCCTGGGGATGGGAAAGCTGCCCTCTCTCTACCCACAGCAGGTGACAAAACTTCAGATGATTGCGTGACGTGGCCTTGATCACGTGAAGACTTAGCATTTAAAAAGAGGAGCTCAGGAGGAAGTTTGGATTTTGTAGACCTTGGAAATGGTAGACGGTTCGAGCTGATTTTATATAGCCCTAGTGGGGTAGGGGGGTCGGCCTCATACGTATTTAGGGTACAGAGAACAGCTTTGTTTTCTAAGATGCAAGCAAAGACTGAAAACTCCTTTTTTAGTTTGCTGGCAAAAGCTGCCCTGAGAGAGGAAGACATCTTCTCCGCACCCTGTTCTTTCCAGAGTTGCTCTGAATTGGCTAGGCTTGTCTTTAGCCATCACCTCACTGAAGCAGGAAATGTCTGATCTCCCTGCTTCTCCCCCACCCCCTGCAGGTTTTCCCAGAAGTCAAAATGATACTAATTACATGAATTGCCATGATAAATGGGACTTGGAGACTTGGATTCATATAGCAGAATACATTGTCCTACACGCAGGGAGAAGTCCAAATTTTCAGTAAAGCAAATTTAAAAAGTTTTTTTGCGCATGTTTGAGAAAAAGGGACAAGGGAGGATAATAAAGTTGGCCTGGGAGATTCCTCAGTGAGTCAAGGAAACCTAAAATGACTGCTTGGCAGTTCTTCGCAGGGCCTGGGTGTGGCTCTCTTTCTGACAGCTCCAATAAACTGCTCAAGGGTGCAAGTGACCTTGAACCAGCTCCAAAGACTTCCTACAGCTTTCTTACACTAACTTGGAGTTCAACCCTAACCTGTCGGGGATCTACAGCCCTCAGCTCATCCACCAAACCCCACTTAAGATTTAGCTAGCAAACCCATGCCTACCTTGGCAGGGTCGCATAAACCCAGTGCGTGCGGTTTCGGTGACCGGAAAGTCTGCCCGGGACATGCATGCCCCAGGGTGCTCAGAGAAGCTCTGTTCCCAGTGATGCTGAACCAAGAACACTGGGTTATCTACTAGTCAAAAAAAAAAAATGAATGGGGCTGCATTTATTCTGTGGGATATTATAGAGCGCTGGGAACTGTAGTGGCCTTCGCCTCCACATATGATGTCATCCTCGCTGCCCTGAATCAGAGTCGCTGAGATCATTCAGGATCTCCCTCACAAAACCGAGCCTACTCGCTTTCCTTCCTAGAGCAATAGCTCCTTAGGCCCTCACCCGAGATTCCAGTTCCAGCTCGTGCCTGTCACTGCCAGCTGCAGCTAATCCCATCTTGGCTGTACCAGTTGTTTGGTTTACCTGTGTTTGGGGAGGGTGCTAAATCTACAGAAAGCAGAAGGTTGAAGGGTGTGTGTGTGTGTCCTGGGATGTAGCTTCCCAGGTCTTCACACATGATAGGGTGGTTGGTTTTTGGTTATACAAATACCTTTGTCACCACGTCCCTGTCGGTGATGCCAAACAAGTTCATTGGTTTGCTGAGTTAGACTTGCCTGGAGACATTTCTCAGGTCTATGAGTATCCTGGCTGCCCTCGGGCACCCAACAATGGGGATGAATTCTACAAGGGACTTGATGGAACAAACCTATTCAGAGGTGGGTGGGCAGGGTGGCTTAACGGATAAAGCCAGCTGCCACCAAACCTAAAAACCTGAGGTCAATTCCTTCACACAGTGAAGAGGGAGAGCCCAACTCCTGCAAGTCCTCCTCTGAGTTCATGTGTACACTAAATATAAGTTCAAAAGTTCTAAGTGATCAAAGGTGTCAGAAGTCAGGAGAGTGGGATCTTGGAAGGCAGGGGACACACTGGAGGAAGGGTGCCTGGGGTTCTGTGTTCCGGTCTCTAATCTGGGTTCTAATGGTTTGAGTGTACACTGAGTAATAAAGCATCCCGGTGAATACTCATGTACTTCTTCCGTATACATGTAAATACACACACAATGTATAATGTTTAATAGTGTGTGTGTATACAAACAGGCATGTGTCACACCTGAGTTAACATTTGACTTAACAGCACTGAGAACGTAGATGGACTGGTATCATGCTTATAGGCCTGTTGTAGGATCCGAACCTTTGATTCCACCCCCAATGCCACATGAACTGGACATGATGATGCATGGCTGTAATTCCGGTACTTGGGAGGTTGAGACAAGACCAGTACCTCAGAGTACTCTTCAGCTACATCCTGGGTTCCAGGCAATCTGAGTCAAAGAGAGACTGTCTCTAATTAATTAAAATAAAATCTGACTTAAAGAAAAACTCATCAGGGGCTGGAGAGATGGCTCAGAGGTTAGGAGCATTGCCTGCTTTTCCAAAGGTCCTGAGTTCAATTCCCAGCAACCACATGGTGGCTCACAACCATCTGTAATGAGATCTGTGCCCTCTTCTGGCCTGCGGGCATATACACTGACAGAATATTGTATACATAATAAATAAACAAATTAAATAAATATTAAAAAAGAGAGAAACTCATCAGTCTGCTGATTTCAAAGCAGCACCCGGGACTCCTCCCGTGGCCTCTACCACTTTGGGTCTTTTCTCTGCTGTGACTAACGGGGCCCACTTCCATCTGCTTCACTTCCTTAGTGATGGCCTCCCCTGAGACCTGTTATAAAACTCCTCCCCATCTCTGGGTTCTGCATCCTGCCCCTCCTAGCCACTCCTTCCAGTGTGTTGATATCTGCTTCCACCATGATCCCCTTTCCCACCACTGAGTCCCAGAAAAGACTATCTCCTCTGCATGTCTACTCTTCCCCCCCTTGGGACCTTCTGTGACAGATTCCCCAGCTAAAGCATTTCTTTAGCGTCACGATCCCTCTCCTCCTTGTGGCCTGCATTCCCAAGGAGCAGTGAAACCTCAGGCCACCACAGTCTTGCTCATTCTTCCTAAAAGGATCAACTTCCATTCCATCAGATTTGTTAGTGTGAGCCTTGGGTCTTGGCTTCCTAGGTTTTCCCTCCCCTGACTATGGGCATCCGTAGCCGACTTTACATCTTTGGGTTCCTTCAAAAGAGCTAAAGAGCAAAGGCAAAGTATTGTGTGAATACTGTCCTCCTACCTATGCCTAGGTTCCCTTCCAACATGTGCCTGTCTGTCGCCATCTAATACAGAAGTTTCTCTGTCTCAGGCCTAGGTCACCTGGAGATGACAGATGACCTTTTTGTTTGGGGGGTGTGTGTGCCTGCAGCATCAAGCTCAAGCGTAGAGGTCAGAGGGCAACTTATGGGCATCATTTCTTCCCCTATGGATCCCAGGGATAGAACATTGCCTGGGGACTGCCTAAAATGACACAGCCAAGGGTATTTCCTCCAGCCGCTTGGTGGAGGAGCTGAGTAAGATCCACTAGAGACAGCAACCCGGATCACGGAACCACTAAGGTCAGCTGAAATTCCAGAACTGTATCCCCTCCCCCCTTTTTTTTTCTGGGATGGGGTTGGAGGGGGTAAAACTTCTCTGTGAAAAATCCAGATTTTTCAGAAAACTCAGGGCTGGCTGGAGTCACTGCCCAGACAGTTGCTGGCCTGTTGGCCTGGGCTGGGTGCTTCCCCGCCCTGCTCTGGGTCAGGCTGCCGGAGGAGGAATGAGGCTATGCTGGCAGGGTGGTGGCCCAGGGAACTGAAGAAAGGGTTGCAGCCCACGCACTAAAGGAAGCACGTTTACCAGAAGCGAGCAGGGATTTGCATACAAACAAGGGAGTGGCAACTGCCTTTCTAACCCTACAGGGTCCAGCCCCCTCAGCACTTTGTAGCAGTAGTCATGGACCAGCCAGAAAAAGGTCAGCAAAAGGGCACTTAAAATGCAAGCAAGAGGGGAAAGAAAAAAAAAAAAAAAAAAAAAAACAGCCTTTTGTAGAAAAGGATGGAAGTAGTGACGTGCTAAGTGAAGTAACCTGCGCTCAGAAAGACAAATACTACATGCTCTTTCTCGTATGAGGATGATCGTCGCTTTTGGCTCTTCTATATGTGGGAGGGAGTGTGGGTATGGGTCAGGAAACTGGAAAGAGGCCCACGAAAAGGGGGAACGGGAGAAGCAGGAGGGTTCTAGCGCTCAGAACCCTCTCTTAGAAACAGAGTTCCATCTATGCATCTTTTCCAGACCTGCGGCAAAATGGCCACATGCTGCTTGGGGCTAGGGTTGGGAGTTGGAGGATGTAGCTTCCTTAGAAATAGAAACCACTCAGGTAGATTGAGGCCACACGGAACTTGTAGCTAAAGGCTTGGCGTGTTAACGTCTTCACTGACCAGCATAGCAGGAGAGATGTTACAAAGACAGACACTTTGTATCCCTTGAACTACCAGACTATTAAAACAATGGGCCCAAAAGAATTAAATTTTCTCTGGGAATCCCTTGCTGGAGGAAAGGAAAGGTAGAAGCCATGGTGCCAGCCAGAAGAGGAACTTGTCTCCTGGGGGGGAAAAAAATCCCACATGTTTTGACAATTTGTCAGATCACTTTGAGGGAAAGACTGGAGAAAGAGGCAGCTGTGCAAACCTCTTGTCCCGATCGTTCTCTGTGGGTTATGACCCTTTTTGGGATCCCATATCTGAAATTTACGTTATGATGGTAGCAAAATTATAGTTATGAAGTAGCACTGAAATAATTTTATGTTTGCGGGTCATCACCCCATGAGGAACCATACTGAAGGTTGAGAAGCACTGATTTAAACCTAAACCTCAAGCTAGGACCCAAATGGACTTTTGAGGTCTTGTTCGTCCCTCTTCCTTATTCCCATAGAATAAGTCTCGTTTCTCTGCCTTTCGCTAGGACTTGTTTAAGTGGCATATTGGGGTTCGGTGCCCAAGGCTATGGTTGGGGCAGCCAGAGGCTAAGCTTTGACCATTAAAAACTAAAGCATGGAGGTGAAGAACTACATGCCCCAGATTCAAATCCCACATCCACCGGTCATCAGCTGTGACCTTGAGGATACTTGAGCCCTCTGGGCTCAGCCTTTCATCCGTAATACTTGGCAGATGACATCCAGGCTATCATGAGAATACATGCTTGGCACCGTACCTGGCTCTCAGGGTCACGTGTGGGTATCAGTTTTGTCAGGAGTGGCTGGGGCAAGGAATGCCGAGTTCCAAGGATTCCTACCTGGCATTTCCACTGTCCTCCTTTTCTGCCCATATAAGGAGGGACTCCTGTACTCCAATCTATTTTGAAGGATGAGGATCTAGGGGTTGTCTGAGGTTTCCTGACCAGCAGCAGGCTCCAGCTGTAAAATGTACCTGAGGTTGGAGCTACCGGCTTTTGTTCGCTGTTTTGAGTCGAGGCTGTAAATGACTAGTTGTGAGATTTCCCTAGGCGACAGGACCCAAGAGTATGGCTGAAGACAAACTCCGTTGGCATCAAAGGGACACAGAAGCAGTAAAGACCCTTTCTGGGAAAGCCAGTTCCTTCTGGTAAAGAAAAGACAAGACTCAGACCTGGTGGAGACCTAGCATTCTTAATTACCAGGAAGACAAACAAGCTAATCTAGTTGGAGTGGTCAGTTACCTGGTCAAGGGACTGCTTCTCGGGAAGGTGGCTCACCTTACCCCGTGCTAAAGAGATGGCAGAATAATTATCCCTTTAATGAAATACTCTTTTCCCTTCCCAGAATTTCCCCCAGTGGCTTAGTTTCCCATAAGCTGCCGTGATGTTCTATTGATCTGTTCACCTAACTCAGAGAAATGCAACTTCTCCTTCTGTATTCCGTCTCTTTTGAGTCCTGGTCAGGTATGTTTGCTTTTTTGTTTTGTACTTTGGGCATCTATATTTTTCCCTCAAAGCCGTCCGTCCCACTACGTGGCCACTTGTACATGGTATGGTTGACCTCCGAGCTGGCTTCACTCAACAGACAGGGCTTTCCTCCCCTTCCCCATTCTCCTCAGGCATCTGCTGAGATTTACAAACAGCCTGCCCCGGAGTTTCTCTTTTAAACCCCCAAAACTGTGCTATTTTAAATACATTTTGGCTTTTCTTGACTTTTGTTGAACTCTTCCTGTCTTTCATTTCTTTAATCGGTAGAGAAAGGGAAAGCTATTCCTGCACCCTCGGACCGTGTCTACCGGGATTAAGGGAGAGATGAAGAAAAGGGGCTAAAGGGACTGTCACCCAGGAACACAGCACGTGGGTCACGGCAGTGGCTCAGGAGGCAGGGGTGGGGGTGGGGGTGTCATTTGCCATTCAAGTCAACCTGAGTTCGATCTTCAGTTGCCATGGTGGAAGAAAAGAAGCAATTTTGTAACAGTTGTCCTCTGACTCCCCACACATGCAAACGCACACTCAGAGTCACACAATACTAGCTGAATTAAAACCTTGTCTAATTGGAAAACTCTTATCGCAATGACCCTTCTAAAGAAATCCACCCCTCAGACAACACTATTGTTTCTTGACCTCAGTCTAGGCTCAGAAGGCCAGACTTGCTTTATCTTGTTTTCCTTTGATCTTTTGGCCAAGGCCTTGTTTTCTCCCTGGGCATTACCCATAAAAGAACTCACGTCTCCTCTTTGTGTTCCAAGTTCTCCATCTGTAAAATAGGGATGACAAAACACCTTACATGGTTTTAATGATGCATAAATGGGTTGGGGTTGCCTTGTACACAGTCAATGACAGTTTATATTGTCAGTGTTACTGCTCACTTGCCGTCCCAAATCAATTGTTTCTCATTAAGTCTTAGTGCCAAGGCACATGGCGGCAAACACCTGTGATCCTAGCACTTGGGAGGTGGAAGCAGGAGGATTTAGGAGTTCAAGCCTAGCCTTGGCTATGAAGTGAGTTCTAGGCTAGCTTGGGTTACATAAGAGTCTGTCTTTAAAAAATGCATCAAAATAAATAACCCGACAGCTCTCCTTATCAGAGCTCTTTCTTGGTCTGTTTTGCCGCAGACTCAGGATCCACTCATCATCAACGCTGTACAAAGGCGCCATCCTGGAGCCCCAGGACAGAAATGGACCCTGGGTCCCCAATGCTTCCTGAAGTCCCTGAAAATGTTGTCCCAGATTGTGAGACACAATTAGATACCTAAAAGAGGAAACTGCACATTCATGCTTCCCCAGAAAGTTTCAGCTATTTCAGGGTTACAAGTAGCGTCACTCACAGTAACCTAGTCCAGTGGCCTCATTTAAGGACGAGAACCCTGAGACCTAGGGACTACAGCTGATTCGTGGTTATACAGCGCAGCAGAGAACACCAAGTTCTTGATCTCGGCTCATTTACCACAGCGCAGTGACAGTACTCAGAGGAAAAACTCTTTCTCTTTCTCTTTCTCTCCGGGATTGAAGCAGTCCTTACTCCCACCCAGACTCCAAGCTATTAAGGCAAGGATGCGTTTGTTTGTCCACCAACACATGGTACTTAGTTAAATATCTGTCACTCAGGACAAAGACCGCTTCTGTACAGAACAGGTAACTTTTTAAAAGAAGTTCTTCCTAGCCAGGAACATGTGTAATCTCAGCACCTGGAGGTTGCTGGGGCAAAACTATGAGTCATTCATAGAGATGTCCACGTGAGCACTTATGTGCTAATTATTCAGAAAACAACCAGAAGATTTTATGAGGTAATGATGAAACGCGTTGTAGTACATCCAAGAAATCATACTGGAGTTGTGTTTGTGTTGTCTGCGTGCGTGTGCATACGTGCCCATAAATAAACTTGCCTGTGTTCCATATACAAGTGGAGGCCAGAGGTTCGTGTTCAGGGTCTTTCTCAGTCACTCGCCACCTTATGTTTGGAGACACGGGGTCTCTTACTGGACCTGGAGCTCACCATATCGGCTAGATCAACTGGCCAGTAGGCCCCTGGGACCCCTCTGTCCCCTCCCTTTCCTGCAGCACTAGGCCAGACTGCTACCGCTGTTCTCAACTTTTACATGAGTGCTCAAGCTCAAAACTCAGTATCCACACACGGTTGAACAAGAAGCACTTAACCCCCTGAGCCATCTTCTCAGACTTGGAGCTATATTTTAATTAAATTCATTCCGTCAAGATGAGAAACTATTCAGGAAAAGGATGCCACAGAATGGTGTATAAAACAAATTGAAAAGTGTGATGCTGTTTCAGATCTTCAGAAATGCTGCTTTGTTTGGATTCACCTTTGAACCGATCTTTTAAAACAGTGAGGGGGGGTAGGGCTGGAGAGACGGCTCCACAGTTAAACGTGGTTCTTGTTCTTGCAGACCGGGTTCAATTCTCAGCTCCCACACTCAGCAGCTCACAACTGCCTCCTGCTACTCCAGCTCCAGGGATCCTGGGTCCTCTTCTGGCTTCTTCAGATACCTGGCCTACACATGATGCACATAAAACATCTGTAGGCACGTATGTGTATGGCTAATAAATGACTAAACCCTTAAAACAGTGACAGTGAGGCAGGATGGATAGCAGAGATTTGAGGGGGCATGGAGAAGTCGGGCTTCTCAAACATTAGGATTTCTGTGTAGAGTAACAGATTCCCTTAGATGCTGGATGCACCAAAACAAGGTTGCTGTTCTAATGCAAGAACGGTTTTTTTCAAATGACAATCACTGCCATTATTTCCGTGAGATAGCCTTTTACCAAAAGTAGGGGAAGAATACATTCTTCGAAGAAAAAGCCCATGGAGCTACTTAAGTCCATTATAAGTAGCTGCTAACATTTCACAGTGTTCTTTTCCATTTGCCCAGACATGAGATCTTCGTCGTGGACAGTCTCTGCTCCTCAGCCAATATCTTGGAACCACTGTTTCTAGGTGGCAAGTCGGGCTAACTCCCCATTTCCCAGAACATTGTGTAACATCGAAAGGCTTCCCAATTGGACCAGAAGGCAAAGTTTCTAAGCATTTCTGTCCCATTCAGAAGCACATAGCTGCATCCTACAAGTCCTTCTACTTCTTCGTGGTCCTTCCATGCAGGCTTCATCCGCTAGCTCTTCTCCACAGACGTCACCTAAGTCCCGCATCTTCAATATTAAGAAAAATAACAGGCCAGGCCTGGTGGCTCTCAATGTCCACTCACAGCAGCAGTTACACACCCAGGGGACCCTGCTTCACCCTCCCCAGCTGTCAGAGCAAAGCTATTTCCTTCCCCACACAAGCCAGCTACAACCCTTGCCATCATGGAGCCCAGGTTGTTGTGGTGACCTGTGGAATGCCTGGCCCAGTAGTCATGGCAACAAAATAAGCAGAGCCCAGTGAGATACTAGGTCTGTAGCAAAGGTAATGAGAGTGTGCAATTTCCTTGTTGGAGAAGCGGGGGACAGTCATAGGCTCTCACTTGGGTGTCTAGTCTCTTATCCTTCCTGTCCCTCCCAGTTGCATGTGATCTCGTGAAGGGCTCTGTGTTTAAGAGATGGAAGGTTGTCCGGCAGTGGTGGTGCACATGTTTAATCCCAGCCCTTGGAAAGGAGAGCAAGGCAGACCTCTGAGTTCAAAGCCAGCCTGGTTTACAAAGTAAGTTCCAGGACACCAGCAATACACAGAGAATCCCTGTCTTGAAACTACCCCCTTCAAAAAAAGGTGAAAGATGAACTGAAGATGCAATTCCATGACGCAGTTTCCACGAGGTCATTGTGCATGCCGAGGTGGAACTTTTCAGTGATGTCGCTATTCTGGGGTTACCCACTTTCCACAAACCCTTCGTCACACGCTGGTAAATACGCTCATAAACTCATTGATCAACAGGTTTACCAAACTAGGTTTAGGAGGAATTATTCCATTGGCCTGACATTAAATTCTCTATTTGGGGTGAACAGACATCTATCTGTTCTTGTCTTCCCAGGAAAAGTTGCACAACGCCGGCATGACCCCCTTTCCCCTCTAAAAAGGAACGGGGATCCTTTCTTTCCCTGAGAGCCAGCCACCACCACCACCAATCTCAATATACTGCCTGTCAATTTCAGCTATGTGTTGTATGGATTGTCTGGGAGCCTAGTGTGACATCCTTCCTCTTGGGTTGGAGCCGGATGTGGGCAGGGGCTGGGAAAGACTTGAAACTGATGTTTCATAGAGATAACAAGAATAAAGACAGAGCCAAGTGGGGTGATTCAAAGGACACTGGACAGAGGTTTCTGTCCCAGTATTTGTTGCACCCCAAAACAAACCCAAAAAACAAAAACATGGCGCTGCACACTTTTAACAACAGCACTTAGGAAACAGAGATGACCTCAGGTAACCTCTGAGGTCAAGGCCAAACTGGTCTACATTTAGCAGGTTCCAGGACACCCAGGGCTACCGAGAGAGACACTGTCTCAAACAAAGACCCAACAGACTTATTCCAGAGCCTTGCGGGGCTTGAGGTGTTAGTAGTCTGCGCTGGAAAGCCGGTTATATCCCAGCAGCCCCAATTCCAGGAAGCACAAAGAAAAGGGCCTTGCATTTGCATCATTGGTGCTCAGCCCCAAGGAAGTTTCCAGAAACCGTCAGCCTGAATGTCTGTGTAGGCTGGCGGGGTAGCGGGCTCGGAATATCCAGACAGAACCCTGTGGCAGGAGTGGAGGCACAGAACTAAGTCTGGGTTTTCCCTCAGGGAAATGAGAGGAAGGAAGGGTGATGATGAGCTAGGTGGGCTGGCCCTTGGCTCTGTGCCCTGGTCTCCAGAGACAAGATCACTGATGCATGACCTTCCCTGGGGAGTCCATCTCTATGCATTCCATATAGGGAGGGCCGGGATGCAACAAAGAAACAATTCCAAGTTCAGCTTGAAGAACCCATGAGTTCAGTGGGGATTATGTAAAGACAGCTACACTATCAAGGAGTCCTCCTTTTCCCCCAACTACTGTTAACTGTTTTCATTATCTTGGGAGCAGCGGGGACTGATGAGACATCCTCTTTCCCTGAGGGGGGATGTCAGGGAGCCCTGTTTTATGAAGGTGGTCTCATGTGGGGTTAGAGAACCAGGGCTGCTCTAACCTCAGATGGCAGCAGCTCCTTCAAGCCCAGAGGACAGATCAGCCCTGTACAGCTAGCTGCCCTGGCAGGCGAGGAGACAGCCTAGGCACAGGCATTGTGCCCTTTCCTTTGCCCGTCAGGCTAAGAGAATCCCAAAGAGTTAGATTTCCACATAAACCTCTGCTGGAGGAAGGGACAGGCCAATGTCCTGGTGCCAGCTGGAGGGAAGAGCTCGCCTCCCAGGAAGAGACTTCAAAAGTTCTGACAGTCAAAATGGACATACTTTCTGGCTCTCCCTTCAGGGAGCCTAAAAAATTCTATCGCTATGGAGAAAAGCCAGAGAACTCGGGAGTCTTTCTTTCCCTACTTTAACCAAATCGTAACTAAATCGATGTTCCTATAGCAAATTGCCTCCTGACTTGTCTGAAGAACTGAGTTTCGAGATCTAAGTGGTCTTCCTAAGACCGAGACAGGACATAGCAGGGGTGGGGACAGTGGGGGGTGATTCAGTGGGTTTAAGGTGCTTGTTGCCTCTGAGTCCAGGAACCACATGATGGGAAGAGAGACTCCCAAAGGTATCTTCTGACCTCTACCTGTGTGCCATGGTACTTGTGAGTGCAAGCACACACACACACACACACACACACACACACACACACACTAAATATATACATGAATAAATAAAATTAAAAGACTGGAGTCGGTTTAGGGAGAGGGTCCCTAAAAAGACAGATGCACAGGTTTCTGGCTTCTCTTCACATTGCCCTTATATCTTTTGCACGTAGCCCCCACCTCCCAATGCTGGGAGAACAGGATCCTAGATTGACTCAGAACCCTGATTTTTCTGGTTCTTAAAGACAGGCCATTTTGTGCCAGAGAGCACTTATCACTCTTGCAGAAGGCCCAGGTTCGGTTTCCAGCGCCCATACAATAATTCACAGCCCTCTTATAATACCAGGTCCAGGGAATCCAAGGCCGCCTTCTGACCTCCATAGGCATTAGCCATGCACATGGTGCAAATGCATATCTGTAAGAAAAACTTTCATAAAGGAAAATAAATAAATATTAAAACTAAAAGCAGGCCACCTACCGGATATGATGAAACACTCCTGTAATCCTACCAGAGGCAGTGGAATGGATCTCTGAGTTCAAGGCCAACCTGGTCTACAAATAATGTGTTCCAGGCCAGACTAAGGCCCTAACTCAAACATACTGGTGAGGTGGAATCTTGCAAGGCTTGTTTGGTCTTTTTGAGGCACAGTCTCGCTGTATAATCCAGGCTAGCCTTAAACTGGCTATTCTCCTGTCTCGGCCTCCTGGGGATCATAGCTGTTTTTCACCAGACTCGGCTGCTCTGAAGCTTGTGCTTTTCCTTAGTTACCTGGTGACTCAGATTTTTTTATATCCACTGTGGCTGTCACTTCCTCCATTTAGAGATGTCTAGGTCTGGAAGCCTCTGTGTGTGTGTGTGTTCGTTCGCGTGTGTGTGATTGTGCTCTGCTCACTCCAGAAACGAATTTAAGTACATTATCACAACCTGAACCCGATTATGGAAAGTCACAAGTAATTTTTGTATTCTAACAATCACAGGACTAGAAGCCAGCACTCAATTCTCACGCCAGCTTCAAGGACTCCCTGGGGAGTCTGGTTCTCAGTAGATGTGTGGGAAAGACCAGCTTCCCAGGGTGGCAAATGGTTTTCTAGACCCTTAAGGAGAGAAATCAAGAGGTGGGGCACCTAGGCCTCTAGTTCACAGCCCAGGGTCCAAGTCTAGCCAAGGCACCACAGGTGCTGTCCATGTACCAGACCAAAAAGAGATTAGACTGTGCAAAAATCATCTCATCTCTCATTGGAGTTCTCTCAAATTCCTGGGGAGCTGACAAGATTTTTTAGGGGGCTATAAAGAGATGGCTCAGCAGATAAGAGCACTATTCTCCCCTTGGACTCAGGTTTGGTTCCTAGCACCCACACGGTGGCTCACAACCATTTCTGTGGGATCCAACTCCCTTCTCTGGCATCCGTGGACACATGTGGTACACAGAAATACACACAGGCAAAAATACACACATAAAACAATAAAATAATTTTTTTGAAAAGATCTTATTTTTTGAGACGGCGTCTAGTGTAGCCCAGGCTGGTTTCCAATTTAGTATGTACCTTGAACTCCTAATCCGCCTACTTCCCCAGTGCTGGAATTATAGGTGTATATCACCAGGCTAAGCAAGGACTCTACCCACCGAACTACATCCTCAGCCTCTGGAAGACCCACAAATCCACATCCTAAAGCAGCCTTGTTCTGCAGCTCACCTGTGTTTCAAATCATTGGACCCAGGAAGCCATCTGCACTTAACTATCTAAAGGGTGGGTCAGAAACTTTGTAGAGAAGCCAACAAATCAAGGCACAAAGAGGGATGAGAGCGAGCATGGGATGTCTTGTGACCCATCCTGCTAGAACTGGGCATTGGCTGGAAGGAGGGGAGAGAAGGCCCTGGCAGTGACAATGGCTTGGCTTTGTTCTCTGTGGGACCCAGCCAGTGGTGTGCTGCTGATAATGAAGGGGCAAGAATTTTGACAGCTGGAAGTTACCATGCAGGGTCAAGATTTACTGTACAAAAGGCATGACTGATGGCTAAGAGAGGCGCGGTTGAGAATGGGCCTGATGTGGCTTCACCTAGGAAACCTTGGATCTGGGAGAAAACCAACATAAGCTTGGAGTAGGAGGCTGGGGGTTGACCACACAAAGTATGAAATATAAAGGTTGAAAATGTTGGTACCTGACAAAAGGGAACTGGAAGAAGGGGTTAATGAAACCATTTTCTTCCCGGGACTCTGCCTTTGAAAGATTGATAACACACCCAAATCTTACATTTGTTAATGTACATGTGTTTACTGAATGTCTGTTAGGTGACTATAAGGAAAGATGATGTGCTGTAGGAAATCCTACAGCCAGTAGCCTTTAAGTTACCCACTCACTGCGGCGTGGCCTCATATACTATTGATGTGGATGTAAAGTGTGCATCCAGCCTCTTCTCTGGCTATGGGATTCTGTTGCTCTTCTCCGTTTGGGCAGAGGATATTGATTTGTGTGAGTCTACTCCTAAATAAATAGCCATCAATTTTCAATTCTGAGATAGTGTGAGATTTAAGTGTCCTTCATCTGGCACCCAACATGGGGTTCGAACCCCTGACCCTGAGATGAAGATTCTCATGCTCTGCTGACTGAGTTAGCCATGGGATGATTGGTCCAAGGAGAGACAGCTTGGCTTGTGCAGCCACTTAGACACTTAGGGACAACGAGAATGCATGGAGCTCCATGTCGCAGGTACAGTTTGCAAAGACAGCTACGAGACTCAGCCTTCTAGAAACGTCTTAACTGGGCGAGGAGCTTTAGTCCTCAAGTCAGTGGGAAGATTGTGGGAAGCACTGCGGAGTGGGTGAGCAATGAAGGCATCTGCATCTTAGAGACACAAAGGTGCCTGAAGGAGCCAGAAGTCACTCTTTCTCTGGCACCCTCTAAAACGCACAGGATGTTACGGCAGATGTCCCAGTTTTCTCTGTTTCTCGGGAGTGGATCACCAGGAGCTCTAGCCAGTACTCTGCAGTGGCCCAGAAGGAGCTCCAGCCAAATGTGTAAGACTCAGGAAAAAAAAAAAAAAAAAAAAAAACCCTCATGGAATTACCCTCTGTAAAGACATAACTAGGTCAAAAGCATTTTATCTAAATGACCAGACAGACTCCATGTTAGAAATAGACACATTCACATAGCCAAGTAACCCCAGATGCCTGGTTCTGTCAGAGACAGCCCATGGTTCATGGTTTTCTGTTCCTACTTAGCAGCCTGTGACCTGGGCAAGCAGTTTCAATTGAGCACTGCCCTCTGAAAGCGGCCGCGAGAGCTGAGCGAGGTAAAGATGGAACCAGAGCCAGCTACTACTTCCCTTTCATTAAGCAGCTTCTGAGCATCCAGATGGTACCCAGCGATGACGAAGACGAGAGAGAGACATGCCAATCAATCCCCTAGAAAGGCTCGCACTCCATCACCCTCCCAGCCTCTATTGCTCCAATCCAGCTCTTGGTGATCCTAAAATGGCAGCCAGACTCGGAAGCTACCTGTAAGTTAGTGTGTCCTGCCAGCATCACACAAGCTCCTGATCTAAGACCAGGCTAGGCATCAAGCAGACAGGAGATTCTTCTGCTCTCCGCAGAGCAGACCCCATCCAGAAAGAGCCTTACACCACCACACATCAACACAACCTGGAAATTAGGACATAAAAGAAAATGATACCCAGGCCTTGGAATGAACCTTGCTCTTTAAGGTACCAACGGCCTCTCTAGAAAACTACCCTCCAGTTGGACAGCAAACAAATCATGGAATTTCCACTTCCATGTGGTCATGTGGCACAGAATATGGAAATCGGTTCTGGCTAGCACCCTTCCCCTCTTTGGCAGGTTAACGTGGCCAAATTGACCCAACCTAGGGATTACAAGGAGTGGAGACAGCAAAAGGCTAGTGCAGAAGATTCTTAGGATAGGTTAAGGTGCTTAAATTGGTCTCCTGTGATCTATCTGCTCCACCTTTCCGTCAATTCTACTACATGGTCATCCTCTCGTCTTTGTGTTCCCAGCACCAGGTTATTTCAAGGTCCTCCTGCACAGTCAACTGTGTGAGTCTTTGCCTAGCACTCCAAAAACTCCAGCATCTGTATCTTCACAACCTCCAGTAGGTTCATTATGTCCTCTGCATGGAGCTTGTCACTATGTGTAATACACACACACACACACACACACACACACACACACACAAATATTTCTGAGGTAGAAATTATGATCGAGAAGAATAATTCCAGTTGGTTCTAGCTCATATAAATGATGCTGCCTCCTGATACGCAAGTGATATATTCTGGAATTAAAAACGGGACAAGAGTAAAAAGACACCCACATATACTCCACAGGGCATGGAGTCTCCAACCTTGGCATGCATCAGTCTACCTGGAGAGCCTGACGCAACAGAGCAGCTTCCACTGAACAAACCTGACATATAGCATCATGGACAGGGCGGTTGCTGCAGGTATCTGGACCACATAAGCCCCTATGTGACCACGTACAACCATACCCTAGTTGGCTCCCGGCATCTTTGTGCTCTATAAATGACCACTGTAACTTCCTTCCAGGAAGGCTTCCACCACCTGCTTACAGAAACTCATTACAGGCATTTTATTAATTTCATTTCAAAACCAAAACCAAAATTACATATATGCATTATGGCCTCTGACCTTAATGGGTTCACAGCCTTATTAAACGGACCCAGTCACAGATGTTCAAGCCAACAGTTTTTCCTTGTATACGACGACAACAACCTTTTTTGAGCCTTTTATCATCGTGGGGGAAGGGATTACTCACAGAAGCTTTGCTTAAGCAAACCGGACCAATTAGTCACACATATGCAAAGTAAATAAAGGAGTAACCCCCAGAGGATCTGCCTGGGGCACAGCATCTGTTTCCACCCTTAAGGCCCAGGCCTGCTCCCTAAGAACTCTTTTAGTTACTGGAGCCAAAGGTCAAGCCAGGCAGCAGCCTCAGGCAAACGTGTGCTAAGTCTGGATTTCTTCCCTAAACCCTCTCAATGTCTCTGTGCACCGTTTCTTGGTAACTTTCCTATGTCAACCCCCCCCCCCCCCCCCCCGCTAGTCTGCCCGTTCACCCGGCACGTTCATTCAGAGAAACAGGTGTCCCTGTTAAAATTAGCTGTCTCAACTGCCAAAGAGCTCAGCTCCCCACACCAGTTTAAAAAGGAAAATGTAAAAAGGCCCACCACTCAACCATTAACTGATGTTTCCAAAATTATAAAGATCATAGGGGCTGGGGAACAGACAAACCACACACATACACACACACACACACCCTGAGTATTTCACATTCTTACCAAGAACGCAGAGTGATTAAGAAAGGCCAAACTTTAAACAGCCAGAGAAAGGCTTGTGATTTTTTTTTTTTCTCCTGGTAATGCTTGAAAGCCTGTTTTGTCCCATTTCCTTGGTCGACTGTCATATATAATGGCTTTTGTTTGTGGATCTTAGCTGTTTATTCTTTTTCTCCTTAGCATTCCTAAGGTTCTTGACACCTCAGATCAGAAAGGACGGTCAGGGATGGCCTGACTTACAATCCTTGACCTGGGAAGTGAGAAGGACCCAGGGATGGACTGGAAATGAACACACTAGTGAGGTTTGATTTACATAATAAAAAAAGAAGAAAGAAAAGTGAAAGGAGGCCACTCTGATTTTCTTCCTGGGCCCAGTAGCTCTGCTGACCTCATTACACTCCATTATGAAATAGGTTGATGGACTTTAAAAAAAAAAAAAAAATCAGGGACTATTTAAAAGAAGTTTGGCAGCACATTGGAAGAAAGTTACAGTCTCAAAGACCTGTGCCCAAGTCCCTTGCCCAATCAAGCATTGCATGCACAGAGAGAGAGAGAGAGAGAGAGAGAGAGAGAGAGAGAGAGAGAGAGAGAGCGCACAATGGTGCTATGTGCTCCTCATGCTGGCTCTCAAAACCTGCTGAAAAGACAATTCAATTTCAAGACACCTGCTGGTGAAGAAACCCAGGACCTCATAAACAGAAGAGAATAAAGAAGTTAAATGTTACTTTTCTTCAGGACAGAGATTTTTAACATTTCACGTCCAAACTTTTAAACACACACCAGCATTGACAGCGCCTGCCATCTGTGAGAAAAAGTTTCAAATTTAATTTGGAGGTTTAACTAGTTAATGGCATGCAAGGAGACAGGGCAAGTTTGTTGCTTTTTTTTTTCTTTGGGCTTGCATGATTTTTAAAATTACTTTAAGGAGTCCAAGAATAAATTGGCTATTTTACCAGATTTACAGGTTCCTGGCCCTTATTTCCTCTGGGTTCACTCTGTGATCCTCAGACTGAAGGAACCATACAAAACTTAGATTTTAATCACTATTTGTGTAAATCCAATTAATAGAAATAACTTCCATATGCACTTAGGATTTCCTCCCCAAATCTCCCTGAAGCTGAGCTAGACTAAACCTTACAAAAGAGCAGGGGAATGAACAGCTCAAGGTCACTTTATATTACTTTAGCAGTTCAACCCTTCCAGGACCAGACAATTTTTTTTTAATTCCTAATATTTTTTTTTTGTTTGTTTGAGGCAGCCCATGGTGGCCCAAACTCACAGCAATGCTCCTGCTTCAACTTCATAAGTGGTGGAACTGCAGGTGTGAGCCACTATGGCTGGCTTTCCCCTGACCACTGTATATAGAATGTATACACCCTATCACTTCAACATTTTTCTAAGGGTGTGAGAGGGGATAATTTTACAAGTTAAATTTCAAATTCTTGCAACGAATACAGCCATTCAAGCAAGTCAGTAGGACTGTCTTTACGCTGATGTTTTATAGTGAAAACTGATTTAGGCACAGTAAATCCCAAGAAAAATGTAGATGAAACTTATAGCCTGTAGGAGTCTTTTTGCCCCTGTGGCTCTTCCAGGCTTCAAAGCTGTAAGTAAATTTGTCATTCTTTAATAAGAAACTATTCAACAGTGTCTTCAAACTATATCCCTCACAGCCCCCATCCCCGTTTCCTGTATATGTCTATGGAGAAGACAAACTACCATGACATAATTTCAATCAACACATTACCCTTTCAGTACACAGCCCGCCATCTGAACCAAGGTCACCAAAACAAGTCCTCTGCCAGCAACTATGCTCTAGAACGTTCTTCCACTCTCCAGGACATCCTCCTCTGCCACACAGCCAGAAGAACCGAAAGCCATAGGGATTTCTGAGCAAGGCCTAGCCTCCTCACCTAAGATGCTAAATGCACTCAGGGGGACACATGGGGCAGTGGAGTCCCATGCAGAGCTCCGGGAGCTGGCAAGGCTGCAGCCCACACAGCATTTAGGAAGTGCTTTAATCTGAGAAGGGAGAGGCAGAGCACCAATCAGATGCCAGCCAGTCTGAACCTTGGCTCGTGATGACAGTGACAGGAGTGGAGACAAAAACGGCTAAATTATTTTCCAGAAAAACTAGAAGGAAGACACCTCCCCCCCCCCCAACAGCCCACCCCCAAGCCCTGCATAATCCAATCACACATCACCTGCCTGTAAAAAAAAAAAAATCACACTTGTCTTTCTGGGGTGCTAGGATGCTCAGGAGAGTCATTCTTGAGGGACAAGTGGCAAAGGTTGGGCACTGGGGATCCACTTGCCCCTGCCCACAGATGACAAGCAGTATACACAGTCAGTGGAAACACAGGAACCGCAAAAAGGCCATCTGAGAAACATAACAATTTAATAGATGAAATAAATACTCCAGTACATGCAGGGTAAAAACTTGACATTGGGGGAAAAAAAATCACTCTATAGTGTAAATTAAAAAATACAACACACACTCACAGTAGCCTTCCCCCCATTTGCAAACCACATGGCAAAGTCATACTCTTATCACACCATGTATACTCTAATTCAACAAAAAGAAACGACATACAAAAAGGTAGCTACATCCATGTCTAAGGAGTGAAAACTGAGGTAACCTTTCTTTTAATTAAAAAGAAGAAAGAAATGAACCCATGACCTCTTTCCTGCCAAATTAGTAATTGAGTTGAGGGGCTGGAGGGTGTAGGAGTAATCCTGCAAGCCAGCAAGACTACCTAGATCCATCTTCTGTATCTGAGTCCCTACAGGGGGCTGGTAGACACCTGGACCCTCTGTGTGTATGTGTTAACTTGTGTATATGGCCCTGCGTTCTGGAAAATTCCTCTTGAGCATTTAACATGGGGGGGGGTCACCTATGATTTCTTTGGTATAAATGGAGAGGGGAGGAGTAAGAGTCTTCCTTTAGCCTGGGGTGGAAAACGGGGGGGGGGGGAGATGGGGCGGGGGTGCTAATTCACAGAATTGGAATTCACTGGCGGTAAAGTCCTGGGTGAAGACCTTTCCCTTAAAGCCTGAGATAGCAGGGTGCAGCCTTCAGACACGGCGCAGGCCGAGTTCCTCAGCCTCTCCCTGTGGTCCGACATCTTGGCGCCCCCATCGGGGTGCTGCGCCAGATCCCTGAGGCACTGGGTCAAGAGCACGCAGGCCGACACCACGCTCATGGCACCTCCCAGTATGGCGGTCTGCACCGCCTTGCCTTCGGCGCTCACGGCGGCTGCGCGACCCAGGAATTGAGGCTCGGTGGCAAAGCCCACCAGGGCGCTCACGGCCTGCACCAAGGGCCCACTGAAGAGCGCGCAGCGGCTGCGGGCCAGTTCGCTGGGCGCCGCCTTCACCTCGCGCACGCATGCCAGCAGCGCCGATGCACTGGTGCTCATGCACTTGACGCCCAGCTTGAACTGCTCGCGCGAGAAGCGGTCCCGTGACTTGTCACTGGCCAGGGCGCACGCGTCCGTCAGGAACTTGAGGTTGCGAGACAAACCCTGCGACACCTCCAGGAGCAGCTGCGGGGTCATGTCGGCCAGCGGGGTAGCTCGAAGCACAGCGCAGCCCTGCTCCACCTCGTGGCGACAGCGTGTCACACGGTAGCGGTCCACAAGGCCAGGCTGGGCAGGTTGAGCCCCCGGCGTGGCCACGGCTGCCAGGTAGGCCGCATGCGCAGAACACTCGGTCAGCGACACCACTAGGTCGCCCAGTTCCACGAGACTGTCCCCTGCCTCTCCAAAGCGGCCCATGTTGAGCTGGCTCTGCACGTCGTGGGTGAGGATGGACAGCCCCTTGGTGCGCGCGATGATGGTGTCCCGGCACTGTTCGAAGGACTCGGCGCCAGCGCCAGGGGAGGCGGGGCTTTCGGAGAGCACGGGCCGCGCCTCGCTCGACAGCAGCAGCAGGTCGGCCACCAGCTGCATCTTGCCCTTGCAGTGATCACAGATGGACACCAGCCTCTTCCGCGGCTGTGAGCTGGCCCCGCCGACGGCGCTCCCAGGAGCCGGAGAAGCCGCCTCGCCAGTGGGTTTCCCGGCACTGCCGCTAGCCATCGCGCCCAGGGGGCACTGGCATGCCGCTGGGGAGCCCGCTACCACCGCCGCCGCGACTCAGCTGGCCAGGGCCGCGCTGCCTTCCGCGCACCATCATGCCACCCACCGCGGCGGGCACAGAGATCGGGGTGGTGGCGCCGGCGGCGGCCGGGGGCCGGGCGTCGCGGGGCGGGCCCAAGCCGGCGGCAAGCTCTTTTGGGGCGCTGTGCACGCTCGCTGGAACCGTGAGCCGGGGCACGGTTAGACTCTCAGTCCGCGCCCCTCGCCACGAGCCTACCAGAAAAGTCCCCGCTGCCGGGCTGTCGCCGCCTTCCTGGGCATGGCCGGCCGGGCCGCCGGAGCGGAGAGGGCGGGACGGGGAAGGCTGGGAGTTGTCCTTCCTTCCTTCCTTCCTTTGAAATCAAAATCCTCGGCTCCTGGAGGAGTGCGGGCGGCGGCCCCGGGGAGTCTGCTGTCAGCCGCTGAGCGGCGGCGATCGAGCTCGGCGGCGCACGTGGGCTTCAGGCGCGGTGACCCCGCCAGGCGACACCGGCCGGCGAAGGCGGCCGGAGCAGACGATCGGGGGCGCGCGGCCGCATCTCCCGCTCCGGCTTTTGGGGCGCTGGGCGGCCGCAGGGCCGAGGGCGTGGCTGGCTCTGGGGCGGCCGTTCGTAGTCAGTCGGGCGGGAGGCTGCAACGCAGGGCGCTGGGCGGCCGCGCCTTCCCGCCTGGCGGTTCAGAGTGCTCGGCCCGGCGCCGCGGCGACACGCCGTCCCCGCCTGAATGGCCCGCTGCCGGCGAGCGGCTGTCGTGGCGACTCCATCCCCGTTCTCCCGCGCATCCGACGCCCCGGGGTAGTCGGCTCAGAAGGTGCGCGCGGCTCCGCGGCGGCCGACCCGGGCTCCGATTCCTGCCATGTTTGTCAACCAGCAACTTCCGAGCGACCTCCGAGCAACTGAAAGGAAGGGCGGAGACCGCAGGCCAGGGGACACCCGCCTGCCCGCGCGCGTCTGCGGCTTTCGCCTCCTCGCGTCCGCCTCGCCCCCGGCTCGCCGCCGCCACCTCGGCCGTAACCTCCCCGGAGCCTATAGGAATCTTTTGTGTGGCGTCACCGCCTTTCGTTTAAATCCCGCTTCCTCCTCTTGCCCTTCCTCCCGCCCCCCTCCGCCGATCCCGGATGCTTGCGCGATGCGCTGCTCCTCCCCCGGGAAGCTGGGGGCCGTGGGAGGACGCCGCGCCCAGCCCCGACACCGCGGCCCTAGGGGCCGGTGGTCCCCGCGTCCAGAGAGGCTGGGAAGCGCGTGTGATGTGGAAGGCCCGCCCTCGCTCGGTTCCCCGGCGCCGTGCACACCCTGGGGACACCGGGGCGCAGCCGCGAGTGTCCTTACGTAAGCTCTCAGCCAGCCCCGGGGTTTGGTGCTTTCTCCCCGCTGACGGAGCGAGTGTAAAAGGTGATCTGTTTTTGCTTTCTTGAGGAGGAGGCCACTTATTTATTACCCTCTATTCCACCCCCCCTCCCCGGATTCCAGTTCGGATCTCTGAGATTCAGTGACTTCTGCAAGCCCTTCCCCGCCCTTTGTTGTATTCGACCCTTTCCTAAGGGTGGGTTTCCGTGAAACACTGAAACAACAGGAGTGCTAGTCACGCTCGAGTCCCCACAGCGGAGGGGACCAGAGACAGACCCCTCCTGGGGTTGGTCTCCCCCCCCAACTATGGAATAATAGCAGCCATTGTTAAGTAATGAGCCCGAATCTGGAGGTAAACACTGCTATCTCTGGGTTATCAACTGGGAAACTGGTGACCCAGATGGCTCTCCTCCTCAGACACAGGGATTAAACCTAGGACCTTGAACTACTGTACTTTTATTCATTAACTTAACTTTTATATATTAATTCTGGAAACAGGGTCTGATTAAGTTGTCCAGGCTGGCCTTGAACTTCTGACCCTCCTCCTTCCGCTTCTCAAGTAGTTGGGATAACAGGCCTTTGCCGTCCAGCCCTGTGGCCGGGTGCACTAAGTGGCTTCCTAAGCTCCTTGGCCACAACAGATGGCTAGAAGAGGTGGTCCTCTACCCCCACCGGCCACCCCCTTTTTTCGTCCAGGCCCTGTGTGCAGGAAACGCCTGGAACACCTGGGCCTGCTCCCAGAAAAGCACTCTGCTCTGAGCAGTCCTAAAGCCTTCTGCTGGTGCCCGGCACAGCACAGCTGGGTGTGCTCAGCCAATGGAAATGTTTGTTCCTCTGTCTCTTCCTAGGACCTGCACAGCCAGTTATAAATGTTATTTATAAGTTGGGTGACCTTCAGATTTATTGTCCAAACCCCAGTAGTTTACAGAGTGAACTTAGAGACAAGTTATTAATAAGTTAACGCGAAACGACAGTTACAAACCCGGATGGCTAGTCATCCTACTCATAAACAAAAAATGCCCTTACGGAAGATCGTCTTGGTGCTAGGTGAACCAACTTTCTCTACAGACTGAAGCCAGTGGCTCTCTATACGAGTAGTGGTTCCATAGGGTTACTCCTTCGTATTTTTTCTACAAGGGAAAAACAGAGCAGACTCTTTCCATGGTAACCCATGAATGGTCCTAAGAAATGGTTTCCTTAGCTCTAAAATCTTAGAGGCCAGCAAAATGGCTTAGCTGGTGAAGGTACCTTCCCGTAAGCCTGACAGCTTGATATTAGTCCCTTGGACCTGCATGTAGAAAGAGAATCATCTCCTCTGGCCACTACATGGTTGGCATTCACACAAATTCACACGCACACACTGAATATGTAAATAAAAATTAATAAATTTAAAAAAGCCAAAGAGAAGCTGATCCTTTCTCCTTGTGTTCACGCTAATTCCAGGAAGCTGTGGGATCAGAATATGTTCCCAGACAGTTGTTGCCCCTGTTGTCCAATTTCTCTTCTTCTATTGTTACTAGAAGCCTCTTGTCCCCAGGATATTGCACATGGACTGCCCCCAATTGGTTTGTATCATGAAATTGGGTGTAGCTATGCATTTGGTAGGCTAAATTTTTGGTCTTCCCGCCTTCGTTTTTCAGATAGTGCCATTCCTAAACTGATCTCCCCAGGTTCCACCTTCACCTGCCTTTTTTGCTTTTTTTTTTCTTCTACTATTGTTTTCTCATAGCTCAAGTACTAGGCCTCTACCATGTGCCCCATTCAAGACGCTGAGCTTACGTAATAGATTATAGCAGGCAACCTCTGTCTATGAAGATTAGAATCCAGAAAGGGCAAATTCATGAGCAAGTGGCCCCCAGTTACTGTTTGTACAGTGGAGGCACATAACAAAATGAACCCCAGATCAAGTACCACATATACCACGTTTTTCACTCAAAGTGGGCAGACTCGTTTTGGTACATTCTGACCAATGCTGGGGGGAAGTAGAGGTGACTTGCAGACCAAAGCAGTGGAAGCCAAATCTAAAATCTCCTGCTCTTTCACCTTGCAGTAACTGTGGAGGGGCTGTGTCCAGCAACATCCGTCTTCAGAAATGTCTCATCTTCTGTGACCCCACCCACCCAAGAAATAGCATCTTTCTAGTCTCCTAGTCCCTGGCCATCCCAACTTCTTCTATGAGTTTGATTATTTGAAGTCCTCTGTTCTTTTGTATCTGTCTTGTTTCATTAAGCATAATGTCATTAAGGTTAATCAGTGCTATAATGTGTCAGAATTTCCTTTTTAGGGAAAATAATATTCACCTGTATGTACTTTGGGCTTTCATACCCAAGCCTCATGTTACATCCCTGAACTTGTGGGCTAGCAACCAAGCTGTCTGTGGTACACAGTGCCACCCAGTGGTAAGGAGCAGTGTTGGCCATAGTTTTCCCTTGGAGCTGTTTTATGTTTGTGCTCACAGTGGTCTCAGTTGATCGATCTCTGTTACGCGTTTGCAGACATCCCTGTTCATTCTCTTCCTCTGAGTATCACTCTTGGCTGGACACGGGGGGTGCACGCGAGCTTTTAAGAGGTAGAGGTAAGAGGGTTAGGCGTTCAGCATCATCTGCTGCTATATAGGGAGTGTAAAGCAAGCGTGGTCTAGGCGAGAGACCTAGCCTAAAAACAACAAACGCCACCTCTCTGGGAGAACAGTTACAGCTGAGGAATGTGGTCCCATCCCTTTTGTCATCACAGGTCATGAATAAGAGCCCCTTGCAGGCAGGGGTGCAGAATCACCATGGTGGAATACAGCACCCTCCCTACCTGGCGTGTCCTCTAGACCTCTGGCACATCATGATCCTGTCCAGAATACTGCACACCTGGGCAGAACTTCGGCCTTCAGTCCCTCATCTTCCCTCTTGCTTCTGCAGTGAGCAAAGAGGCTGTGCATAGGCTCAGCGATGCATTGGCAGGAACTCCTGCGCATTCAGCTTCCAGTATCTGAGAGTAGGGGTTTCCTCCAAGGGTTTCCACGGGCTAGGTTGCTTGCACAGGCCAATAATTTCATAGCCTATCCCTTTGCTGGCCAGTAAGAGAAAAGATGAATCCCAGAATTTAGGGACCGCAGGCAGCTAACATTAACCATTCCTGGCCCGGATACCTGGTAGTTAGTATCTATAGATTAACTGGCTATTGCTGCCTCACACAGCTTCTCTGGACCTTTAGATACGCTTGGGCATGTCTGCCCCTTGTGTCCACCGTGCTGTCTGCCCAGCCCGGGTGAGGCCATTGCCATGCTGTTTGGGGCTACAGGCCTCCCTCCCTCCCTCCACAACCCTGTCAGCCTGTGAAGAACAGAGCTCTGGTATCTATCCTCCTCCACATCTGATGCCTTACATAGTCATTGGCCAGTGCTGATGGTGTTCATTTGTCAGACCTTCTCTCAATTCGATTGCTAAAGGGGTCACGTTTGGCACCAGTGACATTCCCACCAGGTCCTGCGCCTCTTTGATGACCGTGTCATTCCGTTTCTCAAATGTGGATGTTATTCAGACAGGGTTTCAGGTAGTGCTGGAAGGTGTCATGCTACCCCATTTCCCGTGGAGAGCATAGGTCAGCACGAGTCCAGGCTCATGCTCTCTTTAAACCCGAGATGCACTTGGAGGTAGGGCAAGTACACAATACAGAACTTGGCCCCTCATTTAGACCATGAACACAGTCTCACTTCTGGCCCCTCTTCTCTAGTTCTATGTTGCTCGGCCTCAGATTGGTTCATATACCAGTGCTATCTGAGTGCTCCTGGCTCCAGATTTTGCAATCTATTTCTATATTGCTGGTAGTGTTAGTGTTACTATACTCAGGGAAGAACATGTCCCATATTCCTGGGTTGCAGATTTTTGTCCCCATGGCTTTACTAGCTATCTGACCAGAGTTGAGTCTAAAATCAAGATAAATACAGAGTCTGGGGAGATGGTTTAGTGGGTAAAGCACTTGTTGAACAAATACTGGTCAGCCCTCAAGGAAACAAATGGGAATCTTTGTCGTAAACCGGCTAGCCAGGCTAGCAGAAATGGCAAAGTCCGGGTTTAAAGAACAGACCCTGCTTCAGTGTATAAGGTGAAGAGTGATGAAGGGGGACACTAGATGTTAACCTCTGGCCTTCACATCATTACTACATACGCATGTGTGCGCACGCATGCACACACACACACACACACGAAATAAATACAGACACTTATCATTGGCATGATCCCTTTAGCCCCTTCTGGAATCTATGTAGAATTCACGGTAGATGGCTTATCTCCTCTGCTAGTACCAAGCCTCCGATGATGCCTGAATCCTAATTAGTCTTAACAATAAAAATCCAGAGTCAGGTCTTAGGGTGAATGAAAGCTGAAAGACCAGAGAAGCAGAGCAGCAGCTACTAGACCTCTATGAAATCTCGGACTGAATGGGGCCTGCGGTCCCTGTGAATCCTTAAGACTGAATGGAGGCCCTCCTTATAGTTCCGTCTCCACCTCTCTAGTGCTGGGATTGAAGACGTGAGTCTCCCACGTGCGGGGAGTGTGGGGGATCAGACCTGTGAGCCACCACTGCCTGGCTCTGTGGCCTTGAACTCCTGATCTTCCGGCTTCCTCCTCCCAGTGCTGGGATTAAAGGTGTGTGCCACCTCTGCCTGGTCTCTTTGGTTAACTAGTGGCTAGCTCTGTCCTCTGATTTCCAGACAAGCGTTATTTGTCAGAATACAAACGAAATATCATACAACACTCAGATACGGTGCCGAGGGCTGCAGGTTCACCTTCCTGTGTGTCTCACCAGCCTAACAACAAGTCACTGGTAAATAAGGTCCTTCAGAGTTGAACTGGTCCAAGTTCCAAAATACCGAAATATACTTAAAACATCAAAGTGTTAAAATCTAGTTGCTCCAGATGTTTTCACATCAGTGGAGTGGGAGCCAGATGGGTTTCCTCCTCAGATGACAGTCAGTAGCCCTGGAACTTTCTGACTTGTTTCCATGATTGCAGTATGACACTTAAAAAAAAATTATTCTCTGTAACCAGATACTGTGGGCTAAGAAAACCAGCAACCAGCATTTTTTCACCTTACCTTGGCAGTTGGCAGAATGAATGACCATGGTGACCCCGCCCTGCAGAGCACATGATCCTTCACAGCTGTGCATGTTTTTTAGCAAGACTGTGCCAGGACAGAGCTCCAAGCCACTGGGTGGAGCCATGTGCCCTTGGGAGAAGGCTCATGATATTTCCCCTATGATTTCAGGAAAGAAAAAAAATTCCTTTTTTTCTTTTTTTTCTTTTTTGCTTATGAGTTGTTTCTGCACAATGTCAACAGAAAACTTCCATGTGTTTATGTATACCCGTGCGTGAATATGGAAATGTCAGCCTCTGCTATAGTAGGCTAAATACACACGGCATTTGACCTTAGAGTGGAGGTCAATAAGGCGCTTGTTGCTAGGAAGCTGCTTTCTTAGCCTCTGCTTCATGCACAGAAGCCTGGTTGTGTTTGGACTGGTAGCCAATGCAGCTAAATGACAGTTCCTCAGCCCCTCTCAGAGAGGCAGACTCTGGCCCAAGAGACCAGAAGTACTGTGCAGTGCACGATTCCCTAATAGGACGTTTCAAATACCTTGATCCCACTGAAAGGCTGTCTCCCTTCACCTTGGCTTCCTTCTCATTTCCTTTCCTTGAAATGTCATCCAATGACTGGAACACCAGGAGCCATCCTGGAACTTTTGATGCTCTTGAGGATGGAAACTCCAGACCAGTCTGAAGAGGCAGTATGAGAAAGAAGTCTGCATGGCCCAGAACACCCTAACACACTCAGTTTCCTCCTACTTCTGTGAGAGAAGTTCCAGTGATAAGACTTGTTTAAACATCTTTGTTTGTTTCTCTGTAGCTTTGAGCTTGTCCTGGAACTACCTCTTGTTAGAAGAGGCTGGCCTTGAACCCAGAGATCCACCCGCCTCTGTCCCGAGTGCTGGATTAAAGGCGTGCACCACCACCAGCCGGCTATTTATTTATTTATTTATTTATTTATTTATTTATTTTAATGGCACAGGGTTTCTTTTAGCAGTTCTGTAACTAGCTCAGTAGACCAGGCTAGCTTAGATCTCAGAAATCTGCCTGCCTCTGCCTCCCGAGTGCTGGGATCCTCATTGCCTGGCTGAGACGGGGAACTACTTTAAACAATAAAAAATGGTTATGTATTAAATCATTTAAAACTTTTTTCAAAGGTTGTTGACAGTGATATTGAAAGACTGGTGGGCTGAACTGTCTGTGGAGCAGAATGACAATAGATCCTCTATTTACTGCCTTCGAGAAAAGTTGCCCTGGCTGTCCTTAGCTTTTTAGCTGGAAGTTCTCGTGGGAAATTGTTAGGGAGCGAGGCTGAAAGTCCACACCCTGAAAAGGGCCTCACTCTAGGGTCAAGGCAGTTTGCATATCTTCCCCCTCTCTTTCGTTTCACAAGCAAAAACTGAGGCCTCAAGGACGCTGTTTGGCAGTTTCTGCAGGCCCTGAGGGAAACTTTCAGATCTGGTTAGTGAATGAGAGACAAAAAGGCTGACTTCTAACAACCCCCCCCCCCCCCCCGTCGTAAAAGCACACAGTCCAGCGGGATCCAGCTAGGTTAGACAGTTTGGCCAGGCTAAGGGGAGGAGCCGTAGGCGGAGCCTGGAGATGGGGCGGAGCCTTTAGGGTGAAACAAGGGGAGGAACTGTTGGTGCCCAGCCTGGTGTGGTCCTGGAGCCAAGGGGCAGAGTCTGGGAGGAGGCGGAGCCAGATGATCGGATCTGCGGGGCGGGGCCGAGGCTAGGGGGCGGGGCTTCCGGAGGAGGTCGCCTGGAGGAAACGGCACGAGGCGGGGCGCGGTAGGCTGCTGATGGGTGGGAGGTGGAGCCACTGGCCCCTGAGTGTGCGAAGATGGGACTAGGGGGGCGAGTACTGGGCGTCGTAATGTACTGCACACTACGGGAGCGGGGGCGGGGGCGGAAGGCAGGGGGCGGGCCGGGGGCGGGGCCGGGCTCCTGGACTTCGCGCTGTCTGCGCAGGCCCGGTGTGCGTGCGGTGGTTCCGCTGGGCGGCTAACATGGCGGCCTCCACCTGGATACGCGCGGTATTCCTATTTTTGTGTGCCTCGGACCTGCTGCTTCTTCCTCCTCCTGGGGCCTGCGCGGCCGACACGCCGGGCGAAGCCACCCCACCTCCGCGGAAGAAGAAGAAGGACATCCGCGATTACAATGATGCCGACATGGCGCGACTTCTGGAGCAGTGGGAGGTCCGTGCTGCCCTTACTCCCGGGCACGTCTCCATCCAGATCCCTTCTCTCTAACCTTTACCCTCTTGGTCTTGTGACCCCTCTGACTTCTGTTCCCCGATCTCTAGCCCTGTCCTGTACCCAGGGCCCTTATTAACTGACTCAAGTTACTGCGGTCAACCCCCCCCCCCCCTTCCCGTGCCTTCATTCCACCATGGCTCAGGCCTCTCTCCCCAGTGTCCTTGAGCCATGACTGCTCGGCTACCCCAGTCAGGATTTAGCTTCTCACCAGTCAAGCCACGCTTTCCCTGCTGGGCCCCGATGGTCTCTACATTGATCCTGGCGGGCATTGAGCCTGCAGACAGGGAGAGAGCACTTCTGAAGAGCGTTCCCTCACTCCCTCCTGTTGCTGAGTGATTGGTTTGTGAAGGTTGTCCCTCGAGAACGTTTTTTAGCTTTCATAGAGATCCTTCCAAATATAGAGGGTATTTTCGATTCCTTTGGTGTGTGTTCCTGCTGGGGTTTTTGTAATTTTGTGGGTGGATTTATTTTACTGGTGGAGGGAGCTAAGGCGTCTCATGTGGGACTCAGGTTTTTCATTCAAAGGAACAGTGGTTTTTTGTGAGAGGCCGTTTTCTGATCTGTTACTCTAACGCACTGGGGTATGTAGTCCCAGTGAGAGTGTATAAGGTGCCCAAAAGCACATTGCAGCCTTCCCCCTTTCCGAAAGCAATTGTACCGTCATATTTGATTTGCACAGCAGATGGACGGTACCCACTGGGTAACTTGGGTCACTTAGTCTCTTTCTGCAAAGAACTCCCAAGGTGTGTTTCCAAAGCTGATGTTTTGACTTGTAGCTAACTCTGTATTATTAGAGTAATATATAGTATTAGTATTTGGGCCTAAGTTGAAAGTAGCCACCTGCTGAATTTGTCCAGAAGAAAGGGGACCCTTTTTTTCCCATGTTATCTGTATCCAACAGAAAGCTTGAAGTAGTGGGGTGGCGGTAGTGCATGTTTTTAATGCCAGTACTTGAGAGATTGGTGAAGTAGGCTAGCCTTAGTTAAACCTGAGCCACATAGTAAATTTCTAACTAGTTTGGGCTTCACAGGGAGACCCTTTCCCCCACAGAGAAAAGAAAAATATGATATGGGTGAGTATCACTAATGAGGAATCCTCTCATTCTCTCCTCTATTTCAAACTGTCTTTTTTGGACTCTAGTAAACAACACCTTTTCATCTGCCAAGGTGAGAACCTTATCTTGTGAAAAGCTTTGCCATGGTCAGTATAGTACACTGAAACAAATGGTTGGCTCCTCTAAAGAGAAGATGCAGCCATCAGAAGGCCGCAGGGAGGGGGTTGCATTAGACAGGATAAGGAGAGTACCTGAAAAGAGTCTGAGAGAGACCTGGGCTTTGGGCAGAATAGAGACCAACGGGTTGACATTCAATACACTTGAACTTGTGAATTTGGTCTGGTACAGATCTCTGTGCTGTAGTTTCCTTATATGCATGATGGAAGTGTTGGTGTTCACCTCCAAGCGGTTGCAAGTATTAACTGAGAAAACTGGGAGAACTTGGAAGAGTGCAATTCATAATCGGTATCAAGTATCAGAACTAATGAATTTCGGCTGTGTCTGAAGCAGAGCGCTAGTGAGTGGTCTTGAATACCTTAGAGCCTAATGCTGTATGTAGAAGTATTGAGTGGTTGGGTCTTAAGGGGATGAAAGCAGTCTTACCCGGACATCGTAGCACTAGATACCATACTTAATCATCTCAACCCTGTTTCTAGTCTTTCTTTATGAAAACATAATTTTAGTAGCTGTAATCAGTACAGATGGACTTTTAAAAGTTGGGTTTGTTTCCTCTGATAGCTATTAAATAGTTTCCTTTGGACCATCTTTATAGCTGTACTTTGCTGTTGTTTTGTTTTGTTTTTGAGACAGTTTCTCTGTTTAGCCTTGGAGCCCTTCCTGGAACTCTGTAGACCAGGCTGACCTCAAACTCAGAGCTCCACCTGTCTCTGTCAAGTTGTCATCTCCCCCCCCCCCATGTGCCCTGGAGCTGTGGAGGGGTGGTGGGTAAACAAAGCTTTTTGAAGTCTGCTACACAGCACCTTCTTTAACCCTTTCTCTTGGGTGATAAGGAAGGCTGTTTCCTGAGGGCTGACCCTGAGACTACTGTTTCCTGAGGCCACGTGAATTTGCCCAGGGTCACAGCAGGTTAGCCTAGTTTGGAATTCTGTCCCTTGACTTCAGAGCCTGTTCTTTGACTCACTTAGCTACACTGCTGCAAACATTGATGTGCACTGTGCAGGAGTACAGATGTGAGCTCCCTTCCCCAGCAGCCCTGCTTCTCTGAGAGGAGAAGATTCTTCTGCAGTGGAGTCTTTAAATTTGGGAGTGCTCTGACGGCTTCCTAATAGCACGACTGTTTCCTGAGAGCCTTGCCTCAGGTCTGTGGAAAGGTGGGGACTCTTGTGTTCAAACTGATGGTGAGTCTCAGCTGGCACAGGAAATGCAGGTGTGATTGTGCTTTTTGTGGAGGCCAGAGGGATCGACAGCCAGAAATATATATTTAGCTTAGGCATCAGGCCTTCTGGTATATGTGTAAACTTGCTCGTTCTTTGAGGTCGTCTGATTCCTTCAGTGGAGAACTTAAGCAGTCCACTGTACAGGTTGGAGATACGGTGTGTCCAAACGGACTATTGTAGTAACTCCGCAGATGGTCGCTGTTATCAAGGCCTCTGAAAGAACAGAGTTCAGCTTGGTTGTCTACAGACTTGTGTGGGGCTTGGAGAAACGAGTTGAAAATGCTAGACTGCATGCAGCCAAGTGTGTGGTGCAAACCTGTGGTTCTGGCACTGGTCCTGCTCCCTCACTCACCATTTTATTCCCATGGGCGGGGTCTGTCACCAAATCTGAAGCTAGGCTAGTGGCCAGCAGACTCCAGCCATTTTCCCCCCTCTAACCCCAGTGCTAGGATTATAGGCCTGAGAGACCGTGCCCAGCTTTTCAGTCTATATTAATTTGGTGTGAACCACATGTCAGAGAAAGAGCTGGTTGGGTGGTCAATTCTTTTCCTCCCCCACGTGGGTCCTGGGGATTGAAATGGGTCATCAAGTGTGCCTAGGCAAGCAACCTTTATCCACTGAGCCAACTCGACCACCCTTTTGGGGATTTTTCTTTGTTCTGTTGTGTGCATTCTTTCTATTTATTAGTTATTTTATTAGTTATTCTGTTTATTAGCTATTTATTGATATTCCACTATTAATACATTCTTTTCTCTTTTTCATTTCTGATGTCAGTATGGACTTTATTTGGTGTTATAAATCATTATTTTTCATGTTCACATTATTCCAAATTGGGCCCTTGAGCTGCTGCTTCAGGTTGGCATCTGTGTCGTTCTGACGTGGTGTGTGATTCATTGAGCACTTCTTTCTGACGCAGAGATATTTAAGGCTTCGTTTTTGTTTCACAGGCAATGATTAGGCTTTTCTTCAAGGAACCTACGCTTTAATATTTTTACCATCTACTCTGTCATCTACTTGTCCAATCAGTCTGTGCCTACAACTCCAGTCTGATCCCACAAAGCACTCTGTCTCCTTCCATGTGTGCATCTTCCCTCAAGTGAGGAATCTGCTGTAGTCGCCTTCAGCAGGTCTACACCTTTTCCCATCCCTAGAATCCGCAGAAGGTGCTTTCAGAAGTGCTGGGTCACAGCACTGAGTAGGGCAGGCCTTCCCCCTTGGGATTGAACACTTGGGCGCAGTGGATTGCGGGTTTTAAGTACGCAGCACGAAGAGATTGTTTTGCTCTGCTGGGGATGGTTCCCAGGACCCTGGGCATCCTAGAAAAGCACTCTGTCATTGAGCCCACAGTGAGTTTTGGATAGTGTAACCCACACCTTATGAGTCGAGGAGGTTATAGACCGTCACACCAGATGTTCCTTCATGTTCATTCGTTCAGTCTGTCTTTGTCCCGAGGCAATCAGTGTTCTGATGTGCTACAAATTGATTTCTGTCACCCCTCGTTCATTTTACCTGTTCCTGATGCTTTAAACAAATGGGATTTTATGGTCTACCTTTTGTGCCTGTCAGGTGTTATTTTTTAAAAACAAAGTTGTCTTAGTGGTTTTGGACATTGACCCCCCCCAGGCCTCGCTCATGCTAAGGCAAGCACTCTACCACTAAGCCACACCCCCAGCTGTTTTAGAGTCAAGATCTTCCTGAGTTGCTTAAGCTGGCTTTGGATTCTCCATCTTTCTCCTTGATCTTCTGAGTAATTGGGATTATGTACCTTAGCTACTATGCCTGTATTTGAGATTAGTTGTAAGAGTATTTGATTTTGTTAGATACCTGGATGTGGCTGGTTTTGTAATCTACCATGTTGGGTAGATTCTTTGAGAGTGAACACATCATAGAAAATGTATGACACAGGAACCCTGAGTTGGTGTTAGGGAAGTCTTGTTTGTAGTAATTTGGTGTGTGCCCTGCTTCTGACGTGCTGGGGAGTGTCTGTGCAGTTGGAGAGCCTGATGACAGGGTTTCATGCCCTCTCCTGGCAGAAAGATGACGACATAGAAGAAGGAGACCTTCCAGAGCACAAGCGACCCTCTGCACCTGTCGACTTCTCAAAGCTAGACCCAGGCAAGCCAGAGAGCATCTTGAAAATGACAAAGAAAGGGAAGACACTGATGATGTTTGTCACTGTGTCCGGGAACCCCACTGAGAAGGAGACGGAGGAAATCACCAGCCTGTGGCAGGGCAGTCTGTTCAATGCCAACTATGATGTTCAGAGGTAAAGACCCCAGGCTAGGTCGCTTTTCTGTTTTGTTTTGTTTTGTTTTTTTTTTGGGGGGGGGGGGATGCATTTTATGTTTAAAATAGGGTTTTACTATGTAGCTCTAGCCATTTAGTCCAACTGCCTCAGACTCCCTGCCTCTGCCTCCCCAGCTCTGGGATGCAGCTTCGGGTCACCTGACCTGCATGTGTGCTGCCGAATTTTCTGGGTCTGAAGCAGGGTGTCTTTCTTGGCAGACTTCCCAAGGACCTTGGACCTTTCCTGTCTATGAACGCTTTTAAGTTTATTTAAATATTTAAATTTATTTAAATATTTTTCTTTAAACTTTTTGGAGGAGTCAATCAGTAAGTTTTAATAATTGTTTGGTTTTGAAAGTTTTGTTTATCTTTGTCTCTTTAACTTTTGCCTCGTCTCAATAAAGAGTTGTATTGCTTAGCCTCTTAGAAGGCTGAGTGAGTTGTGGCTCTCCAGTCCATGGTGTAGCTGTGTTGATACATGCAGCTGTCTCAGGTGACTAATAATTAATGTGAGAAGATCTATTGTCAGAGACAATATGATCTTAAAATACAATCGGAAAGGTTTCAATTTTATTCATTGATTTTTGGCCATGTTCACCGCCCTCTCCCCTACCCATCCAGCTATGAATGTCCCCCTTTTTTCGAGCCTGCTTTTTCTTGGTAGTTCTAAAACTCGAGGTCTTCAGATGTCATAAGAAAATAAGGAAGTGGTGAGCTGTGGAGCAGGAGTTCCTGGGAGTGCACTTCTGCAGCTTCCTCAGAGACATGTCTTGGTGGTGGCTGCTCATGAGGAAGCCTTGCTACTGAATGGGGCAGGTGTGGTGTGCTCAAACAGAAGAATCGTGTCCTCTGGCCACGCTTTTGTGTGTCACCACGACCCATGCTGTTCCTTTTTGCTTCCTGGGCCCTGCTGAGTGGGGATAGGCTGAGCTGCTTGTCAGGTACCCTTGTGGGCCTTGAGGAGGAGCCGTGTAGTGCCTGCTCTAAGCCAGTGACTTTATCCTTCTCAGTGAAGACATTTTGTTAAACAAAAATAACTCGAGACTTCAGAACATACGTGGCTGGGCACAATGGCATGTGGCTGTAATCTCGGCCTTGGGAGGTGAAGTTAGAGGATCTGAAGTTCAAAGTCGTTCTCATATGGTATCATCTTTGGCTACTTGAAATTTTTATCAGGAAAAAGGGAAACAAAACCAATCCCCCCACCACCCCCCAAAAAGTAACACAGAGATGGAAGTGACATTTCAGAATGTTAAAGATAGAAATGGGACTCCTCCCACCTCTGTCAGCCTACCTGTGCCCCCTCCACTGCCCCCAAGGAGTTTTTCTTTTATAGTCTCTTGATAAGGGCACCGTTTGTGCCCCAGGAATATGAGCTTCTGCTTCTGTCTAGATCCAAACAGGATGTTTAGAGTTCAGCAAACATTAAAGTCAGCAGCCACGTGGCCCAACAGTGCAGTGTTATGTATTTGTGCGGAACTAACTAGCATTGCTTACCGGTGTGGCTTCTCCATCTAGGTTCATCGTGGGATCAGACCGTGCTATCTTCATGCTCCGGGATGGGAGCTATGCCTGGGAAATCAAGGACTTTTTGGTTGGCCAAGACAGGTGTGCTGATGTCACTCTAGAGGGACAGGTGTATCCTGGCAAAGGAGGAGGAAGCAAGGAGAAAAATAAAACAAAGCCAGAGAAGGGTAAAAAGAAGAAGGAGGGAGATGCCAAGCCACGGGCTTCCAAGGAAGATAATCGAGCTGGGAGCAGGAAAGAAGATCTCTAGCGGGTGGCAAGCTTCCCAGCATTCCAGACGACATTCTCGTGTCTTCTAGAAAAGGGTCTGTGTGTGACCTGGTCAGTATCACAGTTACTGTATGAAGGCTTCACATATGGAGGCAGGCTTTGTGACTGGTAGTGGACACTGGCAAGTCATGCTAACTATGGCATCGCCTACATGGAAACTTGATAGATGTTCTGTACCTCTTACGCCTGGTGAGTCCTTGACGTCTCCAGAGTACCACTCCCAACTCTTCACTGCTCGGCTGTGTGTTCCTGCACATCCGTTACGAGCTCTTGTCAGACAAGCCTGGAAACTGTTCCTTGACTGAGGCAGGCATTGACTGTCAGTCCGTGAAGATAAGTGTGCTCTGTGAGCCGGGCAGCTGGCTCTGCACACCCAGGGGGCCAGCCAGCTCATACTGGATGTGTGGGTTCACGAGACGCACCACTCGAATCCCGAGGAATCATTTCAGATGGCTTCAGTCCTCCTCATCAGTCCAGGGGACCCATTGTCTGTCAGCCTTCCTGTAGTTGGAGAGGGAAGGCGGTTTGTTCTGCCTCGTGTGAGGGGGAGAAGGGTGCTTTAGTTGAGGGCTCATGCTGTCATGGCCGACAGCTGTGACATTGGCGAGGAGGGACCAGCAGAATCTCCATCAAGTGGACCTCATGTACAGTATTTCTAGGTGGTTTTCTTTGATAAAGTGCCTAAACTTGTGTTTTCAGATGGTTCTCTCATGGTGTGCTGTTGCTCTCATCTGGGTTTTGCTGTTCGTAGGGTGAAGCCTATCTAAAAGAACATTTCTATGAAGAAGCCTTTTCTAAGAACCTACATTCTTTAAAACCTCGGTTGTGATTGTAAGCAATTCAGAATGGTACATAGGAAGTGTCACCATTAGTGTTGCAGTGCGAAGAATTGCCCTGCCCTGCTGCCACTAGTTTGTCCCAGTGGAGCTACTGTTGATCATTTGTTTTTCAGAAATAAAGTATGTTTACCGGCTTCCGGTGAGGTATATATTCTGTCCTCATTTTGGCCCCTATTCATGTTTCTCCCCAGCTCAGGGTGTCCTGGACACAACCTGCTGAGCCTCTTCAGAAAGAGGCTTTTCTTGGTCCTGGTACATTGTGAGCCTGGGGAGATGATCTGTTGCTATCCTTCTGAGGAGGGTGGGCTACTGGTGCTCCTTTGAGTCAAATAGAGTAGAAATAAAGTGTACAGAAGCCATTCGTATACAAACCGCAGATTCCGTACAGTGGTACCAAGGTAGGAAAAGCAGGTATAGTGATGCGTGCCTGCAATCCCAGTGTTGGGGAAGTAGAGATAGGAGGATCAGGTGTCCAAGGCCAGCCAGGCTAGGGTACATGGTCTGAGGCCAGCCTCAGCTACACCTGAAACCCTACCCCCCCCCCCAAAATAAACACTAAACAAAACAAAAAGGGTGAATAATTCAAGAAGAGAAATCTGTCCCACAGCTCAGGGTATTCAAAATTCTTGGTGTACGGTCTTCTCTTGGCATCTCTGGGTAGCTTTCTCAGCCTCCTACGTAAGCCTCCTCTGCCATGATTGCCCTCTGTCCTCACACTCAGGACACACTGCAGTTAACAGTGACTGCAGGTGCACAAGGACAGGACATTCGCTTTGCTCCAGGGTCCCTGAGCTCTTAGTCCAGGAAGCTCTTATGCTGGAAATTGGTCCTGGCGCTGAGTCAGTTATCAGCATTTCTGAGCAGGAGAGTCAGGCAGCCCAGCCAAGGCTACACAGAAACCTTGTCTAAAAAAAAACCAAAAAAAAAAAAAAAAAAAAAAAGCTCACCCCTCCCCTCCGTGAGCATTATGTCAGCCTTTATGTTTGTATGACTGTCCTGGGGTTTTCCTCAGCATTTCTGCCCCTCTGGACAGGTCTGACATCACCATTTTGTTACTCATGGAAGGGAGTAGTTTTTCTAGTGGCATCTTAAGAGTTTTTTTTCCTACATTTGTTTATTTGTGCAGCATATTTGTGGGCATGCCCATGTCCTGGATTCTATGAGGCCAGAGGCCAGGCCACCTCTTAGAGTTGGTTCACGCCCTCTATTGTGTGGGTCTCGGGGATTGAACTCAGGTCACCAGGCTTGGCTACAAGTGTCTTTACCCACTGAACCATTTCTCCTAATCAAAATTCTGTCATTTTGCTGGGAAATGTTTTTATGATGATTTTTCTGAATTTTCAATTACAGATTCAGCTCCCTCTCCTTTGGTTTAAATAATTGTATAAAGTATATTTTTTTCCATGATATTTATTGAGCTCTACATTTTTCTCTGCTCCCCTCCCTGCCTCTCCCCCCTTCTATCCTCCCCCAAAGTCCCCATGCTCACAATTTACTCAGGAGATCTTGTCTTTTTATACTTTCTACTTCCCATGTAGATTATATCTATGTAAGTCTCTCTTACTGTCCTATTTAAGTTCTCTGCGATTATGGTTTGTAGGCTGGCTTTCTTTGTTTTATGTTTAAAAACCACCAATGAGTGAGTACATGTGATAATTGTCTTTCTGTGTCTGGGTTACCTCACTCAAAATAATGTTTTCTAGCTCCATCCATTTTCCTGCAAAATTCAAGCTATCGTTATTTTTTTTCTACTGTGTAGTACTCCGTTGTGTAAATTACCACATTTTTTTTTATCCATTCTTTGATCAAGGGGCATTTAGGTTGTTTCCAGGTTCTGGCTATGACAAGAACAAAGCTGCTATGAACATAGTTGAGCACATGTCCTTGTGGCACGATTGAGCATCCTTTGGATATATACCCAAAAGTGGTATTATTGGGTCTTGAAGAAGGTGGTTTCCTAATTTTCTGAGAAATCGCCACACTAGCATCCAAAGGGGTTGTACCAGCTTGCATTCCCACCAGCAATGCAGAAGTGTTCCCTTTCCCCCACAACCTCTCCAGCATAAGTTGTCATCAGTGTTTTTGATCTTGGCCATTCTTACGGGTATAAGATGGAATCTCAGAGTTGCTTTGATTTGCATTTCTCTGATGACTAAGGATTTTTTTTAGTTCAATTTTATTTATTTATTAAAGATTTCTGCCTCCTCCCCGTGACTAAGGATGTTGAACATTTCCTTAAGTGTCTTTCAGCCATTTTAGATTCCTCTGTTGAGAGTTCTCTGTTTAGGTCTGTACTCTGTTTTTTTATTGGATTATGTGATCTTTTGGTGTCCAATTTCTTGTTCTTTGTATATTTTGAAGATCAGACCTCTATCTGATGTGGGGTTAGTGAAGATCTTTTCCCATTCTGTAGGCTGTTGTTTTGTCTTGTTGACCGTGTCCTTTGCTTTACAGAAGCTTTTCGGTTTCAGGAGGTCCCATTTATTAATTGTTTCTCTCAGTGTCTGTGCTGCTGGGGTTCTATTTAGGAAGAGGTCTCCTGTGCCAATGCGTTCAAGTGTACGTCCCACTTTCTCTTCTATAAGGTTCAGTGTGGCTGGCTTTATGTTGAGGTCTTTGATCCATTTGGACTTGAGTTTTGTCCATGGTGATAAATATGAGTCTATTTTAATTTTTCTACATGTTGATATCCAGTTATGCCAGCATCACTTGTTAAATATGCTTTCTTTTTTTCATTTGATATTTTTTGCTTCTTTATCAAAGATCAGGTGTTGGAAGATGTGTGGATTGATATCCTGTTCTTCTGTTTGGTTCCATTGGTCCTCCTGTCTGTTTTTATGTCAATACCAAGCTGTTTTCAGTACTGTAGCTCTGTAGTAGAGTTTAAAGTCAGGGATTGTGATGCCTCCAGAAATTCTTTTATTGCCCAGGATTGTTTTGACTATCCTGGTTTTTTTTGCTTTTCCAAATGAAGTTGAGTACTGTAAAGCCTTGATTCTTATTAGCAGGTTGTGATGATGGCACCAGCTTACACTTCCAGCCCTTCAGGGGCTGAGACGGGGGTGGGGAGGTGGGGGGGGGGGAGGGACGGGATGGGACTCGGGGGTTGGGGGGTTAGATAGGGGGGAGTGGAGGTGGGGATGATGGACACTGCAAGCTCAAGGCCAGCCTGGGCTAATGAGCAAGACTCACCTCTAGAATAAATGAATAAAACCACGGGAATGGTTAAAAGCTTTATAAAAGAAAGATCTTGGGCTGATTAGATATCTCAACAGGTAAAAGTACTTGGTGAAAACCTGCAAAAAAAAAAAAAAAAACCAAACAACCTTAAAACAAACAAACAAAAAACTGAGTTTGATCCCTGGGTCCCACAGTAGAAAGACAGGACCGGCTCCAGAAAATTGTTCTTTACCCCCCACATACACATTATGGCACTCTGTGCGCATGCACACACACCACACAAGAACACACGAGCAAAGACTATGGGTGTGATGTGAACACCTATAATCCAACGCTTGGGAGATGAAGGCAGAAAAACAGCAATTCAAAGGCACCCTCAGCAACAGTGGGGGTTTGAGGCTGTTCGGGCCTTCTTAAGACTCCATCTCAAACAAAACAAGAACTTCCTCTCCTGACACGTCTTTCTTAAGTTTCCTTTGGGGCCACTGTCTCTGCCCATCATCTCCAGACTGATGTCATCACAGGAGAAATAGAATTTCATTTGTTCTTGTTTCCGTCTCCCCGTCTGGGCTTTGTGCTTAGCAGTCTAGCGGCTGTAGCGCCTCTGTCCTCATAGTAGACCAGAATTTCACTTAGGATTTTACCGATGACGTCATGGAGAAAGCAGGGCCAGCTGTGGCTCCAGGGAGGACAGCAGAGGCACTTGAGCCAGGTCAATCCTGTCTCTGGAACAAGGCCCCAGACCTTAGCAGAACTGATTCCGTGATGGAAGTACCATTCAGGCCATAAAACTCAGGATGTAGACAGCACCACCTGCCAAAATGAAAACAGAGACCTCCTCTATCAAAGTCCGTAGCTCCCGGAAAGCCTCTAAATGCACTAACCTTGCTTTTCGGTTTCCGTAGTCCTGCTTCTGGCTAACCGTTCTTGTTAACTGAAGTATGTCATCCAGGATATGGTTTTTGTGTTTAAAATCTCACCCCAAGAAAGGTCCGGGGCTACCCTGGGATCTCTAAAACTGGTGTAGTTGCTGGCCAGCTAGGAAATTCTCTTGGTTTACACACAGGTCTGAGTAGTCTTCTCTGGTGGGTAGCCCACAAACAGCCTCCTGTCTGTCTTAATAAGAGACAGAGTATCTGCTGCAGCTCAAGGCTCCAGCCTGCTCAACCTACCTTGCTGTTCCACTTCCTGGATGGCCATGGGGACCAGAGATGTGAACACCCGGCCTCGGGGCATCTTATCTGAGGTTGGCAAGTCAGATCCTCCTGGGCCAGAGACTGACTGAATGGCTGAATTCTTGTGATGGGCAGCTAGCTGGAAGGCCCAACGGCTGAGACCTCCAGTGGGGAGCCTGGAAGGTTTGGAAGACCTGACTCCTTTAGGATGGAATCTGACAGAGAGTCTCCTCCTTGGCCAACCTTCAGCCAGGCTCCTTCAGCTCACTTAGGCCTCAGTCTTTAGCATTCATCTATGGCAAAGTTGTATTGCCCCGTTTAGCAAGAAGCCTGTCAAGTCAGTTCTAGAATCCCCTACCCCTGACAACTGACCGCACTGCGTATGGGCTGTGGCTTGAATGTGAAATGTCTTCTGCAGGGTTATGTGGTCAATGCATGGTTCCCAGATGGTGGCACTATTTTAGGATGTTCTGGAAAGTTTAGAAGATAGGGCCCAGAGGGAGGAAGGAGCCCACTTGGAGGCGTGACTTTGAAGGCTCTATCTGGTTCCCAACCCCTTCCTCTCTGGTTCCGTTTCTATATGAACCACCTCCTCCACATGCTTCTGCAGCCATGATACTCTGCCCTAGTACATGGGACCAAGCAACAAGAGACCGAAGCTGTACAGCAGACTTTACAACCTCTGTACGGCATCCAGCCACAGTGAAGAGATACAGGAAAGGCAGATAGATATGTGGGGAAGTTTTCATCGCCTGCCACCTCTGACACAATGCTTTAGCAAGAACCCAGCAAGCCAGGATCCCCTCACCATCTTCATCCACCAGCCCTACCCTGCCTCAGCTCTCGTCTTCTGTTGCAATAGTTCCTGATTAAAACCCATTTTTATCGCCTTCATCCTATCAGACTGCGGTTTTCTTTCACAGAGTCTGAAAGGCAAAGGCCCGGAAGAACTGGAAATTCCGCTCGGTTCCATTGCAGGGCTGCGTGCAGCAGCGTGCATGTTCTAGACCTGTAGTTCCCAACTTTTCTAATACTGTAACCCTTTAAAACAGTTCCGCATGTGTGGCAATCCCCAACCATAAAACTATTTTCGTTGCTACTTCATAAATGTAACTTTGCTAATGTTTTGAATCATGTGTTTTCCGATGGTCTTAGGCGACCCAAAAGGGTCGTTTGACCCTCACCCCCCACTTCCGGTTGAGAACTGCTGTTCTAGGCTTTAGCCATAATGCCCACGCTCACAGCAGCCCTGCAGCTGTGATATTACAGTTACAGGGGAGTGGGCTGAGGCAGAAAGTGGAGTGATGTAACGAGAGCCCCGCCTCCTTCCCAAGACTCCTGTCAATCAGAGGTGGCGGCACGGCCCCTTAAGCCATGCACTTGAGAGACTGAGGCAATAGCAGTGTGTGAAAACTTATTTTTTAAAAAGACTCCAGTCCATTAATGTAAAGTTTTACGTTCTCTTTTCTTTACAGTCTGAAAAACAAAACAGCTCCTGGGTTTACAGTCGGTAACTCTCAACACTGCCTTCCCATTTAAGAGCTAGTTTGCAAGTTGAGCGTTGAGTCCACTAGGGGGCAGCAGAGACCGGCTGTGCTTGGCTGCCGCGCCAGCCTGTCTGCTTCTCCACCAGTCCTCAGGGGAGAATTTTCCCGCAGTTATTCATTGCTCAGCCGCGCTCAAAGTGTCTTGTGAAAGATGTGTATACTTACACACACACACACACACACACCTTACACACAGGGAAGCCGAAGCCCGGAGAAGTTAACATCCTGCCCCCTCCAAAGTCCAACCACAAAGGAATGACAAAGACAGGGTTTGACCTCTAAAGTCTGCCCTAGCTTACCCAATTTACCTGGGGGTCCTGTTCCATGGACCTCTCCGCAGACTCACCTGCTTGCTCCCTAGGTGTTGGGCCCCACTGATCCTGGGCATCTCGAGGATGATAGAGTGGAGGTGAAAAAGGCAGGCTGGACCCTCCTGGAATTTACAGATATCAATACATATGACATGCCAGCTCTGGACAGTGCGTTCTACCCACTATGCATAGGTCGTCAGTCCTTGGCTTTTCTTTTCTCCCTCAAGGCGGCTGCTGGCTATGGTTATGGTGTTTCTTCACAGCAATGGAACACTAAGACGGCTTTTCTTGTTTATTGTTTGTTTGTTTGTTTGTTTTTAATGCTAGGTGTGTACACAGAGAGTTTGAAGGGTTAAATTCAATTTAAACTTCCCAGTCATAACATCCCCTCCGCAGCATTCTTCTGTGGAGGGTGTGCTGGCTCACTTTAGTCCACTTGACACAAGCTAGAGTTACCTGAGGAGAGGAGGGAACCTCACCTGAGAAAATTGCCTCCACAAGATCTGGCTGCAAGGCATTTTCTTAATTAGTGATTGATGGGGGAGGGCCCAGCCCATGGCGGGTGGTTGCCATTCCTGGGCTGGTGGTCCTGGTTCAATAAGAAGACAGGCTGAGCAAGCCACAGGGAGTCAGTCAGTAAGCAGCACTCCTCCATGGCCTCTGCATCAGCTCCTGCCTCCAGGTTCCTTCCATTTGAGTTCCTGCCCTTTAATGACGGACTCTAATGTGGAAGTGTAAGCCGAATAAGCCCTTTCCTCCCCAACTTGCTTTTATGGTCGTGGTGCAGTAGAAACCGTAGTTAAGACAGAGGACCAAGACTCTTTTCGCTGTGGTTTTAAACCCCGAAGTGAATGACTGGAATGGGAAACGGCATTGGCCACAGAGATTGTTCTAGAAGGACGGCCATCTTCCTGGATAACACAGCTCCCTTCCAGGCAGGACAGCTTGCTGTTCCCACCACTGTGGTTCTTGACTGAGCCTGTGGTGGCGGCCTTCACTCCCAGGTGAAGTGGTCTTGCTTGCAGAGTCCCGGAATCTTCCGTGACTAGCAGGAGGCTGCAGGCTGACTGTGATTACTGCTGACACAGATTTCCAGCAGGCAGATTTTTCAAGTGGTCCCACTCAGAGCTATAAAGCCAGAGAGTCAAGAGCCTTTCCACGGGGTTCCAGTCTGGGGAGCTCTGAGCTGGAGGCTGGGTCATTGGCAGAATCTCCGGGGAGTTTGCTGAGTTCACACAAGCCTGGGCTTTCTGAACACTGTAGACCTCAACAGCCTACTTGCCAGATACCTGCTAGCTGCTCACCACCAAACCCAGAATGCTTTCTTAAAATAATTATTTACACACCAATCCCAGTTCCCCCTCCCTTTCCTCCCACTACCCACAACCCTCTGCTTCACCCCCTACTTCGCAGAAAGGGTAAGGCCGCCCCTAACAAGTCATCTAAGTCTGTCCCATCACCTCCTTGAGACAGGACCAACCCCAACCCCACCCCACCCCCGTCATGTCTAGGCTGAGTAAGGTGTCTCTCCAAAGAGACTGGGTCCCACAAAGTCAAATTCAGTTCATGCATTAGAGTTAGACCTTGGTCCCACTGCCAGTGGCCCATACATTGTCCATGCCACACTATTGTCACCTGTATCAGGGACCCTAGTTCGTTCCTATGTAGGTTCCCTGTCTGTCAGTCTGGAGTCAGTGATCTCACGCTAGCTCGGGTCAGCAGATGCTGTGGGCTTCCCCATCATGGTCTTGACCCCTTTGTTCATATAATCACCCCTCCCTTACTTCACTTGTACTCCGAGAGCTCGGTCTAGTCTCCAAGAATCTCCTGCGGTCCCCCAGGTAACATTCCAGAATCAATGACCTCTAGGGGTCTGGCTTTGGGCCTGAGGGGCTGCCCTAAATATAATGCGGGGAGGGTGTGTGTCTGCTCGAGTCTGGCTGTCATCTCTGAAGCTCTACAGATTAACCTCTATGAGTAGCGGTGAGTTGAGTCCTCTGGACTTGAGGTTTGTATAAAAAGAAATGGTACAAATGGGCCTCCTGTCCCAGTGCAAGGAGGTCCCTGCCTCCTCTAGGACAGACCTTCATTGTGAATTCCCGTGACCCATGGTCCTGTGTTTGAACCACTGAAGGGTGAGGATGGGCATTTCTGTATACCTCACAATGCTTTCTGGGCCAGAATGTGTCACCTTTCTGGGCCTCAGCTGGAGTTGGGTATAGTCCACCAGGAGTTTGCTATTTAAAATAAAAAGGCTTTTGTTTTTATTTTATGTATATGGATGTTTTTCCTCCCTAGTGGCCATAGAGAGCAGAAGGCATCGGGCCACTTGTAACTGGGGTTACAAACTTGGGAGCCACAGCGAGGGCACTAGGAACAGAACCTGAGTTTGCGAAAAAGCAGTGCTCTTAACCACTGAGCCATCTCTCCGACACTTTGCCACCTTGAGCCTACTTCTCTAGGGTTCTGAGAGGCACAGACGAGGGGGAGGAAGATCAAAGCTCCGGGGGCAGAGGCAGTGGGGCATAGGAAGAGGCCTGAATCAGTGCACCAGAGCGCACAGTGGCAGCTGTGAGCAGGGCTGCAGGACTGGGAAGCCAGCAAGAGAGGCGTTGTCCCCGGAAGGCCAGGGGAAATTTCCTACCAAGTACAAGGCAGCTGAGATGCCAACTCATGAGAGACTGTCGCAGGGACGTGTGGGGAGGAAATTTCCCAGGACATTCTCTAAGTAGAGAATGAAGCAGGTATGAGCACCAAGCTGAAGAGGGATGGGAATACAAGCTTAGGTAGAGATGAGAGCGCTAATTGTGCATGCGTGCATGTGTGTGTGTGTTTGGAAAAGTGTACACATGTGTGTATAAGGGGGAAATGAGTGTATGAATGTGTGTAAGGGACTATTTTTTTTTTTTTTTTGGTTTTTCGAGACAGGGTTTCTCTGTGGCTTTGGAACCTGTCCTGGAACTAGCTCTGTAGACCAGGCTGGTCTCGAACTCACAGAGATCCACCTGCCTCTGCCTCCCGAGTGCTGGGATTAAAGGCGTGCACCACCATCGCCCGGCTTGTGTGTAAGGGAATATTAAGTGTGGGTACGTATGAGTCCAAATGTGTATGCTGGTTTGAATGAGAAATGGCTCCCATGGGCTCATGTATTTGAACATTTGGTTGGTTCCCAGTTGGTGGTGGTGGTGTTGCCAACGACATGAAGTATTTGGGAGGTAAAACTCGTTAGAGGAATGATGTCACTGGGGGAGGGCTGTGAGAGTGGTGCCCTATTTCCTTGTTGTGGGATAATCTTCTCCTACACTGTGAAGACATGGATTTGCCATGGCACCTTCGGATGGGTTTACTAAAGAACTGAATGGCCAATAGCTAGGCAGGAGCGGATAGGTGGGATTCTGAGGACAGAGAGGAAGAGAAGGAGGAATCTAGGCCCAAGGAGTAGACTCAGAGCAAGTTGGACGTGCAGCACTTGGAGAGGCAACTGAGCCACGTGGCCGGGCGTAGATTAATAGGAATAGGTTAAGTAACACTTGAAATGAACCTAAGCTGAAGGCCCAGTGTTCATAGTTAATAACAATACATTGTTATTTGGGGACTGGTGATCCAAAGATAGTCCGACAAGAAAGCTTGCTACATTCCCTGTTCTCTCTCTCTGATTCATGAAACGTGATGTGTTTGCTTCCTGTTTCTGCTGCCACGTCTTTCCCACCCTCATGGGGTCTATTCCTTTAGAATCTTAATCCAAAAAGTCAACCCTGTGTTCCTTGAGTTGCCTGTATGTGAGAGTATTTTATCAGCACAGCAGAATAGCAATAATTCAGTGTGTCCCATGTAGCTGAAGATGCAGGTTCTTTAAACCTACTGAATGCTCAGAAGAATGTCCACAGTGTACATCCTTATCCACCTAAGCTGTGTCACCTTGGGCTAAACTCCCAGGTAACTAATTAATAGGTCAAAGAAAAAAAGCTCTTTCCTAGGACATTGGTTTGCAATGCTAAATGTATTCTAAATGGGCTCTTTCTGCTTTTTAAAGACTTGTCATGGGAATACGCGGAATGACTACCCCTTCCCCCCGAAAAAAAAAAAACAAACCAGACTGAGTAGTGTGGTGGGCGCCCTGATGATGGCTTTAATAGCCACCAACGTTTCCGTAGTCACCAGACTCTCTCAGTTGGGGAAGGGCGCTGAAATGGCCAATCTCTGATCACTTTTTGAAGTATTTCAAGATGCTCACAGGTGTTTGTTCACAGGGCAGCTTGTTTTTGAGCTGTTGGGGCTGCTTCTGGGATTGGATCCCTTTTGCCCGCTGCCCACAGGCCATGAGGTCACCTGTATTTTCTCATGGTGGTTCTTCTGCCCCCTTTCCGAGAAGACTGCGTTTGGTTTGTTTTCATCTTCTGCAGTGGTTTGGGATGGAGACGTCTTATTTTGAGTAGAACGAATGATCATCATTAGCTTTTGTTTGCTTTCTTCAACCTGCAATTACAGATCTATCAACGTCTAGGACGACATACCAGGCTTTCCTCCCACGGGGGGGGGGGGAGGAAGAAGGAGAATCTGCCCGGCTTTTCCTACCTGCTCCCTCCCCTGCCTGTGCTCTTCGGGAGTCTACCACAAAAGCCCAACCTCCTTTCTGAGGACTCCCAGGGGCTCCCTGGGGGACCCCAGCCTTGCCCTCTGGCAGATTCGATATCTACAAAGCCTTTTCCAAGTCTCTCTCCTTTCAGGCTTTGCTACCAGCTCTTCTCCTGACACCTGTTCTTCATTCCACAACCCTTAGTGCTGTGACATCTGGTCGGGAGAACACCTCAATGGTATTGTTTCAGGAAGAGCACACCCAAGTGCTACCCATCCCTCTCAAGCATTTGGATGCCAGGCCTATTTTCTTCTGCTCTTATTCTGGGTGGTACCTAGTACCAGTTTTTCTGTAGACTGGTTAGTCCCTTTTCTTTATGAATTTAGTGATTTGGGGATCTGGGAGATGACAGGAGAGGGGGTGGCAATGGGGTAGTAGCTGGACAGCTAAATAATGGCTAAGCAGCTTATTTGACACACCTGTGGCAAACCTGTTTCCTACGCTCTAGGTGACTCTCAAAGCGAGCCACACTTGACCATGCGGGTGACTGTTCTGGGGCTCACTTAAGATGAGGCGCATATGGAGCTGGAGAGATGACTTGGGGGTTAAAAGCATGGGCTGTGCTTGAGGAGGAACCCAGATCCCATTTACAACACCCAGGTGAAGTTGCTCACAACAGCCTGGAACTCCAGTTCCAGAGGAATCTGAAATCTCACCTTCTGTGGAGACCCAAAGAGGCCAAAGGTCAGAGACTTTAGGACTTGTGTTTAGTTGGAGATTAATGGGCTTCTAACTCAAAGGTCCCACCTAGTTGTAGGTCAGAGTTCTGCTCTCTCAAGGCTATTGTCAACAGGTGTGGCTAGTTGCCAGACCCTGTGCTCCTGAAATAGAGAAGTAGTTGGTTCCTACCCAAAACAAAAATCTAAGGATCCAACTAAGTTCCAGTGCCCTTTATGGAAATAACTTGGGATTCCACCCAGGGAGTGGTTTGCCGACAGGGTGTTTGGTCTTGGGCAAGAGTCAGGGGCACAAGCGTTGACTGTCCCCTTGACTTTCAACTTGTACGCTAGTGCAGTCCTTTTGTTCTACTTCTATTGGAAATTAAACACCGATGAGTTTTCAGTACTCACTGAAATTCCCTCCTGATACTATCCTATGTGTTTCTGTGTTTTATTATTTTTGTTCACCTCTTTGTATTCTTTACTGTATTTCTAAATTCCCAACGCCTCCACTCTGGAAGAAAGGTAATTTTGTCAAGGCTGGCCCCTGACAGCCTTCCAAAGTACTCACGATCTCACATCACACATCCCCTCGTACATAATTAAATAGTGAAACAGATTTATTTTGTTCTCTTTATGTATACGTCTGTATGTCTTAGTCAGGGTCACTGTAGTTGTGATGAAACACCAAGACCAAAAGCAGCTTGGAGAGAAAAGTGTTTATTTCACTCACACTTCCATATAACAGTTTGCCATCCAAAACAATGAGGGCAGGAACTCAAACAGGGCAGGAACCTGAAGGCAGGAGCTGATGCAGAGACTATGGAGGGGTACTGCTTACTGGCTTGATCCCCAAGGCTTGCTCAGGCTGCTTTTGGATAGAACCCAGGACTACCAGCCCAGGGGTGGCCCCACCCATCACAGTTTAAGAAAACTCTCTACAGACTTGCCTACAGCCTAATCTTACGGAGGAGGCATTTTCTCAGTTTGGGCTCCATTTTCTCTGGGGATTCTAGCTCATATCAAGTAGACACAAAACTAGCCAGTACAGGGTGCTACAAGGGTGCAGACCTTCAGAGGCCAAAAGAGGCTGTGGGTGTTGGATGCCCCCTCCCACACCTCTGCAGAGCTGGAGTTGCCCATGGTTGTGAGTCCTGGAGTCTAAACTCTGGTTCTCCAGGAGGACAGTGTGTGCTCTTAAACCATCAAACCATTTCTCCAGTTCCCCAACCGTTGGTTCATTTTTGACAATCTGTTTGTGTGTGTCTGTGCTTGTTTCTGTGTGTCTATGTACGGTACCTGGGAGTGCAGGTTCCCGCATAAGCCAGAAGAGGGCGTCAAATGTCCCAGAGCTAGAGTTACAGGCTATTGTAATCTACCCCACTAGGTTGCTGGGAACCAAACCCTGGTCCCCTGCAAGAGCTGAAACGTGTGTCCAGCCCCAGCACAGACTTGTACATGGATGCTGGGGTTGTGAATTCAGGTTCTCATGTTTACATACATGCACTGCACAGAGCAAGCCGGCTCCCCAGACACATTCTTTAAAATAAAACAAAACAGAATGCAGCATGTGTTGTGTACACGGTAGGGGGTGCTGAGAGCTTGGATTTCCTTCAGTGAGGAGGACCAGAGTCAGGCCAAGTGTTCTACCTGGAGCTAAATCCCCAGTCCCAATAGCCTGCCTTCCTGACGCTGGTGTTCAGCAGTAGCTGCAGACAGAGAGTGTGAGGAGTCTTGATTCTGAAAGGTGCTTCTGGAAGTTTCTGGGAACAGGGAACTCTCTCTCCACTCTGCTCTTCTCTTCCTTCCTTCCCTCCAACACAGTCTGTGGTCACGGGACTCTCTCTTCTTCAGGAGGTGCCCCTCCCTCCCATATCCCATTGCTTTTCCTGGTGAGGACCTCCTATTTTCCCAGGCTGCAGGGCGGGGACTGAGCTGGGGTTACAGGCAGCTAGTAGGATCCTGGCCTCACTGGTGGTAGCAGAAGGGAAATCTAGTCAACACCCGGGCACAGAACAATCTCAAATAAGAAAGGCAGAGGTCCCTATTTTCAGGAAGCCACCACCTGGGGGCAGCGGGAAGGGTGACAGCCCACAGAAGCTGCAAACCCCAGGATCCTGGGCCAGGGGCTGGGTTGGGGTGCTTTGTGGAGCCCTGCAGAGTGATTCTCATGAGCAAAGTGGGGGAGAGTGAGGGAGGGGTGTGCCACGTGGAGAGACAAAAAGATCCTCAAGGCCCAGGGGAGAGGAGAGGAAGGAGGAGAAAAGACAAGAGTTCTGTCTTGGGACTTATCTGGGGCCCGGATGTGGTGGGTAGGGATGGAGAGGTAGGAATTTGTCACCTAAGGACTCTTTCGTGCCCAGCCAAGACTGTCCTGTTAGTAACTGAGATAAACACTCCTGAGTTCCTTAGATGGCTTACCAGGGCATTTAAATAGACCTTAGCTGTAACCTTCCTGACCACCTAAGGCCAGTCCATGTTTTCTCGGGGTGACCTTCCCTCACTGACTCCGCCCAAACTGTAGGAAGGTCCCCCTTCATTTTTGCCTCCAGGCTGTATCATGAGGTCCTCAGGAGGCAATGTCCACAGAACCCTCCGCAGTGCCATCTTGCTCCTTCCGTGGAGCCTCCTCTGTCTTCACCTCTTCCCTGGTGGTGTTGAGCGCATCTCCAGCCAGCCAGCCTCCATCCAGCTTTTTTTTTTTTTTTTTTTTTTTTTTTTTTTTTGGTTTTTCGAGACAGGGTTTCTCTGTGGCTTTGGAGCCTGTCCTGAAACTAGCTCTTGTAGACCAGGCTGGTCTCGAACTCACAGAGATCCGCCTGCCTCTGCCTCCCAAGTGCTGGGATTAAAGGCGTGCGCCACCACCGCCCGGCTCCATCCAGCTTCTAGACAGGGGCTAGGAGCTTGCCTAGTGCTCTACAGCCCCTTCTCGTGAGGACCTGGTGACTGTATCAGAAGCAACCAAAGGTCTTCAGGGTTTGTTCTAGTCACATGTGGCTTCTTTTGCTTTGGATCCAATTGGCAGTGGTAATCACCTGTCAATGGCCTCCCCACAGTCCATTCAGGGGTCTCTGTTACTGATCGGGCCCTTATTTGTATATGTCAGCGTAAGTTGAAAAAGAAAAAAGTGTATAGATCTGAAAAATGAAAATGTATTTCATCTTATCTTCTCAATAAGCCAAACAATATAAAACTACTTACTAGAGTTATAATATGCTTCATTCGCAAAGCTCCAGTAATTTCCAAAGCACCTGCAAATTTGACATTTTGCTGTGGAAGTCTCTCATATGACTTCCATGTGCTTCTCTCTTAGCCACTGTTTGATACAGGAGAGGCTGTCACACTCTTACAGTGAATCCTCTGCTAAACTCAGGGGGGGAGGGGACATCTTTGGCTGAGAATCTTAGGGTACCCCTGCCCATCATCTCATCACCCTTTGTCTGGCCCTGCCCTGCTTCCTACCAGCCCTCTTGTAAGGTAGCACGTTTTATGCTCGGATGTCCTCAAGTCTTCAAACTCTGGTCACTACCCCTGGCTGGACTGTAAAGGTCCCTTTCTTGTCCTACCTGACTCTGAGGTGAACCCTGATATCTCTGCCCAGTCTATTGACCTTCGTGGTGATTCTGACATTAAAATTCCTCCCTACTTAAAGAATCCTGCTACACCCCTCCCTGGGAATGCCCTGGCATATTTTACTGTTTCCTGTTGCTTTTTGGGCATGGTGTCTGGCATAGGACAAGAGTTCAAACGTGATTGCTTCCCAATGCTAAAGTTTCTCCCCTGATCCCCTGTTCTCCTCCCTCTCCTGCCTTTCCTTGAGACTAGGTCTTTAAAAAAATAAATTGTTTTTATTAGGGTTTGTGTGTGTGACAGTACATGCTTGGGGATGAAACTGAGGACACCAGGCAAGTACTTTTATCCACTGGGTTCTATAGGACCTTGCAACTGTAAGCAGTACGGATAAGGATCTATATTTTACATTGTTCTTAAATGTCACTATCGACAAGTGGTCCAGACCATCTCACTCTGCTCTGGGTGCCTCCTCACGCCCCTCCGGAGCCCATTCCACCTCTCCCTAACCCTTGTCTGGGGTTCAGATTGGCCTTGTTTCTCTACCTCTGTGCCCATGCCCCTCTCAGACGTGGAGTTTGTCCTGTGGTCAGGACCTGAGAGGAAGAGCAGTTGGTCTTTTGGCTCCACAGTGTGATGCCTCTCCCAGATTCCCCAGTAGGAGGGGGAGAATTGAGAGCATCCTGGTGGCTTAGGGACATGGGGATAAGGCAAGAGTCTTTGCCTGATCACACAAATGGTGTCTTCTCTGCCAGCGCACCCTCCCCTCTGCTCTTCCCAGTGCTCCTGTGGGATGTGAGCGAGGTGGGATTCGGATACGCAAATGGCTCTTGAGAACAAGACCAGGAAGTAAGTGGGGCAGACTTGGGTGATTTCCATCTTATTTTCCACAAATGGTTTTAACACGAGACTCACTGTCCCAGGAAAGGAACCAAGCAGACAAGACAATGACATTTTTTTTATATGTTTCATATGGTACAGCAGAATTTTTCCAAACCAGAGCTGATGGCCTCAGCTCTGGGCACACCCCTTCCCAGTGCTCCAAAGGACATCCTCTGACAGAATACTTAAGATGATTCTTCACTCCTCTGACAGTGACTTCTTGAAGTACATATATAATAAATAAATAGAAAATAGACCTTTGTTCATGGTGACACCTACAAGAAACATTTACATACAAAACATGCTGTACATCCAATTTCCGAGAAGGGACCAGCTATTTAGCCAACAGAAAGAAGATGAGCCCTTCAGGAGCCTTTCAATCAAAGGCCCCCAAATCAGTGGCAATGCTGATGAACAGAAGAGACAAAGCAACTTTCTAAGCAAGAAAGACATTTGTACTACCAAGAAAATGCCTGGACAGGGACTCTTGGTGGATGGTTTAGGAAAGAACCCTTTCTGTACAGAACCCCGCACTGTTCAATATATGTACAAACCCGGAGAACTTTCCAATAGGTATTTGCTGAAATGAACCGAGCCAAAGACATTCAACATTCACGGCCACCGGAAACTGATCGCATCTTAAGTGGCTCACAATGTGAGCCCCTCGCATTGAAAATTCAATGAAGCTTCAACAAGAAAAAGATGAGGTCACTTTTATACCCTTCCCCGCTCCCATGCATCTCCCCAGAAGAGGCCTTTCCTCTGATATTGGCCACTGAAGCAACCCTGTCTTAAGACGCTGGGTCCCTTCAGTGGGAAAGACCCTCTGGGATTTGGCTCAGCCTGGGGAGTGGGCTCTGGGAATAAGGCTCCTTGGCACCGCTGGGCGAAGAGGACCAAGAAAGTCTTGGAAAGAATTTGTGGTTGGGAAGGAAAGGGGACCCATGCCATTCATGAACCCCAGGGAACACCCGATACCCCAGAAGAGCATCAAACATGGATAGTTTCTGCTCATCCGAGCTATTTGCTCAGACAGGGTGCACACTAGCTGAGAGACCCTGGGCTGAAACCAACCACGCTCAGATCCCCGTGAAAAGCCAATTTGACCCACCAGAAGAGCATTGGCATATCCGGATGATAGCCACTGGGCTTTCCAGCACCACTGTGGAATACAATAGCACCAAGAGGGTTCCACAGTCATGAGCAGCCCATACCCAAGGGAGGCAGGCAGTATGAAGAAAGAGAAGATGGCAGGGTTACTGCCTGGAGGAGAGCGGGCAGTGTGCACTGAGGTGCAAGATGAAAAAGCCCTTCACAAAAGATCATTCTCTTCTGGCCTCTTCTCCCGCTGCACAGGATACGCCCCCTTCCAGCAGCTCCTTCAGCTCTGGACACCCCGGGCTAGCTGCTGAGGCGCCATGATGTGGCAGTGTATACTGAGATTGGGGTTCATGGATCTGGTCATGGTTCTTCCCCATCTCGGGTCTTACTCTCCTCAGATGTAGGTGCAAAGCTCTGAACTAGGTGGTCCTCGAGGGGTCCCCAAGGCCCTCTCTGGAAATCTCTGACACCCCAGGGTGTGAACATGCTCAGATATCCTGGAGTTGTCTACTCCACTCTTGGAGGAGAGTAGACTCTGGAGGCCCACTGTAGAGGCTCAGGTCTGTGAACTTCGCTCCGCCCTCTCTTAGAGTCAGAGGGGGGCCGGCTGGAGACCACTGTGAACTAGGTTCTGTGCACCACAGCTCAGCCCTTTTCCTTCTGCCGACCCTGCTTCTCTATCACAAGTGGGTCAGCCATGGAAGGCAGACGGTAACTTGCCGTGACACAGAGGCTACAGGCAGTGGCAGGAAAGCCTTCCACCTCTGAGCCACGACAGAGGCCACCTCATCTCTCTTTACTATCTCTGTCCTTCCTTCCTGCCAGCACCACGGCACCCCAGAAGGAGCCTTCCCCCGTGCTCCTGGGTAGTGTGAACTTCCCCTCCTCTGATCTACCACTTGTCAACCGCATCACTTTCTTTCTGGATTCTCATCCTGGTGTCAGAGTGTACAAAGGCCTGGCTGCCTGTCACCTGCTGAGCCCAGCCCCCCTCCCCCCCAAGTGTGAGCTCTCACCTCTCCATCCCCTGTATCAAGGGCACTCACGGCAGAGATGTCAGCTACAATGATGACTTCTACCGCTGGTCTCAAGGCACAGAGCAAAACACTGTCGAGTTCTGCGATCCCAGGAAGGGCCACCACGAGCCACCTAGTCCCACTGCAATGTACCAGCTGAAGTCTTTTGAAAAGGGAGCCTCTCTGAACAGAGGACTCCATCTCCTCCCCAGCACAGTCTGCCACTCTGGCCAGCTCTGTCTGCACGCCAGCTCCTAACCCCAAGAAGCCTTATCCATGCTTACAGGAGTAAAGATGGCCTTCCCTCCATCCGCCACTTAATGTGTCCGCAAGTGGCTGTGGAAATCTGGGAGTGGTCCCATCATCTGGACCCCCTCCTATCTGGGGTCAGACTCCTGCCCCAGTGGCTGCTTGCTGCCAGCACAACCCAGGTCTCTTTGTATGGTCCCCGAGCCTCTCCTGATGAGGCACAGACAGGAGAGAAGCACCCAAGAGGAGGTCGTAGCATCAGCCAACACTGCCCGGGTTGCTGCAGGTAGACTTGAGTTGGGGGCAGGTGGCAGCACCAAGGTCTTTGATATCTGTGCCTTAGCCGAGTGGGGCTGACAACCAGGGGACCCAGGCATTCTGTCCCTGGCTGCCATAGGAGTCCAGCCTGGGATGTTGACAAGTGGCAGCTGTCCTTATAACTTCTTTTTCCTCACCACTGGGATGGGCACCACTTGGAAGATTTTGGCCTTGTGTTCGTCAGTCTCCAGAGTCACCCAGGTGGGTCGGAAGCTGCCTTTGAAGCCGACAAACGCCATTTTTTCTGTCAAGGGAGAAAGCAAGCGGGTGAGAGCGCTGCCTGCCACGCCCTGGCGCTCCCGTTCAGCATCCTTTGCCCTGATGAAGCAATCCCTTCCCAGCTCCATTGGGCTGTGTCCCTCTTGGGTAAGCTCACTGCCCAGCTGGTGCTCAGATTGGATGTTTGTATGGGCCTGTAGGTATCACTTGGGCCTCACTGCCACCTCAGTGGGGCAGAGGCTCTGTCTGCTATAGGAGAGCCATGCACAGCAGGAGACTGGCTGGATGGGGAGGGAAGGGTACCAGTAGGATTCCTGCCTGCCTGCCTTCCAGCTGACCTACGGGCACCAGAAAGTCTCTGTAGCCTGGGACTCTACCTGTGAAGTGGTGGCACTTGTCTTCAAGATCTCATCCTCAGCTCTGTCACTTTGTGGCTCTAAGAGGGGGAGGAAGGATCTACCCAGGACATGAACGACACATAATGTGGGACTGAGTAGAGCCCCAGCTCTTAGGCGTCCGTGCTGCCTGGTGTTTGCCCTGCACTCCAGTGACCTGGAGGTCCATGTATACATCAGGAGTGACTCGGGCTGGAAGGCAGTGCACACCTCTCACCTCTGGACAAGTACCACTTGACGCTGGCCACTGTATATCTGAGCCCTGGGCAACAGAATCTTAATTTAACAGATAGAATCCTGGAAATAGGCCCGGGGAAGCAAGGTTCCCTCTCTCTATTGGCTGCTGTGGTAGGCTTTTTATCTTTCGGGATTTTTCTCTGCCTGCTGCAATGGGATAAGTATTGACATGATGGGTTGCTGGTTTTGCTGTTCATTATAATCAGGGCATAGTTAGTCAGGACCTGGCTCAGGAAGGTGGTAGGGTCCGTATCCAAGCATCTCCCTAGGTAACTGTTGAATTCTTCCTCCTCTGTGGAGGGAACCATGCCCGCTGCCTGAGTTATTTGTCAATGCAGGAGGTAATTATTAAAAGTCCATCACGGCACGAGGCTGGCACTGAGTGGTAGCTATCACGGTAATTCTCACTCACACATCTGCTCCCTCTTGTTTAAATCTCCCCGGGGTCTCGCTCTGAACAATCTACGATACGTGAACATCAGGTGGATATTTATAGCTGACTGGCTTTGTCCAGTATATCCAGGAAATCGGGGTTGGGTTTCATCACAGAAGAGGTGCTGTGCAACCCACAAAAGCATGGAGGGGTGTCTGGGATTTAATTCTCTCTTCTCTTCCTGTCTCAGACGACAAGAATTTTTTTCCAACTGTAATAGATGCTACAAAAGCAGACACGAGCCGGGCAGTGGTGGCGCACACCTTTAATCCCAGCATTTGGGAGGCATAGGCATGCGGATCTCTGAGTTCGAGGCCAGCCTGGTCTACAAGAGCTAGTTTCAGGACAGGCTCCAAAGCTACAGAGAAACCCTGTCTCGAAAAAAACTAAAAAAAAAACCAAAAAAACAAAAGCAGACACGAGCCAGACTTATGAGGAGGATGTAGGCCCTTGACCAGGCTGAACAGTCCAACAAAGGCAGTTTATGATGGCGCTTTTGCTTGTGGAGTGGAGGGGGCAAAAAGCTTTGGAAGTATTCTGCCAGTGTCTGGTCCCAGGGGAAAATGAATGAATGCACTGTAGTGCAGGGATGGTGAGCAGCTGGGACCAGGCCAGGAGGCCCCTGGCGTTGCTGAGGATTTTGGGGCTCTACCTAAGCCTAGTGGGAAAGGGTGTCATGGATGCAGTAAGGGTAATGGTATCTCCACCCCATCTGCCCCTGGTTCTGAGGTCAGCTTACACCTCACTCCGACTCACCTTTCAACTTGAGACCTTTGTCTGCCCCAAGCTTTTCCAGCACTCTGGTCCAGTGGCCTCTGGTGACGTATCTGCCCTTGGAGGCCATAAGAACTATGGAACTGAGAAAGAAGGGACTGGTCAGACGACAGGAACGAGAGGAAACTGCAGCGAGGGGTGTATGGGGGAGCGATGCTGGCCTTGGGTAGAACCCGAGGTGCAGTGCCCAGGCCTGGCCAGGGACTTGAGAAAAAGGGTATCCTCCCTCTGTCTTATCCAACGTACTCTTTCCTTTCGGTGATAGGGAATCACCCAACATCTGGTGTCCCTGACCTTCTCAAGCCTAGAGAGGGATCCTTGCTCTTATTTGTATGCCCACAAGCGGAGAGTATGTGTAAGGAGCATGTTCTCTTAGGGTGCCATACCAGGATACCACGTCCTGTTCTGGGGCTCACAGTCTCTCTCTCTCTCTCTCTCTCTCTCTCTCTCTCTCTCTCTCTCTCTCTCTCTCACACACACACACACACACACAAAATAGTTTTATTTAAGACATTGCATTTCCACTTGAGATGCATTAATGTGGTAGTTTGCATGTAATTGGCCCCCATAATCTCATAGAGAGTGGCACTATGAGGAGGCTTGGCCTTGCTGGAGGTTTTCTTTATAAGAGAGTTGTTATGGTCATGGGTGTCTTTTCGCAAAAATAGAAGCCCTAAGACAATTTCTCATAGTTTAATGCTATTTCACGTCTTTGTACGTAGTTACGCGTTTGTTTCCTTCTTTTTCTCCCTCCCTCCCTCTCTCCCTTCCCATTTTCTTTCTGATTTTATTTATTTATTTATTTATTTATTTATTTATTTATTGAGGCAGGGAATCACTATGTGACCCTGGCTGGCCTGGAATTTACTATGTAGAACAGTTCGGCCTCAAAATTCATTGAGATCCACCTGCCTCTGCCTCCCCAGTGCTGGGATTATAGGCATACATGATCATGCCCAGTTAATATGTACTTCTTCATTCAAATAATCTCACCCATGTTTGGGATAGAAACCAACAGAAATATGGTGAAGGAAAAAACCAAGGCAGCTAGAAGGGAGCAAAGAAGGAATGAGAATGGGGGATACAGGGAAGAGGAAAGAGCAGCCATCAAGGGTGCCTGACGCACGGAGCCTTGGACACCTGCTTCAGTGGCTCTACGTGGGAGTCCCTAGGGACCCTTCTGCCAAGTTACGGCAGACCTTCTGACCTACAAGCTTAGTTCCCACAATCTTGGCTGAATTTGTAAGAACAGTGACCATGCCCTGTTCCAGGTTCCCTGTGGAACCCATCTCTCTCTCTCTCTCTCTCTCTCTCTCTCTCTCTCTCTCTCTCTCTCGTCTCCCCATCTTTCTTTGTGTGTGGATCTGTGTGTCGTGTGCATGTAGAGACTAGGGGAGGATGTCAGATGCCTTGTTCTACCCTCCTCTACCTTACTCCCTTATGACAGAGCCTCCCACGGAAACTTCTGCTGGGTTGGCAGCCTGCAAACCAGAGCGGTCCTCCTGTCTCTGTCTCCCACAGTTCACAGGCGCAGGTGTGGCCTTTTACACTGCTGCTGGGATCTGAGCGCAGGCCCTAATGTTTGTGCAGCAAGCGTGGAGCCCGGGGTCTGTGTGAGTGGTTTCTGTGGATGGCACTGGGCTTTGGGACAGCCCAGCCTCCTCTCAGCTGCAGGAAGAGTGTGACTCAGTTCGAGAGCATTCTGGGAAGAACACCGTGTCATCACCGCACTTCCAGAATGGGCTCCATTGTGTGTCACCTCCCTCTCTGGTCGGGCAAGATGAGTCTGATTTTTGTCAATGGGATATTGACCAAACAGTTACACACTATCTGTGAGGGCTTCCCAGAGGGGTCGCTCAGGAGGGCAGGGGGCAGAGAATCCAATTTGCCAAAGTCTAGGTGGGGGAGTGGTCAGGCTCTCCCAGCTTTGGGCTGTATTTAGGTCCCAAGGCTAAGAAAACAGTCTCCTCAACAGCAGCCTCCTGCTGGGCGAGACGGGAGTGGGGTGAGCATTGCCCTCAGAACAGAAAGAGGGCAGAAGCCCCACAGGGCTTCCAACTCCCAATTCCATGGAATTCTGAAACCACAGACCACAGTCCAGACATGGAAAAACTGTACGGGATTCTGGAACTCGCTTTTACCCCCAGCTTTGTCCCACTGGGAGCAGAAGGGCAACTAGTATACAATAAGGGAAAATGGGAGGGCAGCCAGGAGGCTGTCTTGGGCTCTTTAAGAAGGCTCAAAGGTGGAGGCCCAAGGGATTGGCAAGCCGAGGCCCATTAAGTGAGAGAGAATTCACTGCAAACACATCCGTGGGGTGGATTCAGGCTCTGCTCCCAGGAGGAAATTTCCCCATTGTTCAGACTCAAACACTGAAGGTCTGTGGCAGAAAACTCAAAGGAAGGTCATACACTCAGGGTGGTATCTGGGCCAGCTGACAGAAGAGGGGCACGGAGCTAGGTGTGCCCATCACACAGCCTCCTGGTATGGTTTATATCAGGGTCTCTCTGCCTGGTACATTATTCTCTTGACCACTCAGTCCCTGGGCCTGCTGGCATACATAGTCTCACACAGGTGGAAGGTCAGAGGGGTTCCCAAAAGCTGTTCTCAGTGTCGATGGTGTGAGTTGCTGGGGCCCTGGGGACAATGGTGGTCCTGGGGATGGGTGGGGGGAAGAGTGGAACAGGCCTAGCCTGGGTCTGAGTCGCAGAACAGAAACACCTCTCCAGCCCCACCCAATCGCTGCTTCCCAGGAGGCCAGGGAGGGATTGGCGATACCAATGGAGATGCCAGCCAAAGACTACATTTCTACGTTTCTCCTCTGTCAGCCAAAGACTGACTGAGACCATTTACATTTCTCCTAGGGATGTGCAAAGACTTTGAGGAGCCCCACCCCCGACTCCGAACAGAGCAGCTCTGGGGGCTGTTTCTCACTCTCAGCTTCTGTGCTCTGGTTCATTTCAAGAAAAAGTCCTGTGGCCAAAAAAGGCCCGAGACCTACTGACCTAGATAATAAATGTGCTTCCTCCGTTTGGAAAGCTGCATCCCTCTGTATGAATCTGTGCGTGAAGAAAATTGAAGTGTGGGGCTGGGGAACTGGCTCGGCCTAAAGGAAATGTGCTTGTCTTACGAGGATCTGCATTTGCCCCCCAGAACCCATGTCAAATAAAGCCAGGTGTGGTGGCACCCGTTTAGAACCTCAGTGCTAGGGAAACTTGGAGACAAGTGTCAGACTCCTGAGGTTTGCTAGCCAGCCAGCCTCACCTACTTGGAGAGTTCCGGGCCAATAGGAGATTTTTTTTTTTAAACCAAAAACCAAAAAGCCAAAACCAAAAAATCTCCAAGTGCCTAAAGAATGGCACCCAAGGCTGTCTTCTGGCTTTCATACACATGCGTGCACACCCATATGTACCTACACCTGTGGGCTTCCACATACATACATGTAAATATGATGTGAAAGGAACACTGGCTGTGGGAAGAACAGATGCCAAATGTGACCAAGCAAAACCTGTTCTCCAGAATCGCACATGGAGCCCAGTTCCCCCAGGGCCCCAAGAGTACCTCCGGACGTGTGCTTGTCTCCCTCCACTCTTTGACTACAAAGCACGTAGGTATTACAGGGGCCACACGAATTGCACAGGGCCTTTTCCCCACCAGCTTGCGCCTGCAGAGGGTTTTCTACACACACGTGACAGTTCAGGGACTCAGCAAGCGTAAATTAGGTCCATTATGGAGCCGCTATCAAGAAGTGTGATTCCTTGACGGGGCATCTGCCAAGGCTCCTGGTTCTGGCTCAAGCAATATTCATTCCTGTGGAGGATGGTGGGTGGATGGGAAAAGACCTCAGGGAGGGGGACCCAGCTGTGCTAGACTGGAAAAGAGGTGAGGAGAGGCTACCAAGGATCCTCACATTTAAGAAGCTCAAACTAACGTCCAGTATGGGAGATGGGAAGAAAAGAGTTGGTTTGGACCCTCAGTCATGGTGTTGGTTGAACAACAGGGACAGAGGGGACACCGGAGAAAGACCAGGTGGGAGGGCAATGGACTGGGTTAGGATGTGGGGTGGAAGAAAGATACCCCAGGATTAAGTTCAGATTCTGGTCTAAATGTCTGGGAGAATGATGATTTAGAAAAAGACAACAGAAGGAGTGGTTGATCTGGAGGAGTAAAGGAAGAAAGGGGAGAGGCAAGGGGATGAGAATTTAGTTCCACAAGAGACATCTAGGGGGCACCCTCTAAGCACCCATTGGATAGGAACGTTCCGGGTTTAGGAAAGAGATCCAAGCTGGAGAGCTTCAGAAGCCACCAGCATTTGGATCCTATTGGAGGCGTGGGCGGGGATGAGATCACTGGGAGAGAGTGTTGTGACGGGGGGGCAGAGGGTCAGGCAGCCTTCCAAGGTGTGAGGCAGCAGGTCCTCCATGCCTCCGCCTGACCTACATCCACAGCGGGCCCTGCCTCTAGCGGGAGCAGCGACGGGCATGACGGCCTCCCCACACGGTAGGCACAATCTGTAGGCACAGATCATCCCAACTGGCAAGTATCATGAGGGGTTGGACAGGACAGACAGGGCCCTAGCCAGGAATCTGTTGTGTTCCTGGACAGGCCAAGAGCTGAGACGTAGACTCACTTGTCAGGGATAGCTGCCACATAGTTGAAGAGCTGCCAGGGTATACCCTGCAGGATGGCACTTCTGAAGCTTCTGTGGCTCACCACATGACCTCTGTTCCCGTCAATCACCACTACCTGGATCCCATCTTCTGAGCAATGGTACTTCCTGCCATCCACCTGCAGGGCCAAAGCAACACAGACGTGAGGGATCCTGGGGCAGCTGAGGCCCCAAGGGTCTCCGTTCTACATAGATACTAGAGACAGAGTTTGGTTACACAGCTGCTCAGTTTATGAGACCCCTTCACGTCATTTTTCTGTGCTGTCTGTAGGTTTGAATAGTGATCCCCTCAAAAAAGACATGCCCACTAGGAACCTGTGGATTTGATTTTTATCTAGAAATAATGTTTCTGAAGATGCATAGTGACATACAGAGGTGACAATATTATGGATCTCAGGACAGGAACATCCCAAATGTTTGGAGCAGGCACTAAATCCAATGATGGGGGTCCCTTAAGAAGAACAGTGACAGATATGGGATAGGAACAAAGGAGGAAGGACCTCATGAAGATGGGACCAGGATGTCAGCGAAGTGACTCTTATCCAAAGGTCCTTAGAGTCACTGGAAGTTAGAGCAAGCTCGCGGGCTTCCCAAACTCAAAGAGAACAACCTTCTTCTCTTTTAACCCGTGCAGCTTGTGGCAATTCACCACACCACCACCTGTTAAGGGTTAACCTGACACGCCCCTACCTGCTCATGCTCTGAACCTTTGCTCCCCACCTGGTGAGGATGTTTCAGGGGTGTGTAGAGCCTTTAGGAGGGTGAATCAGCTGGAGGAAGTCGGTGACTATGAGTTGGTCTTTAAAAGTTATTCCTGACCCCCTAGTTTCTGCCTCTCTGGGTTCCCCGGTCCTCCCAGGAGGTCAACAGCTTCTGCTACCTGAGCAGGTGCTGTGGTTTGAATGAGCAAAGCTCCTGTGCCATGACTGCTTGGTCCTCATTTGGTGGGACGGATTGCAAAGGATTAGGAAGTGTGACCTTGTTAGAGGAGGTGTGTCACTAGGGACAGGCTTAGAGGTTTCAAAAGACTCCCACAATTCCCGGTGTCTCCCTCTTCTTTGCCTTTTCTTTGGCTCAAGATGGAAGCTCTCAGATGTTCTTACCGCCATGTTCTCTCCATCACCATAGACGCTAGCCCTCTGAAACCACAAGTCCCACACTAAACCCTTTCGTTTATAAGCTACCTAGGTCGTGGTGTTTTATCACAGCAATGGAAAATCAACCATGACAGCAGGCCCCTGTGCACTGAGCTGTGCCGTTGTACCTTCCTCGCTACAACGGACCAGAGCTCTCTGGAAACACAAGCCAAGACCCATCTTCCCTCCCATAAGTCAGCGGGTTCTGTGTTCACAGTAAGACAGAAGGAGATAATCCACCCACTCCATCTCAGTGAGCAGCCTGGTCCCCACAGAACCTCTGCTTACTTCGATATACGCGAAGTCATTCCGAAGGTGGAAGTAGTGCTGTCTGGAACTTTCCATCTTGACTTCCAGGAAGTGGTCCTTTGTCTTCTGAGAAACAAACATGGAACAGTAGTGAGGCTGTGAGGTCTGGGTGGTCTTTCTCCTCATGTGCCCTGAGCCTTGACCCAGAACTGAGTCATGGGGCTGAGTAGGTGTCCAGAGCGGAGCTCAGCTAGGTCTGAGCCCCCCTTCCCCCCAGAGGCATGTATGGGCACTTACCAGCTGAGCTCCAACGAGCTTCTTGGGCATCGGCACATCCACCACGGCCCTCTCGGTGAACCTGGGGTAAGCGGTGGCTGTACAGTCGCTGATGCCCGCATTCCTCGGGATGAGGGCTTTGATCTTAATTCGCTCACAGCCCTTCATGGAGCAGAAGGCAAACTTCTCTCTTTCGTTCTGGGCTTTTAGCTTCAGGAAGAGCAACCTAAGCACAGAAAAGGAGCCTGGGTGTTCCTACGGGGACACTTAGAACCTTCTTCCCATCCAAATCAGACAGGGTGGCACCCACCTGTCATCCCAGCACTTGAGAAGCAGAGGTGGGAGGGTCATCTCAAGTTTAAGGCCAGCCTGGTCTATTTATTGAGTTCAAGGCCAGGTAGACTACCTAGCAAGACCTTGTCTCAGGCAAACAAATGAACAAACAGATCAAAAAAATCTCTTTGCCACCGAGGTTGTATCTTGAGGGCTTTAAATCATGAACTGTGCCTGTCACAGAGTCATATACAGTTGGAGGAAGAAAATAAATGTATTTTGGGAATATATTCAAGATGGGGCTAAGAGTGCTGGCAGATATTTTCTGAGGACTAACTGTGTCATGCAATTGTAAATTGATATGTCGTCTAATTTAATCATCAACTCTGCCCACTGTGTGCCATTATCACACTGACTTGTCAGATGGGGATTGTCCCAGAGAAGTAACTGCCCCATTGGGGACTGACAGAGCTGGGAGTATTCCCATCCCAGTGTGGATCCCAACTCTACTCTCCTTCAAGCCATAACTTATTCTAATAATAACTATGGGGAAGGAAGCTGACCCATGTTCCAAGGAGGCAGACGATGAGGCCACCGCAGAACTAACTTGGCATCTGTTATTGTTTCTTTCACCTCAGGAAGATGCTTTCAAGTCTTGTCTGTAATATCTAATGATAATAAGGACTGACTGTCTCTATGCTTTCCTTTTGGGGAGCCAACTTTTAACGAGCCCACTTGGTTTCAGGCCCACGTGACACAGCCTACCCCACCCGACTTCTGACCAGAGTAGGTGCTCACACTGGATTCTCATTATGATGTGGGAGTCCCCTCTGTATGCTAGGAATATGTTTTTATTACCATTGGTTATTAAAGAAGCTGTTTCGGCCAATGGCCTAGTAGAGTAAATCCAGGCTGGAAATCAGACAGGGCTATAGGTGGACTCAGGAGATAATTTGTAGCCGCTGAAGGAGAAAGATGCCAGAAGCTGGATCCTTACCAGTAAGGCACAGCCTTGCGCCGATACACGATGAATAGAAATGGATTAATTTAAGATGTAAGAGTTAGCTAGAATTATGCCTAAGCTATTGTTCCAATAGTGCTGTAATTAATATAGATGCTGTGTTCGGGCCAGGAAACTAACGAGCAGTCTCCGCCTACACTCATTAGGTTGTTTATTGGCTACAGGGAGACAAAAGGGTGCATTCTCTTGTGAGCTACAATGAAGAAGGTGTTGAGTCTTGTCGTTCACTGGTTGGTAACTGAGTTGTAAGGACATGAGGGGGTGGCTGCTGTGACTATTTTGTACCACTGTCCTCCCCAGAAATCGAGAAAAGAAGGCAGCTTGAGAAAGGACCCTGATACAAGAGGCTTGGCATATGCACACATATTCATGTATATGAGACCATGAGAGAATGAGCCTTGTCTTGCGTCTGAGCTGTTTCAAGCCACTACAAAACAAGAACCTTTGTTCTGCTGGATATGGCATTAAAGGATTGAATCTTTAATCTCAGCACTTCAAAGGCAAAGGCTGGTGGATGTCTTTGAGTTTGAGGCCAGCCTGGTCTACACAGTAAGTTCTGGGCCAGCCAGGGCTATCTAGTGAGACCCTGTCTCAAACACAAAAATCAAACATATACACAAACAAGATACCTTTGTTCCTGGCATCAAGAGATCCCAGACTAAAATGGAAAGTGTCAAACAGAGGGGAGTCTCCAGCTCAAGGCCAAGGGCAGAGCCAGTGCCCACTGGATGCTCCACAGAGAGAACACCTCCTGCTAGTGTTGCCCATGACCACATCCAACTGGGGCTCCCCTTCCCCATCAGAACCCATGCCAAGGCCCAAGGGGGGGCAGACATCAGCATGGCCCCTTAGCTCCTATACTGAACCTAGCAGTGTTGAGACTTCTTTGTTACCAGATCAGAGCAAGGGGAACTTGAGAGATCATCCATCCCACACCCCTCTGTAAAGATCACAGGTCTGGCCTTGATCTGTAACCCGTGAGTATGCCAGTGAGCTGAATGTCAGGGCCGTGGGGAGGTGAAGGAACTAGGGCCCTGGCCTCAGTGAGCCCCATGCTCCTGGAGCCCTGCCACCAACGGCCATACTTCTACACCATACTCATTGTTTGGTGACACCTCCCTTGGTAGAAACTGGGAAACCCAGCAAGACAGGGCACAGCTAAAACCAAGTGAGGGACCACTTCCCACCTTGGAACTCCTTCCTCTGAGCCTGACTAATTCCATTTCACCCCTAACTACAGCAAGTTGCTTTTTCGCTTAAAAAGAGAGACAAGCTACTCTGTTTTTTCTCCTCATAAGGAAAGCAAAATGACCGTGAAATGACCTTTCGCCTTTCTCTGTGACCAGCTTCATCACTGTGAAGCATACTGGACTACTTCAGTTGTTAGCCTGGATTGTGTGTGTGCGTGAGTGTGGGGACCAGAGGTCATCTCTTGGTGTCATCCTCAGGAGCTATCCATACTAAAGGGACTTGCATTTTTACCTGGACTTTGCAGACTAAACTTTAGGCTGGCTGGTGAGCCCAAGGAATCTGCCTGTCTCTACCTCTCCAATTCTGGGATTTTTAAACGCCATGGCGCTGTGCCTGTCTTTATTATGTAGGTTCTAGGCTGCTGAACTCTGGTTTTCATGTTTGCACAGCATGTTTGATCGGCTTAACTATCTCCCCAGCCCAGGGGAAAGGACCAAAGAGCTCCTCAGTGTCTTAGTGCAGACACTGTGCCTCCCTTGGGTCTCTGTTGACCAGAACCCAGTGAGGGTAAGCAGGAGTTTGGGGCTTGGGGAATAGATAGTCATAGATCCAACTGGGGAAGCTTTGTGCTGTGGCCCCTGACACAGACTCTTGTGTCTCCAGTATCTTCTTTTCCCACCTTTCAAATTAGAAGATTGTTTGTTCCCTTTGGGTTTGGGGGATAGCATACCACATTCGTTTATTTGTTTTTTTCCTTACTCCCTGTACTTTATTTTCTGAATTTTTTTCCTACAATCCACATGCAGATTTAATAGAAAGCTAATGTCTCTCCCAGTGTTTGACTGTGTTATATGGTTGGCGTTAGGATCAAAGCACCTAGGAAAGCATTCTGTACTCATCGGTATCAACTACACTCTAGTTCCTGGAGTCTGGGAAGACCCAGGATACACAGGGAACTGAGCCCCACTTCTGTAGACCAGAGTGAGCCTCCTTACCCAGAATCCTCATCCCAGTAGTAGTGGCTCCTGCCGGGATAGCTCTGCTCCACCTTGTCCATCTGCAGGGTCCTCACGAAGGTCCCCGTCTTGGACGTTTGCTTCAGCAGGCGATTGTGAACATCTGAAAGGATTGAAAAGGTGGTGCCCCTTGGGTAGCAGAGCCCCACTCGGATCCAGTCGCCCCTAGAAAAGGAGGCAGAGTTAGTTCTGGGCAAGGGTGTCCAGGCCAGGGTGAGCGCACCATAATAAGAATGCTCAAAGAACTCTAAGTGGGGAGGTTTGAAAGAATATTTACTAAGCGGCAAAGTGTCCAAGGAGAGAAGGATGGACGGTGACCACCAGTGGTCAAGCAGGGCCATGGGGATGGGTCACCTATGAGCATTCAAGGGCTGATCTAGGGGTGCTCTCTGTGGGTTTTAGCTGGGACGATGGGGCTCTTTCGACTGGGCTATGGTTAAAGAGCATAAGCCACTGAGGGCTAGGCTCAGCCCCTTCCTGACAGAGCATGACTGGAGGGCCAGCTTCCTCCTCCTTTCTGCAATGGATAAAGTCTGTCTCAGGAGCACAGCGATGAGTACAGGATGGATGTAGGAAATGTTTGAATGTGAACCTATACAGTTGATCTGATGCCCTCACCCTGACTACTTCCTCTTTACCGTGGTTTACACGGATGGACTTGGTAGGTCTTTGAGCAGCCTGGGAAAAGCTGTAATCCCCCAGGGCATACTGGGAAGGATTATCTAGATTAGGCTAGTTTCTCACCAAGCCTGTGAGGGATTTTTCTTAACTAGGTTGATTGAGGTGGGGAGATCCTCCCTAAATGTGGGTGACACCATTCCATCCACCGGGGTCCTAGACTGAATTAAGAAGTATGCATCTCAGGGCTGGAGAAGATGGCTCAGTGGTTAAGAACACTGCCTGCCCTTCCAGTTCCCAACAACCACATGGTGGCTCACAACCATCTGTGATGAAATCTGGTGCCCTCTTCTGGCCTGTAGGCATACATGCAGACAGAATACTGAGAATACTGTATACATAATAAATAAATAGATTAGAAAAAAAAGAAGTGTTCATTTCCCTCTGCTCTCTGTCTGCAATGTGACCAGTTGCCTCAAGCCCCTGCCAACACGATGCCCTCACCGTGACACACTTTAACATCAACCCCGGAGCTGAAATAAGTCCTTCCTTCCTTCCTTAAGTTGCTTCTATTAGGACGCCTTACCACAGCCACAGAAAAGTAATTAAGATATCTTCTTGGAGCTTTGTGTCCTTCCCCATAAATAACAGCAGCAACATTCTGTAGCTTTTTCCCATTTCCTGAGCACTCGGTAATGCCCGGAGCTGGGTGGCAGTTACCCTATATTCACTAGCTCACTACATATGCTTTGTGCACTTGGGAGGCAATAATCACACCAAGCCTTTTAAGAGGTTAGCTGTTTTGCCTGAGGCGGACCCCGAATGCATCCTGAGCCCACGTCTCTGGGTTCTCAAAGACATGGTGGGTGACAAGAACCTCTTTGGATACCTCCTGCAGGGCTGAGAGTCCTGAGGTCCCCACTAACCACGAGGAATTCTCACTGTCTCTGCCTGAGCTCAGGCAGCGCCACTGTCCTGGGTCACGTGATCCTGGCTGCTCGGACTCACTTGTTGAAGTTGATGAGCCAGATGGCAAGCTCAGCCGGGGCTGTCTGGTCCCAGTGGATGGTGTAGCCCTTCTGCAGGGTGACGACGGGCTGGTACTGCTGGTAGTGCGTGCTCCTGGTGAGGGCCCCCTCCAGGTAGAGGGGGTGGCTAGGGAAGTCGTTCTTGATGATCTTCATGCGCAGGTTGCTGCTCTTGTAGGCCTGGATGTACATCTTTGAAGCATACAGAAAGGCTGTTAGAAGAACTGTCTCAGAGGGCCTGGCTAACATCCGATCACAGAGGGCCCTTTCAGAGCCACCGTCTCTTTATGGAGCGCGAATGGAAGGAAGACCAAACTAGGGGACATCTATCCCCGCTAGTGGGTACAGTCTGAGCTACACTATGCTCAGCAGCCACTTTCTGGGGTTTCCAAAAAGTGACCAGCGGAACTGCCAGGAGTTGGCTGCCAGCTACGTGGTGAACCGTGGAAAATGGATGCATGTGTGGAAAGACCAGAAAGGGGAAGAGGGGCCCTCCCGTCCTTCTTCCTCCTCCTTTCCGAATTCCTTCTTCAGTTCATCCTTCTTACCTGACCTCTGTCTTCTCCCTTTCTCCCTCTTCTCTCCATATATGCATTAAACACTACGGGTGCAGGAAGCACTCCACCGCTGGCTGTATCCCTAGGCCTCTTTCTACAATTTGAGTCAAGGAAGGGCTCTCTAAATTGCCTGCCCAGGTTGGTCTACTAATGAACTTGTAATACTCCTGCCTCCACCTCCCTAGCAGTTGAGATGTCATGTCAGGGCCTGGGAGCACCGTGACCAGTGGGAGGGGGCATACTCAGATGCTTCTCTAGATGGCCTTTCACAGTCTAGGAGAGTTGTCTGCGTGTGTTGCCCTACTTCACGCTCTGCCTCCCGGCTCGTGGGCCAGGTAGTGTATATATCAGAACCCACCAGAAGAGAGCATGTTGTCTCATTCCAAGAAAAAACTGGAAAACAAGACTGGCAGCCCCTACGTCTCCAAGGGGCAAAGAGCTGAGGTCTATTTGAGACACTCTTCTGGGGGGCTCAACAGGTAAAAAGTCTGCTATAAAAGCCTAAGAACCTTCGTATGGGTCCCCAGTTCCTATGTAAAAGCTGGCATGGCAGCATGTGTCTGTTACCCCAGCACTGGGGGTAGGCAGAAACAGGACTCCTGGGAGCTTGCTGGGCATCTAGCCTAGTCAAAACAGTGACTTCAGGGGCTCAAGGGAGCTTATGTCAAAACAGAAGGTGGGCATGGGCACTCAGGGAAAAGCACACAAACACATACTATAATATGCATACATCAGACACACATACACAAGACATTGTTCAGCTCTCTGGCTCATCCCATATCCATAAAGTGATATCTCTGCAGTCAAGACCAAGAAGAGACCATTGCACCAAAGTGCAATGATGTGCTTTGGTAAGAACGTGCTCTCTTCCCTTCTAGTGTGTATGTGTGTGTATATATAAAATGTGCTAGTGTCATGTGTATATGCATGTATATTATGTGCATATAATATATATTACACACACACACATATATATACATATATATGCTAGGTAAGATGAAAAAAGGAGCTTCAACTTTGTCCATCTTACAGGGCTGTCCAATGCATCAAAAGACATAATTAAATATCCTGTAAGCTTTCTGATGTCCACTGTGGTGATAGGAATGCCTGCCTTGTAGGATGGTCAGGAAGACACGGTTATCACATATTTCTTTCTCCTCTGGACCACCTGGTCCAGGTACTTTCTTCCTAATCTGACAATTTTCTCTGGCCTCTTTCTCCTCATTCATTCATTCATTCATTCATTCATTCATCAGTCGTTCATCCAAGAAATGGCAGAGATGGTCACAGGGTAATGTCAATTATTTCCGGTTGTTACACTCCAAACATTATACAACTGTTTCACATGTTAGTCATGGGTCATGTGTGCCCATTGAGTCCTGGACATGAGAACAGTGTGGCCCAGGAACCAGTTTTCAAATGCTATTTTAATTACTTTAAACCTCAAAATGCAGATCTGAGTCACGATGTCAATCAATCAATCAATCCATTTCAAACCAAGAGCACTGAAAAAGGTTTTCCTCTCATTAAACACAGCTTGGTTGTTTTGCTAGGTCTCTGCAGCTTTGCTGAGAATAAGAAATGGGCTCGTAGGCTAGAGCAAACGGCTCAGCAGTTAAGAGCACTTGCCGCTCCTCTAGGGGACCAGGGTTCAGTTCCCAGCACCCACTTAGAGGTTCCCAACCATCCCTAACTCCAGTTCCAGGGGATCTGGCACCTTCTTCTGATCTCTATGGGCACCTGCATGCATATGGTGCCTGTGTGAAGGCAAAGCACTTACCACAAAAGTAAAATAAATACTTAAAAAAGAAGTAGGCTAGAAATATAAAATATATGCGTACGCTTGAAGTCCATGAACAGAAAAAAAATTGCTCCATAATTTTTATATTAACCACACATTGAAAGGATAGCATTTTGAGTATGTGTAAAAATATTATTGAATTAATGTCTCATTTCTTTTTATCTTTCAACATGACTACCCGGAAAGTTATGGTTTGTATTACATTTCTATGTCTTAAAAAGGCACGGGAGGAGGGATTTTATTTGCATCATCTGAAATCATTCCTAAAATAATGGTTAAAGTGAGTTCAGCTTTCAGCTCAAGTTCACACACAAGAACGTCAAGGCTCCCAGGGTGTGAGCTGGAGGCCAGCGGTTAGTAGGTGCTGTACCCTAACATGAAACACCCCAGGGCAGTGTTTAGACCATGAAAATCCCATGGAATGGGAGGGGGGGGCAGGAAAGGCAAGGAAGGAAAATTCTGCCTCGCTCTTGACCCAACAGAGTTGGACACATGCCAGGCAATGAGAGTCCTTGTCACTGGAGTGGACAAGCAAGTGGCTTAGGGTGGCATCCTCACCTGTGCATAGCGCCCACTGCAGATGGCCCCTCTCCAGTCTGGGACGTTGATGCAGTCTGGGTGCCGAACCAGCCAGTTGTCATTCTTAGTGAGGTAGGAGCCAGGGTACTCGGACACGGAGCCATCCACATCGTGGAACACAGATGTCTTGTCCCCGTCCATGTCCAGCTGGTTGAACCAGGGCCCAGGCTCTCCGAAGAACACTCTGGAAGTAATCTGAACAGAGCCCAGGAAAATAAGGCTGGGCCCGAAGGTGAAAGGAAACTGCAGCCGTCATCAGGCCAGGGTAAAGTTTCCAATTTCCTCTGACATTACAAAGCAGCCAGACGGAGGCTGCCCTTGGGCACTGGAGGAAACCGCACGGATGACCATCTCATGGAACTCTGATACACAGAGTGTCACTGTGCCTCAACTCCGAAAATTAGAGCACAATTTTGGCTCCACTCACTATGGTTTGGCTGCTGTAGGTGGCCTTGGAGGCTGGCCTGATGAAGGAGGGGCTCAGGAGTCAGTAAGTGTGAGCATTCTGGCAAATGAGCTGGGGAGGAGCGAGGGATGAGTGCCTGCGCGAGAAAGCCTGTACACAGAGTGCGTAGGGAGTACCCGTGTGTGAGAATTGTGTATGAGCTTGTGAGTTGTGTGCTTTGGATTTGAAGACGACCTCACAGTGCAAGCCATGGGATATCTCTGTGACTGACCTCCTGCAGGCCCTCAGGGGTCTGTGTGAAGAAATGAAGTAATTCAAGTTCCCTATCTTACCAGTGACTGGGCAGAAAGGCAAACGCAGTAGTAGGAAGGAGGAGGAAGAACCGAGTAGGGGGTGGGCAAAGAGGGGAGACGGGAATAGTTAGAAGTAGCAGGCCCCACAGACAGCCTTGATCCGCTCCCCTGACCCTCAGCTCCTCCACCTTCTTTATCTACAGCCAGGAGGCCCCTGTTTACATTCTACTTTCAGAGTGAAGTTAAACAATGTCTTCAGAAGACTTCCCTTGGACACTGCTGGAGTTGGGAGATGACCTGTGCCAACTTAAGTAGCCTGGTCCCAACATCCGGTGTGGCAGGGGTCTGGAGGAACAACTTCAGAACCCCAAGTTTATCTCTAGGTTCTTACTGGGGCATGGATTGAAGGCCAATGGGCATTCACCCAGACTTGACCTTTTTCTGTGACCTGAGCTTGTACTTTTCCAGTTTGGGCAGAAAGCAAACTGGGACCCAGTCCAGCCTACTTGGAGGAAGCTATTCCACCCTCGTGGTGGTGGCGGCGACAGCTCAATCTCTAAACTGTGGGGGACATGTGAGTCATAACTCAAAGCCTGGCCATGCCAGGAGTCTGTCCTGGCACCATACTCACCGGGACATCCTCAAAGGCAATGTTGGTGACATTGTTGTGGGGGCAGCTTTGCCAGGCATTGTTTAGGCGGAAGGCCAAGGCGCTGGTGTGCCGGCCCTCGAGGGCCACGAACTTGCGGAAGGTACAGTTTTGGATGTTGATGGGACCATCGTAGAACTGAATCCCTCGAATTGGAAAATTCCTGTGGAGTTAAGGAAGTCAGACATTAGATGAACTCTGTGTTGTTACTTCTTCGGAGGTGACTGGTAAGAGCTTTTCCGTGTTATTCCCGATTCCCACCTCCAGCAACCCCCTCCACTGAGACTCATCAAGTCAACTAACTCACTGGGAAGCCATGTATGGACACAGTGTCAGTGATAAGAAAGACTGCTGAAGAGAGATGGTGGATGGAAGGATGTTGGGAAAAAGGATGGATGGATTGGGTTGGATGCTTGGGTAGATGGATGGGCAGACAGATGAAGGAATGGTGGGTAGATGAAGAGATTAAGAGCTTGTAGGTAGCTGGATGGCAGATGGATGGACGGTAGGTGGGTGACCACATGAGCAGATGGATGGACCACATGAGTGGTATGTGGGTGACCACATGAGTGGGTGAGGGGTATGATGGACAGCTAGCTGGATAAATGAACGGTAGGCTGGGAGATAAATAGCTGTCTACTTAGTCGCTGGCTCAGGGACCTCTGTTTAGACAATTTCTCTCCTCTTCCCATCAGTGTGTCTAGTCAGTAGGAAAATAGTGTAAATACTTCAAGAGACTGCCAATATTCTGTCCCGCGGGAGAGGAACACTGTTAGTCATTATCGTCCTAGTTTTAGTTGCTATGGCAATTTAATCAGATTAAGATCCAGATGAGCTTCCTCTGTAAGTCTACCCAGCGGCAATGTGCTGGGCTTGGGACACTGGAAGGACAGAACCACGTAGCGTGGGCCATGATAAAAAGAATGACAATGTAACTTTCAAGTATGGCCAGAGGCAAAGGCTGCTCTTGCTAGAAAAGCAAGGCCACAGACAGACAGACACAGGGCCCCTGAGAAGGCTTGATACTCAGAGCAGCAGGAAGGGAGTGGGAAGAGGTGGCAGCTGGGAGACATGGAGGGACCAGGGAAGAATTAATGACGTGGAAACTTCACCCTTGCCTGGCAGGGAGAAGGGGCTTAGAGGGATCCTTCCCATTCGCTTGAGACTCTTGAGCAGGGTATGGAAGATGACCCAGGAGGGATTGGTCAGTCTGCTTGGTGGCCTTTCTCAGAGCTGGTCACAAATCTAAGCTTGTCATTTTCTCAATCTAACATGTTCACTTATGCCCATGTCTTTGCTTCTGGCTTGATCCCTTCCCTTCTGTTCCACAGCAAACTTAAGGAAGCGAGGGAATGAAGAAGGAAAAGGAAGCATACAAAGTATCTGTCTCCAGAGAGAGGCTGTCCCCAGCTGTTCCTGGTCTTCTCTTCAGGCTCCCAGCTACTGTGTATGCTTCCCAAAGAAACCTCCACTCGCCCCCAAATCCCCTTGCATTTCCATATTTTTATATTTGTAACTGATGGTGTCATCACCTCGAATCCTGATTCTTGTGGAGGGAGAGCTCCCGTGCATTTTCCCAGTTACGGTATTCGGGGGTCAGCACATTCTTGCTCATTTTACACAAACCATGGGCTTCAGATCCTAATCGACTTCTAGTCAGGCAGAATATACCTCCGTCAAAACTACACGGCCCTTTCTAGGTCTCTCCTCTCAAAGGCAGCGTGAGGAACCTGCCTGAACCTGCCATGCTTCCATAGACATGATTGCCTTGGGAAGTTACCAGAATATCCTGCTCCTGGAGGTTGGCAACCTCCTAGAAAGAAATTCTAGAGATGCAGACTCAGACCCACTTGTAAATAAAAGGGTCAGACACGTCCTTTAAGGTGGGAGCCAGGCCTTCTTGACAGCTTGGCCAAAGAAGACCAGGCATATACCTCTGAGTATGCCTCTAGGGTATCTTTGGGGAGAACCACATGCATGCACCCGGGTTGAAAGGTTCAGTTTGTGTGTTTCTGTCCTGACTGTAGCAGCAAAAACCATCATTTTCACAAAGAGACAACTAAGTCAATTCTAAGGCCTAAGTGGAGCAAGTCTTGCTTCTTTGTATGCGTGGCAGCCTTGAGAGGCGACCACCTAGCGATGGTCTGTGTTTTGGTGTAAGAATCTGATCTGTGTGAGACATGGCTGCAGGTTTGATCACCTCTGCTCATCCTCCTGTAAGTGGCCTGATTGCCTCTCTGCCATACTCAGAAGGGGATGAAAGACTTCATGTGAGCTGTTATGGAGAGTCAGAACCCCTCTTCTGGACACCATGTTCCCTGAACACTGGCTAGGACCATATCATGTGTTTGATGGCTGTGTACTTGTTGGCATCTAGTCTATACTGTTTCTGGACTTCTCTCCTCATTCCAGATTTCATTCCCATTCACGTTCTTCGCCAAAAACTTCAGAGTCAACACTAACTAACTTCCTTCTTTCCGTGGCTGTGACTCAAGCCACACACAGAAAAGCGCAGTGCCCACCATTGCAAACCTACTGGCCTATGGGGAGGGTCCTTCCGCTGTGGTCCAGGCCACCCGGGCCCCAGATCCTGTTGTCCATCATTTCTGTGCCCACGTTACCACTCTCGCCAACGAACAAGCTGTTCTTTATCTCCTGCTTGGAGCCATCATCGTATGGGAAGGTTCCACCACTGCAGAGAGGAGACGTTGGGGGGTGAGATGTCCAAATATAAGCTCCCACAGAAGGCCCATCACAATGACAGTTACTCTTTCTTACCTGGCCAAGGTCAGGCCGATGCCATTATCAGCAAACCTGGGGACAAGAACAGACGGTCAGCACACACTCTCACTCCACAGTCAATGAGAATATAGAAGGAAGGACCCTTCTCTGTCGCTGGAGTCTCACTGTGGACCATCGAGGGAGGAGTTTCACTGAGGAAAATGGTAACTTTCCACTCTCCCCAGAAAATGGATAGTCGGGTTTCTCTTCGCAGATTGGGTATTCCTTGAAGTGTCTGGTGGAGAGCTAGAAGTTGTACCCCACACTGGCAGGGGTCTTCAGTGCTCAGCATTTGGGGGCATGAAGCATTAACTTCAGGAGAGCTGGGTGTCACATGCCTCTCTTGCTAGCCCACCTCGGGCCGAGCCACTGGGGCCTATGAGGTCGATCAGGAGAAATGGAGGGGGTGCTTTCTCGCCCTCAGGACCAGCACTGACTGAAGGTGGACCATGTGGGGACTACTCTCAGCCAACTCAAACCACTAGTTTACAAGTTTCTCAAAAACCAGGGAGGCTCTGTCCCTGAGAAGAGCAAGAACAAACCCCATAATTACACTATGCTGATCACGGCTGCTCCCCAGAAACTCTGCACAATTTTAGGGTCAGCATGAGCAGGTTTCTGGAGGCAACTGGTTCTGCTTCATGAAGGAGCTGGACCTTAGATCTGGGTTGCCTTCACTTCCTTTGTTCCCTTTCTCTCTTTCTGCCCAGGGCTCCCCAAGGGGCTCATTTCCCCAGGGGCTATTTCACCCACCACCTGCTGTTTCTTGATTCTCCAAGGGCTTCATGCCTCCTATAAGCCTGGAAGGCCCAATCCTGTGTTGTTCTGTGTCAGTCACACCGGTGTGATCCTAGTTTCTACAAGCTCCCCAGTTCACACTTCATGTTCAGCCCCTTTCCAGCACGCTGTGCTTCCCCTTCAGAGATCTAGCCATTCAAACCAATCAACCAAGGCTCACCTAGGGTACCAGGCTCTCTCACTCCTTCCTCCTCCCTGGTATCTCCTGGTGCTTTGCTGTGGTCTCTCCATGCTCTGCTGTGACCCCAGCGACCTCACAGACACTCATAGCTCTCTTATCCCCTCATCTGTTGGGGACTCTAAGGCTAGACATTCATCCTATCTTGTCTTTGGAAGATTTGCGGGCATTTTCACCGCATGCTTTATGAGCATCTCCATCTCAGCGTGTCTAAAAACACAGCATCCACCCATGCCTGTTCTCTGTGCTGAAGGCTGGGTTTATCCACACTCTGCATTCTGTGATTCTTCCTCACCTGACTTGGAGTGTGGTATCCATTTGGTATTCCATTCTCCCATCTTCAGGGGTACCCTCTCCCATCCTTGCCTGCATCTAGACACACTGCCCCCCTCAAACTCCCACAAACCACACAAGGTTAATTCTCAAAGTCCTGGAAGAGACCATTCTGTCGGCTCTGGACCATGCCAACTTTGTCTATTTGTGGGACCTCAACCCTAGAGCCAGCCAGACTGGGCACTGAATGCTTAGCTTCCTTAGAATGTCTGCTGAAGGACAAGAAGATGCACCCTCATTAGCAGGATGTGTCATAATTTTCTTTGCAGAAGGAGAACCATTTGACTTCTGGGGACTTCATGGTAAATCAATGTTTGGGGCCTTTTTTGTTGGGCTTAGAGCATCAAGTCTCATTTGAACCCTCGTTAGCTATGCAATGTGAGACACTCGCTAACTGAACCTCAGTTTATCATTAATGGAGCTGGAACTCTGCATTTTTTAAATTTGCATTCTTGAGAAGTATAGTGAGAAAGAAGTAAAACCAAAGTTTAGGCACACCTTGAGTGCCCAGCACCATGGCTCCCTTTCCCTTCCTGTACTGACCAGCCAAGGACCACGAAAAAGACCAGCCATGAATATCCCCACAATTATCTCAGCATTCCGCACTGTGGGTATATCCGTCACTCTGCTGCCATCCTACATCCCTGTCTTTCAGGGGAGCACAGAGCTGAACGTCAGTATGTTTAGAATCCCCTGTGCCTTGCTCGCTCCTCAGTCAAGACTCTCTTGTGACAGTGTGTGTCACCGTCCCTTCCAGACTCACCGGCAGCTGTCCAGCCACACGTCCCCACCCCGCAGCCAGGCTCCGTGATCCTGGTTCTTGTAGGCAGTGAAGTGGCGGATGATGGCTGGCTCCCGGGGCTTCAGGGGGTCTGCGTCCTGGTGAGGGCTGTACCTGGAGCATGGGAAGACACAGGTACTACTCCTTCTGGCCTCTGTAAGATGGTTTCCCCTCACAGGTTCTCAGATACTTCTGACTCCACAGAAATTCACTGGCAGGCAGGCACAGTATGGACAAGCTGAGCTTCTCCCAGAGGCAGGAGATTCCATCTCTAGGGCCTAGCTCCTCATAGGAGCCGGACAAGAGGTCCTGCTTTTGCTAATGACCCTGAAGCTTTGACAATAACTTCTTTTGTCTTCTTTGAGACAGGGTCTCACTACATCACCTTGGATGACCTAGAGCTCACTGTACAGACCATGCTGACCTTGAACTCACAGATCTTTCTGCTCCCCTCCTAAATCCTGGATGGAATTAAATTTGTGCACCACCCTGTCCAGGCTTGACAACAACATTTTAAAAGCAGCCTCTGGTCTTCAGCTAAGCTCTGGCTTAATTTATTAGCCCGGCTAATAAATCACATTGTCTATGATTAAGTGGCAGCGAAGGCTTCCTTTCTGATGACCTTTGCATCCCAACCCAGTTCTGTTATGGCTCTGGCCATTCCTACTGTTCTATGGTCCTGGCTCTGCACTGGGATCTGGGTCTAGGGATCTTGGTCTCCCTTTGGCTACTGGGGCCTGGACTCTAACTCAGACTTAGTTTAGACTCCAGTACAGTACTGCATCTCAACAACTGGCTCCCTGCCAGCTAGCCAGCACTCATTGTGCGAAGAAATGCATGGCTGGAGCGGGAGAAGAGCAGGCAAGGAGAGAGGTCCCGAGGGACAAGTGGTCCCAAGGGTTAGTACCTGGCAGAGATGATGGAGAGGAAGGGCCGCTTGTCCTTAGCTGAGGCCTCTGTCGTCTTGACTCCATTGTCTATGATCATGCCAGCCTGTGGGAGAGGGCACACTAGCTATCACAGTTGCCCGTAGCCACCCTTGCATGCCAGCCTAGGCACAAGCCTTTGAGCGTGCTAGTAAACCCCAGCATGATTCTCAGAACATGTCTATGGGAACAGGGACTACCGTGAGGGATGAAGAAAGCCCACCCCACTCTGCATCTCTCTGACCAGATCTGGAACAAGGTGACCTGTGGGGGGTGTAGACAAAAAAACTGGGGTCTAAGAGTGTTTAACCTGGGGTCATAGAGCCAATTCTACATACAGAATGTACATTGCTTTGGAGAATTTTTATCCTAGACCCCCAAACAAGGCTGTACTCAGAAGTGTGTCACAGACTTTCAAATGAAATGCTGAACTTAGCTTTCTTTCCCCTGATGTCAATGACATCCTACAGCCTTTTCATGGCTCCCGTTTGACTTGAGGAGAAAGGCTCTTTTCTAAAGACTTTTTTTTTTTTTGGAGGCAGGGTCTCATGTAACCCAGGCTGGCATCAAACTTGCTATGTAGCCAAGGAGGACTTTGAATGCCTGATTCTCCTGCTTCAACCTCTAGAGAGCTGAGATTAAAGGTCTGTACCATCATGTCTAGTTTATATACAAACCCAGGAAGTACAAATTTCCTTGTCTTCACTGTTAAGAATTGGACCAGACACCATCCTGATGTCCTAGAGACCATCTTGGTCCACAGAGTATTGTCATCTTTAATCTCATCCTTGTCCCCAGACCTTCTTGATGTGTCCAATAGCTCCAGACTTAAAGATTGTCCTTATGGGAAAGTTCTTGACATACTGAAGTCCCAGGCATCCCAATCCTCCCCTTTTTACTCTAGCACCTAGCTTGGAGCAGGGTACAAACTGGTACTCAGAAAAGGGGGGCGATCAGTGAAGGTGGTCAAGAAGTTTCCTATTTTCAACCTTTTGAGATAGCGCTGCACAGATGGAGTCACCCACTTTCCAAAAAGAAGGGAGAAAGTCTAGGATGCCAATGCTACCTCAGAACCATGTCCAAAGTTCCCTCAGTTCATGGCCAGACCTAATTTTATAGTCAACATCACTCATGCCCACAAATGCATCACAGAATCAAACCCGATGTCCAACCCAGCATCCTCCTGGAGGGGGAGCCTGGAGTGAAGGCACACCTTGCTCCTTTGGTTGGGCAGATGCTGTGATTGGCAAAGGCAGGCCCCCAAAGGAGACTTGTGGTGCATGGTCAGTAACCTGCAGGCCGTGGAAGGCTGCTTTGGACCCATGGTAAGAATGTAGCTGTTCCAGGCAGGTAGGGGCAGGGGAATGAACAGGCTGGCCATAGTGATGCAGCATGGAGAGACTCACCCGGTAGTTAGAATGTGCTCGGTTGTTGTGGAATTTTCCCAGTGGAATGTGCTCAGAATAACCCGGGGAGTACATTCCCACAGAGGGGCCCGTTGGCACATGATGAAAAATGAACCAAAATCCTGTTTCCTGTTGGGACAGGGCAGAGGAGAGAGCCACAGTAATTAGTGTCAGTTAACTCCTGATTGAGTGGCCCAGGCTCCGGGAAGGGATGCAGTACTGTGAGCAGAAAAAGCCATCATTAGACATCACCAAACACAACTGTGTGGTCCGGTGCTTGCCTGGACACCACACACCACCAAACACATCTTTATGGTCCAGTGCTTGCCTGGACACCACACACTACCAAACACACCCATGTGGTCCAGTGCTTGCCTGGACATCACACATTACCAAACACACCCATGTGGTCCAGTCCTCGACTGGACCAAAGGAGAAACTCAAGGTTACTCGAATTTGTGATTTGACTACTTGACAGCGCTCACTCTTCACACCAGCCCCGCCCTATCTGCTACTGTCGGAATTACCAGGTCCCTGTGGAGGTTAGACTCCCAATTGATAAGAGTTCTGAAAGCAAGGGTTTTCAGTCTTCCTTGGAGATCTGGAAGTTGAGGCCCAGGAAGGGCAACAGACAGGATCAGGGTCAAGGACCCAAGCAAAACCAGCAGCAGGGGAGAGCAAGGCTACTGGGGCAGAACACGGGGCATGTTTCCCAGCTGCCGTCATCCAGCTCTTCGGGGCTCCGGGAACACTAGGTTTCCCTGCTGCAGCTTCCTCCTTAGGCCAGGGCATAGCCTTGATGTCAGAATCACTTGGTGTTAGCTTACCATGCTGATGCATCAGGTACCATCCAAAGGAAAAATAACTCATAGAGAGTTACTGTGCATAAGTTGCTTAGCACTCTGGCATGGTTTGGATATGAGTGTCCCCAAAGGCCTCATGTGTTTGAATACTTGGTCTTCAGCTAGTGACTCTAGCTTTCTTGGTGTGACCTTTAGAAGGGGGAGATGAACTGGAGGAAGTGGGGTCATTGGGAGTAGGACTTGAGGATTATAGCCTGGCTCCACTTCCTGTCTTGTCTTTTTTTCTAAAAAAAATTTTTTTAAGTTTTAATGTTTTATGTACCTGCATGTTTTGTTCGTAAGTATGTTTGTGTATGCCTGGTGCCCACAGATGTCAGAAGAAGGCATAGGATTCCCCTGAAAGTGGAGTTATGAATGGTTGTGAGCCACCATATGGGTGCTGAGAATTGAACCAGATTCTCTGCAAAAATAAGTACTCTTAACCACAGGGCCATCTCTCCAGCCCCTCTCTCTGCTTCTCGGTCCACCCAGATGTGAATGAGCTCCCACTGAGGCGGCCCCAAGTAACACCTGCCATCACACCTTCCCCGTGGCTATGGACTGCATGCAGTCCCTTAACCCACAAGCCAAAACAAACTACTCATTAGCTACGGTCACCGGGGTCATGAAGTGACAGGCAGGACTGTCATTTAACACCAAGTCACAAGACTCCCCCTCTCCAGACACATGGAGGCGTGGTCTTGGGCTCTGAACACACACATTTGCAGGGCAGCCCATGCCAGACACACAGAAAGACAGAGCTTTCCCATGGCTTATTTCTGCTTACCTCGGACCCTGCAGCCGCACAGTTAATCAGGTTGTTGTTGGGATTTGCCATCCAGAAGGTGGACACAGCACTACAGGGAAGGGACAGAGGTTGAACAGGGTCAGATAAGGGGCTACCAGCATCCTTTCTGTTGCATAGTTGGGGGGGGGGTGCGAGACACCAATATTAGTGGAAAAAAGTCTCTTGTCGGAGATTTGGGAAATCGTTGATGTGTCTGTTTGAGGCGTCATTTTCTCACTGCAAGGCCGGGCACTTAAGCTGTGCACTGTTCAGGACTGCAAAGGCTAGATGCAGTCTGTGCTTCTACAGAAGCAGGAACGTGGGTCCGAGAAAGCAAGCCTTTCTAAGGAAGGCATCTGTGCAGGAAGCCATGCGGTTCTCTGCATCTGCCTCTTTCTGTCTGTGTCTCTCCCCTGTGTCTCTGTCTCTTCTCTCTGTGTGTCTCTGCCTTTCTGTCTCAGTGTCTGTGTGTCTGCCTATGCTTCTTTCTCTGTCTTTGCATCTCTGTGTCCCTCAGTCTGTTTCTCTGTTTTTTTTTCTTCTACATCTGTCTACTATCTCTCTGTGTCTGTTTTCCCGTCTGCCTGCTTCTGTCTGTGTGTCTCTGTTTTCTTGTCTGTGCATCTGTCTGCTTCTGTCTCTTTGACTTTCTATCTGTATTTTTCTATCTTTGCCTTTCTGTGTGTGTCTCTGTAACACTGTTTGGGTCTCTCTCTGGCTAGAAAGAGATTCTTGTGGTCAGGCTGATGGGTACGTATTGGGAGCTGGTGTGGCAGCTACTTCCTGTCCACCAGGATGCCATGTGGCATTCAACCACAGGTGAGCCAGAGTTCTCCAGACAAAACAGCACTAGTGAGACTCACGAGGGAGGAAGGAGGAGGGAGAAGCTACCATGGGGACCTCACTCTGAGAAACAGGCAGAGGTAAACAGGAAGCCTTTAAAGGTCCTTTTAGAGGTCCTGAGGCAGGATGATGGACGTTCAAGATCATCCCTCCCACCCTTCCTTCCCCAGACCCAAGTGTAAGGGGCACACCTTACACTACTATGCACATACTTACTTGCAGTCCTGCCTGGGCTTAGGGATGTACCCTGGGTACGAGTCCTCCGTGATCACTTTGCACATCCTGCTGTCCCGATCTGATGGGAGGAGGGTCCCCGACTTAACAAGGAGGCCGAGGCAGTGGTCAAAAGTGTTGCGTTCCTCTGGCCCATCTTCAGTGAAGAAGCAGTGGCCCAAGGAATTATAGCCCACCACATCCTTGATCTGCAGGGTCAAGAAAGGAGTTTCACTCAGCACCCACCTGTGCATGTGCCCAAATATTCATTCACAGAGTGTGAAACATGCTCAACTACACCAGACCTAAGTAGACTGGGGGGTAGGGGTGGAGGCAACCTTGACCCCCAGGTAAAGGCCTGAGGGTGGACAAGGAAGCCAACGGGAACTCTCTGGTGGGATGTGCCGGGGATGAGGCTCCAGGGGATAGGGAAAGGGATGAGAGCTCAGAAGTCTGTAGGTGGTTCCAGGGGGAGACCCAGACGCTCATTCTAGAGACAATTCTGTGGAGCTTGCCAGGACGTCCTGAAGAGGGTCTCCAGGGCCTGAGTGGGAGGCGGGGCAGCTCCCCCAGGTGGCAGCACCACGGCGAGTCTGAGGGGTGGTTCATCAATGTCTGCACTAACACACTGCTATAATCCCTGGAACCCAAGCCAGTTTGTTGGTTCAGGATGCCTTCACACCCCAGGCTGAAAACCAGAGAGGGCTGGGAGAACCAGCTGCTGGGCCACCTTCCCAGAACTACAGAGTGCGCAGAAAATCAGAAAGAGCGTCTTGAAGAGACATGGTGAGAGCAGAGCGTGGTCTCAGAAACAACACCAGGTGGCTCTCACACCAGCCTGCCTGCCTTGTCAACCACAAAGCTCTGGACTTGACCTCCATCATCTCCAAGGCCTCGGAATCCTTAGAGAGCCCTATCCCGAGTCCCAGTTCCCTGTTCACGCCAGACTCTGACGACAGTGTTTCTCCCACAAAGACTCCTGCTTTGGCTCGAACGCCCGAGCAGAGATGATCTCAGCTCACGGGGTACAGTGGATGAGGGTGGGAGCATTCTCGTCTTTACTGTGTTCTTCCAGTCCTGACTGTCCAGTGATTTCACCCAGTGAGATCTCCCCCGCTTCCCTGTGACCTCGGATCAACCCACACCTCTTAAGGAGCCACCACTGTGCCAGGAGCTGGAAAATTTGCACACTATCCAAATGCCCTTGGCACTGACTGAAATACCGAGGCCATGCCCTCAGCCCTGATGCCACTACAAGGGACTGTCTTTCTCACTGTAGGGCGCTCAGTAACCTTGGTCTGTCCCTGTCAGATGCCAAAAGCAACCCTACTCCACCCCATTCCCCAACCCCAAGCTGGTCCCAGACTTTCATTATTCTGTAGTTCACTGAGTAGGGGTGGTGACAAAACTGTCTCTGATGGAAAAGTATTCGTCCAAGGTGAGCAACCCCAGTACCTCCAGGCTCTCCCATGGCAGGTGCCTGCTCCCTAACTTCAGGGCAGTCAAAGCTATTAGAACCATCCTCACAGCAAGCCCCTCCACAGCTGAACGCTGGCTGATCTCTTAGACCTTTTCATCTCGCTGTAGTCTCACACAGCAAATTTCTGTGGGCAAAGCCATGGCAGGGACATGGGTGTTTTCAAGCCTGTGTGTTCACAAGGAAGACCACACTGCCTGCCCACACCAAGCTCTCAGCCTCCTAAGCAAGCCTCCTTCCTTTAATCTTTGACAACAGGCGAGGGTGTGACCTTGAAGCCTATTCACTCCTTCAACGGGCATTTCAGCCAATGCCAAGGTCATCCAGTGGGATGCGTCCTTCTCTTCTAGTGAGAAATGAAAGCGTGTTATAAATAGCCCTGCAAGACTGGCCTGGAGGGGATTCGGCTGCTCTTGCTGGCGGAGACCTCTAAGATCGTATTCAGGGCCTGGCTTTGCAGAGGAGGCAACCGTGCCCAGGGAGGGGAGGTGGGTATCCCAGGGCGTTTGGTACCCTCAGAGTCTCCCGTCTTCTGCTCATAGATCTTTCTATCTTGTCCCGACCCATTTGCCCTGCACTTTAGATCACATGGTCAGGAGCCCTTCTCTGAGAGTGAGTCAACGAGCAGGAACATTTTTCTAGCAAGCACTCAGGGAAGAGCTGGCCTCTAAGGCCTGTGAGAGGCGATCCAAACAGAAAGGGCTTCACCCGAAAACAGCTACTGTTGTCAGATGTCCAGTGTCTTACAGTCTTACACACGTTATCATGTTCCAACCTTAGCTCAATGGATGTCACTTGACTTGGATGCCCCAAGTCTCTCTCTTTGCAAGGACCGAACTCAGACTTGATCTCCATCTTGTTTGAAACAGAGACCAATCCACTGTCTTGAGGGAGCAATAACTCTCACAGAGCCAGGAGGAAAGAAGGACAAAGGAGAAGGAAGGTCTGGGGCAGGGGAGGAAGAGTAATTCACACCTTTCTTAGCCACAGACTGGTTCTGTAACCCTGAGTATCCCTTGAGTGATAGAGGGATACTAAAAACATGCTCAGATTGTTTCTCCTCAGAACACTTCATGAAGTTGATTATTAGTTATAATAAATGGATGAACAGATAGATGGGTAGATAGATACATAGATAATGAATGAATAGATGATATATATATATATATATAGGTAGCTAGATAGATATAAATAGATGACGAATGGATAGATGATAGATAGATGATAGAGGTGATAGATAATAGAGAAACAGATACAGATGCTAGCTAGCTAGATATATAGGTAAATAAGAAACAGATGATGGTTGCACAAATAGATGAATAGGGAAATAGAGAGATATGGGCAGCCAGGTAGATGATAGATACATACATACAGACATACCAGCTAAATAAGTATTCTCTTTTTCTCTCTCTGGGGCTGTCCTTCCTTATATGCTGAGCAGAAATAATGTGTAACTCCTTGGCATTCTCTTTGAGAAAACCAAAACTATATTTCCCTTTCATTTTTTCTGAGCATCTTCTTGCCTGCCGAGAGCAGCTCATGATTCTTGGAAGCTGTTTTAGGTCTTCCACTGTGGTTAGTAGGGCCTGAGCAGGAGATTGTAAAGGAGAAAATTCATATGAAAGACCCAGAAACAGCTGTCAGGTATTGTTTCAACTAACGTGACCCTCGATTTAGTTGTCACTGAGTCAGGGCATTTGGGTGGGGGCGTGGCTAGCACTAGTGGCCCTTGATTTATTTGTCACTGAGTCAGGGCATTTGGGGGGGGCGTGGCTAGCACTAGTGGAGACCAGTAGCGGGCAGCTCTAGGTCCTAAGACTGTTCTGTGTATGTCAAGATATTACACAGTCACCACAGTCTGAATCGGCTTCCGTCAGCAACCTGTGTGTTCTACAAAGAACGATGCTTCAATTAAAAAGACACAAGCAGAAATCAGTGATCAGGTTGACTCTCTGGATATGCAGGATTCCACTATAGCTTCAATCAAGCTCAGACCAGAAATATTTCGTTAAAAAAATTGCCTGTGAGAAACAGGCACTGACTCTTTCCCCTTGGCTGAGTTCCCCAAGCGATATGGGGTGCCAACTGTTTACTAGGCCTTTGCATGGCAGCATAAGCCACCTAGAGGTGACTGACTTAAAGCAGGAGCCTGTGCACAGGTTCTATGTAAACACCAGGCCATTTGATACTGGGACTCAAAATGAGAGATTTTGGCTCCCTCAAGGGACTCCTGGTACCAAAGAGGATGTTATTTACTCCTGAAATCTAGGGTGGTATGATATTATAAATATGTATCTGTATGTATATATACACACACACAAATGTTTATGTATATTCACACAGACATACCAGCGGGAAGCCTCCACATGGAATTCAGCCATTTTAAAAAGAAATTTCATTTCCAAGCTTCTGTTGTTATTAAAAAATTTAAAAATAAAATTCCCCGAGAAGAAGCTGGCCTTGGAGCGCAGGCAAGGGTCATTTGTTCTGCAGATCTTAATGAGCTTTTGAATATGCAAACAGAAGTTGGGAGAGGAAACAGAAGAAAACACTATCTAAAAAGGGAAGGAATGCATCCCAGACTGTGCAGGGGAGGTGGGAAGGGGTGAGGGGAGAGGATAAGGGGAGGCAGAGCTCCCTCCTAAGGTCAGGTGCTGCCTGAGGAAAAGTGTGTGACCAGAGGGTGCTGTTCTGGAATACTCTCTACCCTCCTTTTCTGTACCTCAGTCTCCCAGTGAAGTCCTGGACCAAGGTAGCTTTGTGGGAAAGGAAAGATAAAAATCTGGGTCCTACATCTGGGCTCAAGTGGAAAGGAAAGATGAGAGCAGCTATGCAACCTGACAACACCCAGGCCATGGTGGCGCATGCCTTTAATCCCAGCACTCGGGAGGCAGAGGCAGGCAGATCTTTGTGAGTTCGAGGCCAGCCTGGTCTACAGAGCGAGTTCCAGGACAGGCTCCAAAGCTACAGAGAAACTCTGTCTCAAAACCTCGAAACAACAACACCACAACAAGAAGGAGGAGGAGGAGGAAGAGGAGGAGGAGGAGGAGGAGGAGGAGGAGGAGGAGAAGGAGGAGAAGAAAGAAAGAAAGAAAGAAAGAAAGAAAGAAAGAAAGAAAAAAAGGAAGGGGGGACACATTCAAAGACATCAGAAAAGGGGTGAGCCAGGGAAAATGGAAGCCTCTCCCATAATTCCCAGGGCTGTGCAGCTGGCAGAGAAGATGCTGGGTTTCCCATCCTGGGCCCCAGATATCTTTAGTAGAATGCCAAGAGAAGGGTGTGGCCCCAAAGATGGAGAGCGTAGGGTCTGCCTGGACCTGTTAGCCCACAGAGCCATGCGTGGCCCAGCCTGCATGGAGGCTGTGACAACCTGCTGTTGGTTTCATCCCCCTGTCACTTCCAGTAAAGATAAACTGTGAGCCAGTGCCCAGGTGGAGAAGGGTGTGCTTCCTTCTGCTCTTAAAGGAAGGAGGTAGGAGAGAATAGATCTCACACTGGAGTCTGGTACTTCTGCTACAGGCCAGGAATATACTGATTGCCTTCCAGTAACAGGAAGGCAATGTTCAAGGTCCTGCCTTAGAGCTCGACATACACATCAAGCACACACGGAAATAAACTGAGTCCATTTCCCTATGGCCCCAGCAGAGAATGTATGTAAAGCCTCTCAGTGGGAAGATTCTTTCTTCCACCCTACACCTGTTAACATCCTGGGGACAGTGTGTGTGGAGCCTCCCTCTGAAGGCAGGCTTCCCCCCTGCACCCACCAGCACCATGGTGGGCCACACTACCTTGCCAGAAGGATGCCCTCAACCTAAGAGAGCAATCAGTTTGGTGAGTTTTTTCTGGAGACCCTTTGTATGTGAGCATGCACTGGGATCTTTCAAAGTGTCAGAGAGGGAGCACATTCATGCAGTTTTTGCCAAAAGCACCTAACTAAACAGGCCCTACTTTTTGGTGCAGGCATATGCTGGCTGCTATCTCCCGGAAGCAGGGATGTTTTCACAGAGCACATAGAATTGCGGAGGCACATGGTGCTACCACCATTTTGTGTCCCCCTCGAAGTACGTCACTTGTTTTATCTGGTTCCACCCTCACAACAGCCCTTTGAAGCTGACTCTATCAGCATTTTCACTATGCACTGGAGGAAACTGAGGCCCAGGGAGTTTCCATCGCTTCCTGCGACTCTACGTTTGTGACTTTTGATCAGAGCGAAGAGATGCATGGGCTGAGAGAAGAGCAGTGGTTTGCTAAACGAAGCGGTATTTTAGAGCCATACTGCTAAAAGCTGTCTCCAAAACACAGGAAAGCAGAAGCTGAAGGGCTTGTGTTTGTGTCAGAAGAGGGAACTGGTTTAGATGTTGAACTGCAAGGGGCTGGAAGAGGTGGCTCAGTGGTTAAGAGCACTTGTTGGTCTTGCAGAGGACTCGGGTTCATTGGCTAGTACCAGGTTCCAGGGATCTCATGCCTTCATCAGACGTTTGTGGGTACCAGGCAAGCACATGGTATACATACATACATACGCCTTCATTCCATATAAAGATTGATACACATAAAATAAAACAATCTTTTTTTTTATAAAAAAGATAAAAGAATAAATGAGAGGAAGGGGGGGCTGCCTGAAGCAGGCTGAGGATGAAGGAAGCTGGTCCCAAGGATGGGGTACACAGACAGAGGACGGGGAAGAGCTATGAGCTAGCTGGCCTCCTGGGACACTGCAGGACCTGCTGGGGTGGGGCAAGTTGCCGAGACACCTCTTGGGGTGCTCCACACAGCTGGGATCTACTTATCTGGGATCCACCCACGTCTGACAAGGGACTATGCTAGAGAAACCATCCTCTGCTCCCCAGCCTGGGGCCCCTGCAGTCTAAACCACAACAGCATCTTTGTGTCTATATGGCCTCTTCTGGCTCTGTCAACTGAACCCTCTCCCTGAAACGTAGTCACCCCCTGGTAAACCCTGCAACCCAGGCAGCAAAGAAACACACACCAGCGTGAAAGGCTAGCTCCCAGAGCAGCTGCATTCAGGACGGCATACAAATGCACATTCCGAGAGCATGCAAAGCCAATCTGCAAAACTTCAGGTCTGCCTGGGATATGGCCCCGCTGCTGTCTGCTTGGCTCAGAGAACCAGAGACCTGGATGCTGTCTAGATGGCAAACAGTGCAATTTGGTTCCGCCTTGGAAAGGCTGCAGTGAGTCTGTGCCTCCAGATCTGGCAAGCACAGCTCAGCTCGGAACTGCGTGGTGGGAGATCCCTGAACGGCCACTAGGTATTTGTAGCTGGCACCCCAGCCATGTGTTAGCTGGATAACAAGGCAGCCGAGAGATGCTCCTTTCTAATTTGGCAGCTGACATTCCTGGGAACTGGGCAGGAGGAAGTCTTAGTTTACAGTGTTGCACAGATCTGCTGGTTGGGCAAAGCTGTCCAGGGCTCTGCTCTAAGGCTCTGACTCTACTATGGGTACTATTGACTCATTGTCCCAGGCTAGATCTGGGGAATGGGGGGGGGTGCCCCAACTCACTGTCTTCCTTTTCCTACCATAAGTCTCTTGATTTCCCCACCTAAATTAACACAGACTCTTGGGGATGGCCCCCTGCCAGCTCTCGAAGCCTGTAACTCACTGAGGGGCTGGCTCCCCATGTTGTCCTGGCTAGTGTCCTGCATGCCTGCTCAGTTCCCCAAAGCCAGCCTGTTCTTTGGCAATACCTGGACTCCCTGCTCCGCAGATGGGTTGCTAGGATAACACAGCCAGGAATGTTTCACACACATCCTCTACCCAAGCAAACTGAAAGGTAACCCTGTTCTGCAGGGCTCCCAGGAGGAAACCGGAGACCTGGCTGACTCCGTAGTCTGTCCAAGTTCACACCAGAAGCAGGTGAGAGAAGGCACAGCCCAAGATCTCCCTTCCCTGCATGGCCTAAGTCCCTAGATAGGCTGCCCTTCCAGCAGGTACTTACCAAAAGGCCATTGGAGCCGTGAACAGTGACGCAGCGGGAGAAGGTGTGGTGGATGGAGAGGTCCCTGATGTACGTAGGTGGGTCATAGCCTCCCCGCTCATCCAGGTCACCAGCCAGGTGGAAGTGAATTGGGTACTGGCCCACCAGCTGCTGCCCCATGTACTTTAGCTCCACACCCTCCAAGTGGGCGGCTTTAAACCCCAGGGCAAACTGCAACAGGAGAGTGAAAGTTAAAAGAGCCCCAAGGCCGCCTTTGATCCCTGCCACCCATCTGATACCTGCATCCCCAGAGGACAGAGGTGTCACCTTTCCAGTCCTTTGTCCTGGAGTACCTCCTGGGTACTCAACAAATCAATGAGGCTCTGTGCACATGGATGACGATGCCTGGCCCTCTTTCACTAAGGAAGTGCAGCAAGGTTTTACAAGATGCTGCAGAATAATGAACTCTGGATTGGAAGTGCCCAGGACAATAGCTAGACTTGCTTCAATCTTCCTTTGCCATCTCCATAGCCACCAATGAAGAAGGGATAATCCTAAAATGCTTGGGGGGGGTGGGGGTGACAGAAAACCTGCCACAGGAGTGCTGGGGACTGGAAGACTTCAGGGTACCATTGCTTACTGTGTGAAGCCTTCTCCCGGGAAGGAAGGGGGTGCTGACTCTCTGGAGATACCCTGAGTCTCTGCTCTGGGGGGTGTGCCTATGAGTGGTGAGTGGTCACAGCACAGGGAAACTGCTCGGCCAGGCAATGTGTGCCTTCCAGGAGCTCCGCAGAAAGCACAGTCTGGAATGACGCGAGTCAGAAGCAGGCTCGGCCAACTTCTACCAGAGGAGCTGGAGTTTGATATGCAGATCATTTCCCTAGATTTGGGTACCAACTGGAACACTAGTCCAGCAGCCAATGCCCAGAGAGCTGTGTTGAGAATGAGTCTGAGCAGAGTTTGGGCTTCATGGGCGACAGAGTCGTGGGGACTTAAGACCCTTCTCATGAGTGGGAGGCACGGCAGTAGATTGTGTGATGGAGAACTACTGTCTCCTCTAGGTTTCACTGTGGTCTTGGGTACGTGGTGACAATAGCCAGAAAGTACCCACGGACTAGGGACTGGAGGCTCTAGAATCCCTAAAAACATAGGTCTGAACCACAAGACTCCCCACTTCAAAGGCCAGCAGAGCTCTCTCTGTGAACTCTCAGTTTCTTTTGGTCAACCTCTTTGTTGACATTATTAAAAAGAATGACCCGCCAGGCGGTGGTGGCGCACACCTTTAATCCCTCCTGTAGGGCTAAGAGCCTCAGCCAGGCAGATTCCTACCTTGATGTGACCCCCGAAGGTATCGAAGTCAAAGAAGTCACAGATGTGGCTGCTGTAGGGGTAGCATTGGTCCTCCATCTCTCCCATCACCACGATGTTCCGAGTCAGGAGCCCGACCTCAGCCCGCATGTCCACACCGTCAATCTCCTCCCCAGTGTGTAGGTACTGTGGCTTCCCTAGGGCAAAGAGGGTGAGGGAGCAGATTGGCAGGTGTAGCGTGCCCACTGTCTTCCTATCCTGTGCTCATACAGTTGTAACTCGCTCTTCACCAGGCCCTCACTCAGGCTGGGCCCCATGGTCCTTGTTCCCACAACACAGAACAATGCTCACGTTCGTATGGTCACATGCCTAGGAGCGGAGCTGTCGTTCGTAGCTACCCACGCTGAGGTCTTAAGACCATCACAGATTTGGTTGCTTGTCCAGTAATATTTATTCTTCTGATTTTCAGAGCTAGACTCTCCCGTGGATCCATCTGACCCAGAGCTTCCCAGGGGCGCTGGGCTTCCCCCCACCTCCCTTCATCTAGGTAGAAGTGTCAGGGGTAGCCTTGAGTAGCCTCTCGTGCTTTCTAGCCTGGTGGACTAGCCTCACCCCTCAACCAGAGGAAAGCCACGGCCTAGAGATGGCAGAGGAGAGAGAGAGAGAGAGAGAGAGAGAGAGAGAGAGAGAGAGAGAGAGAGAGAGA
>NC_022023.1:13733237-13743764 GCF_000317375.1 Microtus ochrogaster
AGAGGAGAGAGAGAGAGAGAGAGAGAGAGAGAGAGAGAGAGAGAGAGAGAGAGAGAGAGAGACACTTCAGAGCAGGGCAAACAAACCTGTGCGCTACTCTCAGCAGCCTTGTGGAAAATACATTCACAGCCTGGTACTTAAGGAAGAGCAGGCTGGTGTTCCTGCGCCCAGAGCCACGGGCTTGTATACATGTCCCTGTGGCACCACAGGGAGCAGTAGGGAGGAACTTGCATCCTGCTCTGTGCTGACTTCATCCCACAGAGGAGGCACTCTCCCGGCCCATGGATCCTAGCCCTGTCCTGTGGCACATTCAGAAGGCATTGCCTCCATCTGACAGTCCTTTCCAGGCCAGCCACCTCATCCCTCATCTGTGTTGCGGATGCTCTCAACCCTCAAGCTTTCCCAGACCCTGCTGTCCTTGAGAAAAAAAAAATCTAACAAACCAAACACCCACCCCCTCCAACGTACTCCCTCCAGAACCCTGTCCTGTGTGGTCTGAATCCTTGACCCCGTGTTCTGTCTATTCTCTCTCCCTCCCACTACCTCACCCCCTTTCCAGCCAAATTCCCTTAGTCTCACCCCTCCCATCTTCTCTTCCTCCATCTGTGCAGAAAACACGGCTTAAGACAGGCTCATTACTAAGATGGCTGACAGGGCTTGTGGCTATTTCTGTTTCCCTTGAGGATGCAATTACAAAGCACATGCCTCTCCCGTGTGGACTTCCAGCCCAAACCACACCACCTATGCTACTCAGTTCTCACTCTGACCTTGACTTGATTGAGGAGGCCCTTGCCATGGCCTTGAGATACCACGAGTGCCCGTGTGTGAAGGCCACGGTTAAAATTAGTGATACCCACCACAGTGGCCTTCCTCTGCTTTCTCACCCACAGGAAGAGCTGACCCCTGCCCTCCCCCTTCACTGGCACACATCCTGGGAGCTGGCAGAATTGTTAAAGGAAGCAATGCAAAAATAGTTTTAGAATTCTGCAGACTCAGTGAGACAGTGGTTTCTTTGAAGCAAGATGACATTGCTCCACGCTGAAGCTGAGAAAACAACTCGGGGCAAGAGAACGGCGGCGCATGTTTTCTGTCGCATCTGTGACAAATTACCACAGCTTTATTTTTTATGGTCCTGGAGGTTAGATGTCCGAAGTTAATTTCCTGGGGCAAGTCGAGGTGTTGGCAGGGCTGCTTGCTTGAGAAGGTGCCGTATTGAACCTGTTCCTGGGCTTGTTCAGATTCCAGCGGCCACCTGTACTCCTGGGTTTGTGACCTGGTCTCCCACCTTCCATGGCTCCATCTGCTTGGTCTCCCATCTTCCATGGCTCCATCTGCTTCAGTCTGACCATGGCTTTCTCCTCCCTAATCGTCCTCAATCCCTCTTATCTGATAACCTTTGTAATTATATTGGACCCGCCCACATAACCCAGGACACTCTTCCATTTCCAGAACTGCAGTCAGAATTCTAAGTTCTTTTTGCCATGTGAGGCAATATTCATAGGAACGAAGAATAACATAATCAACATAGAGTCAGCCTTCCACAGAGTCCTTAAGAGTCCCAGGCATAGTGACAGTCAGTTTTCTGGTACTATAACTAATACCTGGGATGAATTAATTTAGAAGAAGAAAGGTTTAATCTCAGTTCACAGTTTCATAGGTTTCAAGTCAGGACCCGCTGGCTATGTCGTTTGGGCCCGTGATGGCACAGGATCTCATGGTGGTTGCATATGCCAGAGGAAGTCCATATACTTTGCGGCCAGTAATAAAACAGAGAAAGGAGGAGACCAGTATCCCAAAGTCTTCTTCTAGAATATACCCCTAACGAACTTAAGCCTTCCATTAGACCTTACTGCCTTCCAACGGCTCCATGCGGAGTCTGACAGCGCTAGAGGAGATAACCAGAAGCGAGTTATCTGCAGACCGCTGGTCTTCTTCCTTCCTGGACCCACTATGGCTTTTGGTTTCGGTCATGGTCACGTGTCTTTACTGCTTTAAGGTCCTCCGGACATGGATGCAGAAGCCTCTGCTTCTTTCCCTGGTTCATCTCCCTGCCTGTTGGGTCTGTGGCCTTCACAAGCGAGCTAGTCACAGGGCAAGGGGCAAGGACTGTCTCTGAAAGTGGCGTACATGGCTTCTGAGGGACACTCGCTTCAGAAAGCCAGACAGAGGAAACACAGAGACGGCTTGGTGGCTAAGAAGGAAAGAGCCTGGGGGACATGGCTGTCATGGGGTACAATAGGGAGGCTGTTTCTCTCTCTCTCTCTCTCTTTTTTTTTTTTTTTGTCTTGCCGGGGGACCACTTACATGTCAGCTTCTGTCTGGATACATCTTCCTTCTCTCTTTTCTCTGTCAGCGGAGAACCTCTGCTCTTCTGTTTGCTCTCCCAAGCCACCCCTGCTCAACATGCAGAGAACTGGACCCTCTTACAAAGCTGGGTATCTGTCCCCAAGAGCGTCTGTGATCCTGGTCTTCTAAGTCCCAGGCTCCCGGATCCAGAGCTAATCTTCCCTCGTGGACATCCCTAAGGACAGAGTTACCGACAATGCCCAGGGAAACTGGCAAAGGATTTTTCAGCCAAGCAAGACAGTTTGGGGTTGTGTGAGGGGTATGGTCAAAGAACTGACTCCCACTACTGATGAAAGGGTCAAGGGAAGTGATGGGCATTCCACTGGGTCCTGAGAGGTACAGCACAGGGCTGGCTTCCCAGAAGATACAATGAGCTACTGGCTCAGTCACATGAGTCCCGCTCCTTCTGCTAGTCCAAGGCAGATGGGGCAGACACTCTGGTCCCTGGTAGGTTCATCCCCACCCATCCTCTTTAGTTGCCACCATGCTGGCTGGTCTTGCCTCCTGAGGCCCTTTGCCATCCGAGCCTCAGAGTTTTCACCCACCTGGTTGCCTTTATCCAAGACCATCATTCTCCACATGGTTCTGAGCCAGGCTGTGTGACTCAGTTTACAGAGGCACCTGGAGCCTATGGTTTAAGTTCCCTGAACCTTGGGCCCTGCGTCTGGAGCCTGTGGTTTAAGTTCCCTGAACCTTGGGCCCTGCGTCTATGAAGCAGAGATTAAAAAAAAAAAAATAGCTCACATCCCAAAAGGTAGCTAGATCGTTAAGTTAGTTAATCCACAGAATATTTCAAACAGCCCTGGGCACATGGTTGGAGTGAAATGACAGAAATGACACTTGCAGCTGTCAGGGCTGTCTCCAGAGCTCCACCAGTGACAGGAACTGATGAACAACAGCTGGTTTCAGGGTTTTCTTTGTTCAGTGGGGGGTAATGGGGGGGCTTGAAGGACTTCAGGTGGATAGAAGGCTGTGTTTATCAGACTCCCATGGGCTAAGGAAGTGCAGGCCCTACTGAGAACTGTGGGAATTTCACAGTCACAGCCAACTCCCCTGCTGCAAGGCTCCTTATCAGAACCTTTACCACAACTGCTGCTGTCCGCAGCGAGGCCACTTATCTCTCCTTGTTCCTTTTGCAGGCCACTCCCAACCGCAGCAACTGCTTGGAGTGGGGTGCCCAATTCCTTCTGTCCCTTCCTGGTGAGGGGCTCTCTCACCCCTCTCCACCTCTTTCCATCCCTTCCTGATGAGGGGATCTCTCGCCCCTCTCCACCCCCCTCCTCTCAGCACGCACATGCGCAGGCTGGCCAGGTCAGCATTGTCCCAAATAATTTAAGAAAGCCTTGGGCCAAGGAAAGGAGCGGGGAGGACCTGGAATATAGAGGGACTCTAAGCTTGGTAGTTTTCTGAGTTTACCCACATGCAGCCCAATACCATACTCTGCAAACCTCCATCGGACAAGTACAGAATCAGACAACACAAAAGAGAAGAATAAACCATCAATACCTTCTTCTGGGAGATGGACACACAGGTACACTTGTAGGTTAGACCCAATGGAACCCAGAGAGTCAGGGGAAGTGGGCTGTCCTTCTCATACTGGCTTGCTTAGTCTACAGTAGCACTACCCGACCACCCACAAGGACATCCTGTGACAACCGATTCCTTGTTGTTCAACACGGTAGCCACTAAGCCCATGTGACCTTCACATTTAAAACCTGTCTGTTCTATGAATTTAATTTGACTTCAACTTAATTGAAGCAGCCACCTAGGGCTGGTGGCTGCCACATTGGAAATCGTGGACTTAGATGTTTGATCTCTACAACCTCAGTCTCCTCTTCTGCTTCACATATAAAGAACCCCCAGAAGCTGAGGGTCTCACAGAGAAGGAATGGGTGACCCTGGAAAGTGTTGGGGCTGTCAGGGGACATGACACTCATTCTAAGTAGTGGTGGCAGTGGCTAAAAGTGTGGAGATTATGAGGCAGAGTGGGAAGGTAATGATGGAAAAGGGGGGCAAAAGGCCAAGGGGAAGACTTCAGCCACATCAAGAGGTGCTGGGAATCAATCACACAGCAGTTGGTGAAATTTTGAAAAAAAAAAAACCTTAATTTTTAGATGACTCGTGTGTTTCCAGCACTTTGTCACCTCATCTGTTTCTCATCAGCAAACCCTTAAAATGCAAAAAAAGGCTATTTTCTGGAATTAGAAGGAAGGAGGATCCAAGGAGATTGGGTTCCTATCTGCAGCCAGACTGAGGAAGCAACCCTATAGAATGCAGCACGTGGGAGAAGAAGGCAGGCAGAGAAAGGGATGGGCAGGCGGAGTCCTCTGTGTTAGTGGAGGAGGGAGAGCAGAGAACGGACTTTGGGAAGAGGAGCAGTGGGTGCCTGCTCAGGAGAGACAGATGGACAGACAGCTATGCACGCATACTCATCCCCACCTGAGGCTTCTGTGGCACTGCTTGCCAGAAGGAGCTGTTTCCATGGGGACACAAAGCTTCTGAGCAGAGTGGCTGATCCACTCTTACTAGGCGGTGTGAGGCTGAAGAAGAATCCTTCGATGCTAAAGCATAAAGGGACTTGGGGCATCACGAAGCAAGTCTTGCATTGTCTCCACTCCTACGTTCATCCTTTGGGACTTGGCCCTCTGACACTCCTGGTCCAGTTGGTTGAGTTGGTGGCATGCTTATTGGGAACAGTAGCCCTTAGCATGAACCCCCACATCTCTGCTGAGTGAGCCTGGCATCTCATGGGTCCTTTAACCTTAGGGTTATCTTGCCATCCACAGCTCTCCTGCTCAAAGTGAGACCTCCTCTATGGACCTTAAGTTGCTCTATCTTGGGATTCAGATGAGGTCTGGTCTGCCCAGACCTAGCAGAACTCCTACACCTACTTGCAGCAAGAACTGGAAATCAGTCAGGCTTCCTCCATTCTGGATAGCTACATGTTACTTGAAGCCACAAGGAGTGACATCAATTCAAAGGACCTACCAAAGGGGGCACCTGACATCCCCAGGAGGTTTCTACCACGCTCTGTCCCATTGGTGATCACCTACGTGTCCTATAGATGCAGGCATGGTTCTGCCTTGCTAGGGGACACCCAGCAGACTCACAGACTTCAGTGGGTTCCTGTACCTTCAAACAAAGCCCCTAGTTGTCCTGCCTTCTCCCCTTCTGCAGTCAAAGCACTTGCCACACAAGCATGGAGACGCAGCTCGGTTCCCGCACCTATCTAAATACTGGTTGGGTGTAGCAGCTCACCTATAATTCCAGGGCTCCAAAGGTGGAGACTGGAGATTTCTGGAACAAGCTACCTGGGCAGACTGACTGTGTCAGCAAGCTCTAGATTCAGCTGAGAGACCACCTCAGTAAATACGCAGGAGAAAGATAGAGGATGACTCCCAAGATGAACCTTGGGCCACCACTCATATACCTGCACATCCTAAACATGTGCCCAAACACATTTGAACAGGCATACACATATGCACACTAAACCCACATACACATGAGAAGATTAAAAAGAATTATTGTAGCTGATGTCAATAGCAATTGTAGCAAGTTAGGTGTGGTGGCGCAGGCCTTTGATCCTAACACTTGGGACATACTTAGACTTTTATCACCTAGATTATTTTGTTCACTTTGTTTCTTTCTTTTGGGGATCAAATTGATGTAGACTTGATTATAAGGTGCCTCAAAGCCTTTCCTGAAGAATGTGGGGTTCAAGCCTTATCATTTAAACAGGGGATCTCTTACCTTGCAACTCTCCTCATCTAGACTTGACCCGCCCCCTGCTACTGCCTTCTCTTATTTTACTTCCAAATTAGCATCTCACTAAAAATGTTTTGCAGACTGTGTAATGGGTGCCTTGGGATTCCAGCTGCGTACTCGACACAACAGGGCCCCCCTTTCCCCAAGAACAAGCTCAGGAGGCAGAACTCCATCATGGCTTCTCTCTTCATGAAAACGAGGTTCCTCCCAACAAGCCAAGAAAAAAGATTGTTTAGAATTTAGTTTTTGAAGGTTTATTTCTAAAATACTAGACATTTGAAATATACTGGATATGTCTTCTCAGGGCTGAATTTTCTCATCAAGATTGAGATACTTTCCCAGGTAGTAGCATGTGATAGTCTGAACACACGGTATACAGTCTCCTTCCTTTTGGTTGGTCGCTCAGGTTTTTCATTAAGAAACAATCCTTTATTGACTGGGGCAGTCTAAGGATTGCTGGTGAAGGTCATAACCTCTCAGAGAGGCCACTAGTCCAGTCAGATGCCCTCTCCCTCGACCATGGCTGTGCAGCATGGGAGTCAGAGATTCTTAAAGACAGAGACACCTAGAAATGCTGCCCACTGCCTCCTGCTGCCCAGGCCCTCAAAGATGCCCTTCTCTGAGTCCTTTGCAGCTTAATTCTTTAGTATCTCATTTGTTTCTCTGACACGAACAGCTTGTCAATCAGTTCCTTTCTTGTTTCAGATAGTCAAGTTGGATTCTGTTGCTTACAACTCAAAGATATACATATGTATTTCCCAGGAGCAATGGACCAACATTATATTTAAGGTTTCTGTGATGGTAATAGGAATTCCGGCCCCCAGAGGCATATATATTTGGATGTTTGGTCACCGGGGGTGGGCTTTGATGTTTCAAGTGCTTGAGCTAGACTCCGCGTCTTTCTCTCTTCCTGCTGCCAGCCAACCTGGTTGTAGAATTCTCAGCTACCTTTCCCATACCACGTCTGCCTGCATGTTGCCATGCTCCAACCATGGTGATAATGGACTAAACCTCCGAATTGTAAGCAAGCCCCTAATTAAATATGTTCCTTTATAAGAGTTGTTGTGGTCATGGTGTCTCTTCACAGCAACAGAACACTAACTAAGATAGTCTCTTTTGCTATCCTAACAATCTGTGTTTCTGGTAATGTCACAAAACATCAAATATAGGGTATGAAAGTTATTTAGGAGAAGAAAAAAGGAAACTTGAAAGCTATGGAAAGAGGGGAATTAAAGTATTGAGGTAGACTAAATTATTTTCAAACAAATGTTCTACCATTTCAGTCTCTGAGAAAAATAGGCTTTTCTAGCCATTCATGCTGAACTTGACCAGGGGCTATGCTCTGTATTGACCTGTGTTTTGGCCAGCAGACTGTGTTATCAGAGTATGTCAGTTTTGTTTAGTTTTTCTGAGTTCATTTTTTTTTTAAATTTTGTTTTGAAATAAGGTATTATCTTGAAGCTCAGGTTTGCTTGGAATTCACTATACATCCCAGGCTGGCCTCAAATTCGCCATGCAATTCTCCATACCTGGTCTCCCAGGTTCTAGAATTCTAGATGCAAGCTAGTATGCCCAGTGTGAGCCAGTTCTAAACCCAGACTTTCGAATTTCTCCATTTTCCTCTCATTTCTATAGGAACATTCAACCTCTGTCATAAGAAGAATATGTCTGGGGAAGACTAAGAATAGTGTGGAACCGATCTGATCCCAGTTTCCATGCTGGAGCAAGGCTCAGCGTAGAACAGCTTACGGCCAGTGCTATGATAGTGTCCCCCAAAGGCCCATGAGTTAAATCAAGCTTTGCCATGATGCTATTAGGGCTAGCTTTGTGGGAAGAAGTTCGGTCACCTTCCTCTTTCTTTGTTTCCTGGATGCCATGAGACAAGTAACTCCTTTCACTCCTAGTTCTTGTCCTGACCAGCAGGGCCAACAAACCATGAACTGAAGCCTCCAAAACCATGAGCCAAAATAACCATTTCTTCTCAAGTAAATTTATTTCAGATATCAGTTTAGGCTGCCTGCCTGGACAATGTATAGATGCATCAGAACGGAGCAAATGCTTGCAGCGAGACTCTCTCATCATTTTCTTTGTTACACAGCATTCTGAGAATAGCTCACAGATACACATCTCCTTTCACTTGAGGGTCTACCCGTGTCCAGATTCATGCAGTCTGGGCAGAAGTGGGATGCCTACCTGCCACTCTGACCTGCGTAGAGGCACAGGCTTTGCAGGTGAGAACCTGAAACTCTTCTGCCTGGTACATGGAGTAGTCAGTGCTGGCGACGACCAGGGTGTCTCCAGGCCTCCAGGACTGCACATTGTCCACCAGGTTCAGGATGGTGCTGTTTACGTTGGTGTCGATGCTGACCGTGAGCTTGGGCCTCACTGTAACCCCAAAACAGGAAGGAGTGAGAGGCAGCCCTTTGCCCTCAGCAAACATGTGGCTGCCCACCTCTTCCCCCTCCCCTCTGGAAATCGGTAAATGCCAAGTGTGCCCTTCCAAAACCCAAATCATCAGGCTCTCTCCATCACAGTCTCAGTACTTACAGGTTTTTGAAGTCAACAAAAACCCAACCAAAAAAGACCCATTCATTAGCTCTAGGCAGAGGAATTTTCCACTGACTTCTAAGCTGGTTTTCAATGCTCTGCCTCACCACACCCACTTTGCCCAAGATGTAAAACAAATATAGACCTTCTCCACTGTTATTTACAGTAGCCGTAAGCCCCACCCCCAGTCCATCCCTAATGACTGCTTTCTGGAGATGCTGATTCCAGAACAAACCAGCCGTTTCCAGTCCTTTCTAAGGAGGACCGCCTGGGGAACTGGCTTTGAAATAAATAACAGAAGAGGCAGAAAGTCTGTGTCAGCCCTGTCCACCAGCACACTGCCTTCTTGAACCATGCCCACCCCTTCTAGAAAGGTGTATGACGGGGCGGAGCGTTGCTGTCTGCTTTCAACTCCAGGGATGTCTGGCTGCTCCTGTCTTTGTGCCTAGACCACTCAGGGGGGGTAATTATGACTCTTTGATACTCCACACGCTGACCCAGCCTTCCCGTTTCACAGTGCCTAGCAGCCAGGTCAGAGACCAGAGCACAGTTGTATTTCTAACCCAACAAGGAGCCAGGATCTGCCTGCTTACCAGGTTTCCCACATAGGAATCGTACTCGGTAGTTGCGGCAGGCTCGGCCCCGGGTGTAGCAAGCAAACCTGTAATCTTGGCCATTTTTGTAGACGACTTCAGTGTTGAGGGCAACTCCGTCCATTGTTGTGGCCTGAGGATGGAATGGAAATTACAGAGTAAGGGAACTTTTTTATGACGCAGGGAAGCATTGGTTAATGTCCACATTTTCTATTTACAAGGCTAAAATTGTCCTCACTGCAAAACTATTTACAGCAGCCCAGGACTATTATCCCGATTGTCTATCAGAGTTTTGTTATAAGAAAGACAGTATTAAGTCTCGGAATGGAGGTGGAGTGGCCTGATTTGGGGGAAGAGAATCAGCTAGGTTTGGAAGGAGGAACACCTTGCCTGTGTCCTACAGGACTTCCTGCTATCATTGTGTGCACATGTAAAGAGCACCCAGCACTCATGAGCTCTCTTAGGCTCCTGATATGCCCCTACTACCTGATGAATACCCTACCACTGTGAGTCCACGGAAGAAGCTGGATAATTATTTATCAAGGACTCACCCCGTTCAACCCACAGGTGCTCAGAAGGGTTTTTACATGCCACCAGGAGCCTTGAGGCTCTGTGTCCAGGTTCTCTCCTCAAAGGCTGAGGTTTGGTGGGTTGAGGCTGCAGCCTGGGCAGCAGGACTGTAAAGGCAGCCCAGGTGATGCTAACAGGTAGGAAAGTTTGGGATCCACTGCCTCAGCTAAAGAGGTAAATGCTCACCGGTATCCATTGCATCCTCACAGAGAAACTAGGAAGAGGCAGTTGGTTCTGGCGATAAGGAAAACAGTGCGCAAAGAAGGTGAGCATCACAAGTCAGTGAGTGGCAGAGGCAAAAACGAAGCTCGAGTTTATAAATTAGCTTCAGTGATGCTCCCATTCTAGCTGTGCCCAGCCTAAAAGGCCTTTGTTCAAACATCCTGTTCCTCATTCCACCACCCTCCGTTAGCCCCCATTGTATCCTTGAAGTTGAGCGGGGATGCCAAGCAAGAAGTGACAAGGGCAGGGCACAGTTTAGGAACAGGCTCAAAGGAGGGTGGTTCCTGCCAGCTGGGGCTCATCCCAAAGCCAGGGTGTGTCCGTCTGCAGACTGTGACTGTCATTCAAAGATGTGCAATTTAGAAAAGCACTGTGGCCATCTTTGGCACAGAAACCATGGAGACAGGGAGACAGACTTGGATAAGGAAGGAAAGTATCACCAATGTGTGTGTGTGTGTGTGTGTGAGAGAGAGAGAGAGAGAGA
>NC_022023.1:13743864-13797466 GCF_000317375.1 Microtus ochrogaster
GAGAGAGAGAGAGAGAGAGAGAGAGAGAGAGAGAGAGAGAGAGAGAGAGAGAACTAGACTTTTTAGGAAAGATTATTTGTACCTAATGGAGCCACAACTTTGGCTTGAAAGGAGGTCGCCCAGATATGCATGCTAAAAGTCAATTAAATTCCAGCTCTTTCCAAGTCACGTGGGCACGATTTCCATGGTCTCTGCAGCAGCTGAGACCAGGTTATAAACTTGTCCCTAAGGGGACCCACTAAGGCCCAAAGAATTCATCACCAAGTTCAAGGTCATCAACTGTTAAAGAAGCCCTGCTCCTCTGGCCTCAGAACCCCACAGAGCCAGCTCCATCTTCAAGGGAGTCCTGTCGTACTGACAACAGTAATGGGCCCTGGCTCATTCCTTACCCATTAGGACTGGATATTTATCATGGGAGAAACACCAGAAATGATTTCAAGGAACTGCTTAATTACAGAGCTTTCTCTTTTAATGACCTCAGTCTTGGATAAGGAAAGAGAGAGAGAGAGAGAGAGAGAGAGAGAGAGAGAGAAGAGAAGAGATCTATCACTGCTAAATGGCAAGAATCTCTAAAGAAACATTATTATTAGCCTTGCTTGCAGATAATAAAATACTTAATAATATTATCATGGTTAGCAGTAAATTAAAATACTTTTGAACAGGGCAGGGTGTCACTTGCTTTTAATCCCTGCACTCAGGAAACAGCGGCAGGCGGGTCCCTGTGCTGGCTTGGTCTACGTAGCGAGTTCAAGGCCAGCCAGGCTGGTGAGACCTTATCTCAAACCCTTCCCCCAAGTTTCTGAATGAAATTTGTAGAGAACATTCAGACGCCCATGAATGGAGTCAGTGAGCCCGTGGAACCAAGTTTTGAGGGAACGTTTATGATCCCTAATTTTGCACTGAGCCATGAAGTCAAATAATCTGATGGGCCTCTACAGCCATCTGTAGGCTGTGAACAGACCGTGAACACAGAATGAGGACATGGGGTTTAAACGGACTCTCACTCCGAGGGTGGTAGAAATACAGAGGCCACCCTGAGGAGACATGCCACTGCGGGTACTTCAAATGGTCACTGGTGCGGAGGGGTGCCTTCTCAGCTAACTCAGACCTCTCTGGCTTCCAGGCCAGCTACTGCGGGGGTCGGGTGGGGGAGGGGGGGCGGACAATGACAATCCCGGGAGCTGCTGCCTCTCGCTTCCCCCGTTGCCTTCTCCAGTCCTGTGGAGGCCACAGATGTCTGCCCCACCTTGTTCCCAGAGAACCTGATTATGTCCACATGGAACAAGTGTCCCAGAGCCCATGTCACACGCAGTCCCGGGCAGTGGGAATGATACAGCCATGATGAGGGCTTAGTGGAAGCCCCAAGGAAGTGGCAGGCGACAGGCAAAGAAAAGAGGCATATGTGAGAATCTTTTTGTTTCAGTGTGTGTGCCCAATGTGACAGTCATCCCCTCCTGCAGGTAGAATAGAGTCTGAGTGGCGGACTCTGAATGGTGACTTCTATACACCTTAGAGGGAGCAGGGAGGAGGGCATGCTCTTCCTCTGGGTTGCTGGGCATGGCTACACTTCATATCCTATCTGCCCACCGTCTACTCAAGAGCCCAAAGGGCATCAGAGCAGATGAGAGACGTGTGGGCCAAGCAGGCCCCTGCAGCTGGCACTCTCTGATAATAAGGATCAGGAACTCAGAGGCAGGTGTGCTGGAGTCTTAGCTTTCAACAGCTAAGGAACCTTTGTTTCTCCATGGTGGGAGTAGAATAATTAACCTCCTTCAGAGGAGGGGGGGTAGACACTCATACCACCCAAATGACAAGAAAAGGCTGCGGCCGGGCGGTGGTGGTGCACGCCTTTAATCCCAGCACTCGGGAGGCAGAGGTAGGCAGATCTCTGTGAGTTCGAGACCTGCCTGGTCTACAGAGCTAGTTCCAGGACAGGCTCCAAAGCCACAGAGAGAAACCCTGTCTCGAAAAAACCATAAAAAGAAAAAAAAAAAAGGCTGTGGCCCACAGAGCTTTCTTCAAAGCAGAGTCTTGGGGATTTCCCTGGCTGTTGTGAGGGCGGTACCTGTATGTCAATGGGTCGATTGCAGATTTTTCCTGGGTAAGCCGCTCGGAGATCTGAAATTTTCTCCCCACCTTTGCTCTGAGGTACCTTATCATGGTTGAACCACTCCGTCCATTCCACGTCTAGGCGGAAAGCAGAGACAAGGTCAGAGGAGAAGCCGCTCCTATGGACACTTCTCTTTTGCAAAGGCAGCATTAGTTTCCTGTTACTACAAAATCAATGAGCAAGATGTAGAGAAATAATAACTCACCCAAAAACCCGCTCCCAAAGCCCATCACTACCATGGCTGCTTCCCGCAAGCTTCTATGACCAATACCACAATCTAACACATAAACTAAATGCCACAAGCCCCCGTGGAGGAGCCACACAAATCTTAACCACTGGGGAGAAAGCTTGTTGACAGTTCCCCCATGTGGCTTGGTTAATCAAAGACAACTCTGTTGCAATTTCTTCACTGAAGCCTAGTAATATGTCCCTGCTGGTGTAAGAGAAATCCTTGCTATACCCAGCCTGGGCTGCTGCTAGCTGGTTTTACCAGCCCGCCTCTAACAAACCCCTCACCTTGAACCCATTCGCTGGTTGAAGAAACATTGAAATGTTCGCCATGCTCTGTCTGGAAGAGTTTGAAAACCCGGGCAGCAGCTGAGCCTTTGTGACCTGTCAGAGACACCAGACACTTGAGGAAGCAGAAACTCCGTGAGGAAGCCCTCACATCTGTAGATCTTTGATTTAATTTAGATTGGCTTTAATGTTTGTTTTGTTCTGTTTTGAGACTGGATCTCAGGTAGCCCAGGCTAGCCTTGAATCACGTAGTCAAGGATAACTTGAGTTTCTCTTCTTGCCTCCACCTCCCAATTGTCGGGATTTCGCCCAGTGTGCACCACCAAGTCCAGCTCACAGTGGATTTTTGTATTTTACTCATGGTTCTCTTGAACCATTTCCTTAAGGAATTTTAGCACCCTAACCAGATTATTCTTGTCATTTGGAAAGAGGTTACATTCATTTTTTTTCTTCTGCGGGTCAGTTTTGAAAGCTCAGTTGCAACTTTCTGTCAAATAGAGAGTTGAGAGAACCTGTTCTTTCTCATGATCTGAGTTCTGCCTTGGGATTAGAACCGGCAGCTCTCACCCCATCTGCATGTGGCAGAGGCTACGCTGTACGATAAAGACCCTCTACAGGGCTGCCGATGTAGCTTAGGTGATAGAGAGCTTGCCTAGCATGCATATGCCCTGTATTTATGCCCAGAGCCACATAAGCTAGTGATGGGGGATGTAGACCTGTAATCTCAATACTCAGGAGGTGGAGGCAAGAGGACCAGAAGTTCAAGGTCATCCTCTGCTGCCAGGGAAGAGGGCCTTGGTCCTGCCTCACGTGATGAGACAGACTTTGTGGACTCCCCACGGGAGACCTCACCCTCTCTGAGGAACGGATGGGGAGTGGAGTGGGAGGAGGAGAGTGATTGGGAACTAGAATAGATATGTAAAATAAAAAAGATTGTTTTAATTAAAAAAAAGGGAAAAAAAGAAATTGAGACCATCTTAGGCCACACAAGACCCTGTCTTAAACAAACAAACAAACAAACAACAAAACCTTTCAATGGCTTCTAGTCCTTACTATTCCTCTGGAGGCCTCCTTCCTCCCAGTGCTTAGCTTTTCTTTGTCAGGGAATAATTTTTTGAGAAGTTATTAACAATTCTTTGGAGATGTTCAAATTCTAGGGAGAAATCTATTTTCCTCCAGCACGGACCTTTGTCCCTGCCTCAGAATGTAGTAACTCAAGTGCCCAGAGTCTCGACTGGGCCCTGGCAGATAGGCAGCTGTGTTCTAAGAGTGGTCACTCACAACCCACACAGCCCCTGGTCAGGGAGACAGCAGAGGGGCCCGGACCTCCCACCATCCATTCATTACCTTGGTATTCAATGTGGTCTTCAACTGAAGAGGAGGGCTTGCCTTTCACAGTGATGAAGCTCCAAGGGTGTCTGAAAAAAAAAACAAACAAACCAGGAAGTCAGGTTTTTCACACACTGGAGCCTGCACTTGGGCAGGCAGAGTGAAGACAGGGTTCCATAGTTGAGTCTCCCTAGCTGCTAGAGGAATTTACCATCCACTCATGGGCTTCCTTTCCCCATAGAACAAGAACCTTTTTTTTTGCGAACACAAGGGTGCCTGCTTCCTCACCAGCCAGCTCGCCTGGGCCTCTGCACCCTGGAGACAGCTTTGACTCAGTGCTGGCATGAATGGGTATGAATCACAATCAAACAAACACGCCAACAACCCAGCGGTGCCACCCGCCAAGCCCAATTAGATCCTGCAGCAAATATAGAAGCCTTGTTCTGACAGAGGCGATTCCACGTGTGCCCACTGCCTCCAAGAGTTGAGCTCTAGAAAAATGGCACCGGATACTGTGACCGGCCACTTAGCCACCTGCCTTAGACTTTAGAAAGGAATGAAATACGTTGGCTTAGTGTGCTGGGAAGGGAAGGAGAAAAAGATTTATGATTTGGGAGGTCATGTGGCCCCTTCTCTTTGGGAGTGTGAACTGTTCACAGGCACGTTCCTTAGTGGTCTTTGCCTTTCCAGCATGCCACGCGCAGTGGCTGGGGTAAGGGCTCCACCTTAAACACATCACCCTAGCATGTTGAGTGTCTATACTGTAGGGAATTAAGAAATGGTAAAATGACCCTCTGAGGTTTCTCCCGGAAGCGGGTCCGAAGCCTTTACCCCCACGAGAGAGGAGCCCTCTCTAGAGCTGAATGAAGAGTTATTCTGGGAAGAATTCCAGCTCGGTTCACTCCAGTTAGCTTATCTGAGAAAGGCTCATCAGATTTTCTCATTTATTTTCTCCACTTCATGAAACTTAGCATAAAATAACTCAGTTTGAACTATTTGGATTCCTACGGCTTCCACTTCCCGAGGGAGACCCTGCGGCATGTCAAACTTTACACAGTGAAATCAGTCTGCCTTTCTTCTGAGAACCAGGCTCTTGCTGAAGAGCCATCCCCTGAGAAGGCAGCAGTTACCTTTGCAGGACAAAGCAAAATAAGATCTTGGTGTGAGAAGCTTCTGATTTTGCTTGGACCTCCTGTCTTGGGGAGTCATTCCTGACCCATGCTCAGGTTGAGGATTCAGCCATGTCGCGCTTTTACTGAAGTCTTTAACTGGCTCCCCATTGCCCTTGGCATCAGCACAGAGCCATTGACCCCCCAATGCCAACCCTGAAGCCTTGTCTCTCCTGCCCACCTTGCATGCCTATCCCTGCTCCGTCTTTCCTCGCTCATGAGAGCCACACGCTCCCTCGCTAGAGCCACTGGTTTTGTAGCATCGTCTTGGCCTCCTCCCAGCTGTGATTTTGCGCTCAGCTTCCCCTGCCTGCTTTCTTGTTCTCTGTCATGGGTACCATTCATCTCCATCTGCTCATGCAAGCTCAGCAGACCCAGCCAAGTGAGTCCCACCGATATCTCCTCCCTATTTCCCGAACAAACAAATGAAGGGGACCATTCCCAGCACATCTGTCAATTTTTAGATGCTCAGCTCTTATCACTCAAACCTACAAAGGAAGGGGGGGGGGTGCGGTCTATGTAATTCCTGCTTGCTGTGGCCGGGAGGAAACGTGAAGGTTCCCACTGTTCCAGCGACTTTCGTTTGTAAGGACAGAACAATCACGAACTGTGCCAGGCAGGGTGACAACTATATTATTCATATTATCCCATGAAACCTCTGCCAGCGTCCTTTGAAGATAGATCCGGAGATACCCTATTCTACAGATGCAGGAATTAAGCTAAGAGGATGAGTCACTTGCCTGTGGTCACACCTCAGTGGCAAGGCAGGACAGACTCAAAGCCAGTCATCAGGAGCCACCACAACCTTCTTCTGATGAGGCCCTTCAGTAGCCACTCCTTTCAAAGTACCCTCTCTCTCGGCGTAAATGAATAACTTGACTTTTGGGTTTATGGTGTGGTGAAATGAAAGCGTGTTTGGCGTTGGCTGACAAAGGAGCCCTGCCGTCCCAAGATATCACTGTCATATTTGTCTGCTTGCGTTTCCTGCCCCAGTTCCCCTTCCAGAAGCTGCATCCAGAGAACACAGCCTAGGACCTGGGGTGTCCCTTCCAGCCCAGGAGATCTCTGTCCAGCCAGTTACATTACTATGCAGGCTAGAGAAGGCTCTCATCATCTCCGAGCTTGTCCGTATCTGGAGATTGGGAGTCACACTCTCTAACAGCTTTGGGGCAGAGCATCTCAACTTAGAGCCAGCTTAAAGGATCAGAAGATGTGGTCTTTGTGTGCCAAGTGGCTTCTTGCAGTTGTCCATGTGTGCTCACGCCAATATTAGGCGTGATCTTACAATCCAAAGCAAGTAGGACACACACCGGAGCTTGTCAGAAAGGCTCCCTTCCCTCGGGTATTTAGCAGGGTGGAGATACTTTGCATAATCCCTAAACCACTGTCTGCCAGTTCCAGAGGAACAATAGGAACCCTGAAAGGGTAAGCAGCCCTTAACTGCCCATCAGGGCTCTTACTGCCCGTTTCTCACTTAGGTCACTGAGTGCTTGTTAGTGAATGACAGACGTCAGTCCATATAGGAACCCATGCATTACAATAGGGGGACGTTCCTGTAAGGAAACCCAAGCTTCCTTTAGACACAAGCTCTTTGAACTTCACCCAGGGTGGAGGAGCGGTGTGCCCGCCTGCTCTGTGCTGGCACTCAGTGTCAGGTGGAGCTGGAGACAAACACCCTGGTCAGTTCAGTGGAGACCACAAGTGATGGACCGTACCTAAATCCAAGATGTAGGAAGTGCTTGCTGCCCAGTTTGGTCATTGCCTTCCTGGCTGTGTCATCCAGGTTCCTCGAGCCTTCATCATTCACTGCGACAGAAAGGATCCTGCCATCAGGCACCGCATTCAAATACTGGACCAGACGTTCGCTCTCCTTCTTGGATCTGTAGGTGTCGAACCTGCAAAGGGGAGAGACAGTAAAGATGTGGCTAGTCCTGGTGGCAGTCTAATGGACACAGAGACCTAAGTACATGTTTGTTTCAGCAAGGGGGATGCCGTCCAAAGACCCTGAGGACCCAAGTCTGTAACAAAAAAGCCGTCTTCACAGAGCAAGCCAGTGTGGGTACTCGGCTTGCTGTACAGATACCCAAGAAGGAGGGATCTGATTTGGCCATAGTGTTCATTCACCGGGTAAAATGCCTCAGAAATAACCACAGTGTTGGAGAGCTTGGGCTCTGGGGTGTAGAATAAGTCACATGCTTGGGGCTCAAATTTTTAATGTCCCCTTTCCTCCTGGGGGTGGTAGCTTATGTCTCTTGGAAAGGATTAACACCAGGAGAAGACCCAGACACTCAGAGTAGCAGGGATTTCTATCTTCTATCCAGACCAAAGCAACTCCTCCAAAGTCCTCGGGAATGACAGTGTGACTGCCTCAGGCAGTGTCTCCCTCCCTGGAGCAGCTCGTGTGTATGTCAGCGTCATTAAACTGGCACCTCTGATTCATACTGTAGTGGTGATAGACTCTTAACCATGTGAACACTGCTTGCTGCCTTTCTGCCTTTTCCTCATCCATTCTCTCTTTAAAAACATTTTGCTCTACTATAGTAAGAATTTTAATCAAGAAGCTCATCCTTTTAAACAAGAGTTTTAACATCCATTTAAACAACATGGTTGGTTTATTAAAAGAATGATGTTATAAAATTGATCATCTCTAACTACAGGTGTGTGTATGTGTGTATGTGTGCTTGCACGCATTTGTGTTAAATTCAGCTTTGCTGTGCAAATGCCACTCACTGCTGCATGCTGGTCCCTAGGGAAGCCCCCCAAGTTGGGAGAGATCCTGATCAAGTGAGTACATGCATAGAGAGAAGCCAACCTTACCTATCAGAATGGACGACTGTGCCTGACTTGGGGTCAATGACATGAACAATGACTCCACGGTGACCCCAGCTCCTTTCAAAAAAATATCCTCCCTCCTGCATGCCTCCAGGACGAAGGGTCTTGTTGAGAAACGTCCAGGAGAGTTTTTTCTGTCCATGCAACTCAAGAGTGCCTCCTCTGCCCACTCCAATGTACTTCAGGCCATAGTAAGGGTCGGGCTCGATGCCTTCATCAGCCCTGCAAGAGAAAAGCGGTTAGCCGGCACGTCTCTGCAAGAGGCTGAGCCCCGAGGGGACTGTCACTGTTCCCTGATCCCCACTATGGCCTCAGAGAGCCAGCTGCATTTTTGGTGATGATATTAGGCCTGCAGAAAAGCATTAGCAAGCTGACCTTCCCAAAACAGAGCAACAGTGAGCACCCAGGGTAGCAGTGCTTAGTAGACACTGGTCACGATCACAGTCTTCAGTGCTGTTTCTGTCTCAGTCCTTATCGGCTGTAGAATCACAGGTACTTTCACCGTGTGCCTGCCTACACTCAAACATGCTTGGCTACCACGTCTTAGAACTTTCAATAGCTTAAAAAGGGGTCACAGCCAGAGGGAAAGCCACGGGGAAAATTCCTTTCCCCATGCTTATTTTCTCCAAATAGAAGCATCCCCTCCTGGAGAGTGAGCAGTGCTCCAAAGACCCAGAAACCTAAGGGAAGCCAGAAGACTCAGAATCTCTCAATCGTTAGACACAAGCTGTAAACAGTTGCTGAGGTGAATGGAACTCTCTCGTGGAATTGCCTGCCTGTTGGGTTGGAAGCTCCATGGCTATAGTTTTTATGAGTCAGTACCCATGCTGTTGTGGCTTTTAGGAGATGCAGTTACTCTGATTCACCTGTGCTCTTATAGGTAACCCCAATAAACCTAGAGGTTCCCCCAAGCTAGACTTGGGTAGAATAATTTCTCTGGTCTGTCCTTGGTGAAGGGCATTTGCTCACACCTCCCTGAGAAGCATTGCACCCTGTTCTTTCCAGCACTAAGCAACCTCTTTCAGGGTCATGGAATGACCGGAAAGCTGCTGCCAGAAGCTTCTGTGATGCAGCTGCTCCATCCACGCTCCATCCACACCACGATGCTCACCCACTTCACCACGTCTATCTTGTTCACGGTTACAGTGGGACACAAGGGTGGTTCCTGTCCGCTAGAGAAGTCCAGACCTCTCGCCTCCCTCTCCACTGGAAAACCTCTTTCCCATCAGCCCCAAGAGCAGCGCTTGAACCCCGAGTAAGGTCATCCCACCTTCCATACAGCACAATACTGAAATTGCCCTCGAAAGGGCAGAGGGCACTCCCAGCATGCAGCTCTCCGCCGTCCTCTATCAGAATGTGCCGGGCACGCAGCTCGATGTGCTCATGGTGATCTTTGATGACAAGCTTGCCTGAAGAGAGAGAACGGGGAGGTCTGAGAAGACAAGAACCTTGGGTACTGTTAGCGTGGAACCCAGAGAAGGTTCCCTGCACCCCATTTCTCTAGGCAGGCAAAGGGGTCCATTTTCTCTGCACGCCTATGCCCACTTGTCTTGTGGAAGTTACTTTTCTCCATCATCTGCTTTGCAAGATATACCCAGTGGTCATCTGGTTCATTGCCATTGTTCCGCATGCTGAGTTCAGTTATCAGGCACGTCAGGGTGAGAATAACAGGTGCCTTCATTTAAAATGCTCTTTCCCTCCCCCAAGATTAGGCCATTTCTCAGCACTCCGAGTCGAAGGCCATCTCAGGTCTCCAGGCGCTCTGACCTGAACCTGACACATGGAACATTTGTTCTGCCTGTCTTAGCTCCTGGCCAGGTAGACCCATGTGTGGGGCTCTGGGTAGTGGGGCAGACAGGACAACTTACCTCCCTGCGAGATGGTGATGGAGTGGACGGTAGCAGAGGAGGTGAGCAGTAGACTCCTGCCCTGACTGATGTGTACGTGATAGTCTCGGTCATGGCCAGGGCTCCAAGGCTGCAGGTCAGGGTTCTGGTCAGGACATTCAACTGCCCCTGCCCAAGACAGTGACATGCCACCAGTCAAACTCACCAGTGTCACCAAGCGAAGGATAATGAATGGGTGGGTCGGGCAAGCACATCTCCACGGCACCCATTTCTTCTCTACCAGGGTTGGAAGCAAGTCCTTAGACACTAGAGAGATGCTCTCATCTGGGAGGCAGATACCCTGTACCCTGGGGTTTGGGTCACGCTTTTCATGACTTTATCATGTGACTCTGGACAGCCCCTCTTCCTTCTCTGATTTAGCTTCCCATTGGCCAGATGTGGAACTTTTCTGCCTGGTGGGATGTCTTGCTGTAGGCTCCTCTCAGGGCACTAACCCTTACCACTGGACATGTCCTTTGTAGGCAAATGACACCAAGTGACACATGCAACATTACTATAAGAGATACTGGCTCTGGCACAGCCTAAGGCCACTAAGCCGGGGCAGTCACCACGCTTGTCCAGGGCAGTCTTCTTCTTTCTGTTCTGAACTCCAGGAGCTGGGGGAGATGACGATTTTGCAGGTTGTATGGGCTCCCCAGGGTAGAGAGCCACCTGCTGTTGCTCTGAGGACAGGCTGAGCTTCCTGCCCAACATGCCCCAAGGTAGTCTGAAGCCAAAAGTGGCCAGCGTGCATGCAGTGATCTCAAGAGCCTGAGTGTTTAGTACAACAGGGGAGACTTCTGGATTTTTTACAAGATTTGCTAGGGATCATCTTCCCAATGGAAGATGCAAAGAGAGACATCTCTGTCTCAAGGAGTCAATTCTCAGAGCATGGAGAACAAATGTAGCCACCTGGAGTGCCCAAGGTGCAGATCAAGAACCTCCAGGGGAGGATGGGCTCCTGCGAAGTGAACAGCGCCTCAGGTCTCACCGCCTCACTTCCAAGCCAAGCCCACAGTCCTTCCCCGTCCAGGAATACGAGTTTGCAGCGAACTTTGCATCTCGGCCTGACCCTGTTGGGCCTGGTCCTACAAGCTTGCCCTTCATCGGGAGCATGAACCCCACTCTTCAGAAGCTCTGAGACTGTGATTACGATACAGTACTTCCAGGACTGGATTTGGTGGACCCTGGGTATTTGTGGAAGCTGGGTATTCAGACATGTGGATCAGCGAACAGCTGAAAATCATCTGTGCCAGCCCTGAAACATCACCATGGCAACGCGCTGATTTCTCTGACTAGGGCAGAGGCCTCCTGAAGCAGGCTATAAGGGAATGCAGGCTGCAGCTACTTGAAGCATGAGTGGCAGAGGTGATTTCTACTTCTCTCAGAGAACACGGACTACAGGGCTCCAGAGAGGGCACATCTCCCTTCCGAAGGGTTTGTTTGTAAAACTGGCATGTTGGAGAAGACACCCAGGAAGTATCTGAATATTCCTCTTCAGGTCGAATCACCCAAAAGATAAACCGAAATGCAACTTCTAGCCTGGAGTCAACACCCACTTTGGCCTTATTAATTGAATGAGCAGGTGAATGAACTCGGGCACTGAATACTGACATTATGGTGCCTACTTGCTACATCAGCCAAGAATTGAGAAGGTTTTGTAAGAGTCCACTGTGGAGGTAGAACGCTTCCTTCCTCCAGTGGGCTGGTAAGCGATAGAGTCCAGTGTGAGGTCCTTTATTATGGAAAAACTTAAGACTCGGTGAATAATCATAGCATTTTAAGATAAGCATGGTGGCCATGGTAGTGTTATTAAATCTCCATCCGGTTTCTAAGATTTGTGTCTGTGCCTCCCATGTCCTGCTGAAGGTGCCAGTTTTTTAATGGCTGTTTCCTATAGCCTGGCTGAAGTGTCCTGTGCTTCTAATATCTTAATTTAAAATCACGTAAAGATCAGCTTGGCACCATAAGGAAGAAAAAAAAATTCACACACAAGAAAAAAATTCAAATTACTTAAAGACAAAGTTGACAATATTGAGGTAGTAAAACAGATCTCTGTAGGGTACTGGGGCACATGTCTCTAACGTTAGCACCTGGGATGTCGGGGCAGGAAGATGGCAGGTTCGAAGCTATCCTGGATCATACTGAGAGAGAAACTGTCTCAAAACTAAACAACTAGGCATAGTAGTACATAGCCTTGATACCAGAGCTCCAGGGGCAGAGACAGGCGGGTCTGTGAACTTAAAGCCAGCCAGGGCTATCTTGTGAGGTCCTAATATATGTATGTATGTATGTATGTATGTATGTATGTATGTATGTATATTTTGTGAGGTCTTCATAGGTGTGTCAAATCAAAACAACAAAAAGAAAACACAATCTAACCCTCTCTCAGAGCATTGTGATTGAAGACTTCATGGGGCCCAGATCCTGATTTGATGACAAGAAGTGGGCAGGGCTTTTGAGCTCTGCAGCTGAGTAGCCCAGACAGAGATAGAAAGCTGAATATCAGTTGAATGCCCCCTTGCCCCTCCCCTTACTCTCCTGGACAGTCTTTAAATTTTATGTTATCAGGTCACATTTAAAAGGAAGATTCTTTTTTTCTATAAAACTCCAAATTTCTGTTCTCTTTTAAAAATTCAAAATATCTTACAACAGTGTCTCCCCTTCCCAATTGCCCAGCACTGGAGAGATAGGTACTCCCGTCAGGTAAGTCTCAGATCCGTGGAGATCCTCCCAACCAGGTTCACTTGCAATGGAGCTCGGGCAGACGCTGAGCTTGCAACCTGGGATGATTCCTAAAAAAACCTAGGGCAGGATGAGACTTGCCGGCAACCAAAGTGTTCGACAAGGACCCTACCCCAGAGACTCCCTGTGATCTCCCTCTCCCAGCAGCCTGACTGTAACTGAGGGAGGTCTGGGTTTTGTGGAATCTCACCTGCCGATGTGGCCCCTGAGAAGTCGACTAGGAGGAGCCAGTTCATGGCCAGCACGACCTTAAGGGAGACATGGTGCCTCCCAGCAGCCTTCAGTCTGACAGCATGCTCCCTGAAACGTAAGCACAGGGTCAGAATTGCATCCCCGCAGTAAGCACCAACAGGAGAGACAGAGAGTCACCCACACAGAGGCCAGAGACAGACACATGGCAGGACATCAGGAGAGGCACACCCCACGGGCCCAGAGCGGAGACCTTGTGAGTAGTTCCTCACCTACCATGACTCAGGGCCAGGCAGATCTGGACACGCCAACTCGGTCATCGCTCTGCCCCTGTCCTGCAGCTCTGAGCTAAGTTCTCCTAGAGCTCCCACCCTTTGGAATGGAGCCTTTCTACGTAGCCGAGAAATAAGAGAGACTAAGCGTAATTTGGCAATCCAATGCCACAGGCTGGCTGTGTGATCTCGGCTGGTGTGTGGCCTTCTCTGGACCTGGTTGTCTCATCAGGGATGTAGTAGATGAGCTGATTTTGAACTTGTCATTGTGCGCTACCCATCTGTCTTCTCTTTATACAGTAACAGAACCCCTGGTTTTTATCTGGGTGCCTGGTCACCTAGAATAGCCAGCACGCTCTTCAGTTTCCTTGAGGCCTTGGGATTAAGTTCAACTGATAAAACAGACTTTCAGCCATTGCCCTTAAGGGAAAGGAAAAAGGGTTTGTTTCCTTCCTTCCTTCCTTCCTTCCTTCCTTCCTTCCTCCCTCCCTCCCTCCCTCCCGCCTTTCTGCTGGCTGGCATGCAGATAAGATGGCTGGACCCCCAGTAACTCTCTGGCACCCATATAGTAGGAACCAAGCACTGAGAACGGTGATATAAATGACAAAGAACTCTGGGGCCAGAAGTAACTCTGGATAACAGACTTATTACTATGTCTTCTGCTAAGGAGACAATTTCATTTCTGTCTTATTAAGCTTGTGTTTTTAAGAGATCTGCTGTGATTTCTTTATTTTACTGTTTGCTTACACAGCAGGTGACTGGAGGACCCTGGATAAACATCAGGAAGGGGATTTTAACAACACCATAGAGATTGGTTTTTGTCTTTGTGCTCCCACACCTGGGCCTTGGGATGGGGTAACCCTAGTTTCTGAACCATCTCCCCTTGTCCTTCCCAATAGGCCTGTGACTGTGCCCAGAACAAGTAGACTTTATCCAGAGAAAGGGGCTCCCAGAGCTCTGCCTCTCAGGCCTGCTAGGTAGCTAATCTGATGCCCTTGACCTGAGGCCCAGGGAGGCTCTTTGTGCCAGCTCAGCGAACCGAGGCTGGTGGAGGGGGGAATCTTCGGCACAGGTGGGCTGGGAAGAGGGCTGGGAGGAAGGAGCCGCTCAGAATCAAAGCCCGCGTGTCTCTCTTCCAGCACCCCGCCTGACCCAGGCTGGCTCTGCCAGAACAACAGAAGCACCTGTCTCTGGTATCTGGGAGGCCACGGTTCCCATGGCTCCCAGGGAGGACTGCTGCAGAAGATGAAGAGGGATGGCAGGAAGTGGTGCATCCAGGCCTCGGGCTGGGGTGGGGGTGGGGAGACACAGCCCTCTTCTCAGGTCTCAGCTAACTTAGAAAAAAAGCAAAGGTCAAAGGTAGCTTGCCTAAGAGCCTTATACGCTCACTGTGACACCTGCTCCAGGGATGTTGATCCTGGACACTGGTACCCTCACACTGTAATGGAATCTGGGGCAATGGCACCAGGCGGGGGACTACTTCCCTGGCTGAACTTGTGAGGATCTCAGACTTTTGCACAGAGCCCAAGCCCCTCTGAGGTCAAGTGGCAAAGGTTGTTTCACTTCGGGGATGGATGTGGGGACACTTCCAACAGAAAGGAAGGATGTCCAGCGCCCTGACATTAGACCTTCAGATGTGTCCTCGCCAGTGTCTGAGCCACAGGAAGTAGAGAGGTCACTGTGCCCAGAGCTACCCCGTGCAGAGTGCACAGCCTTCAGGCTTTTCTGTACAGGGAGGGTCTCAGGACCTGGATACTGTCCAGCTGCAGTAGATTCTACAGACACCTAAGTCATTCTTGGGAACCGTTCACCTAGAAGGACAGTGTGTTCATCTGAAACTCCTGGCAGCAGGGTGGGAATGCAGCTTCTTGGTTGATGAGACAGGTTTGAAGCAGGTTTCGGCTGTGGAAGGCATTTGAACGGCTCACAGGGAACGATGCTTGGGACTTCTGGGAACAGCCAGAAGCTGCAGGCCAGTCGGCGGTGCACTGGTCAAGCTAAAGGGTTGCTGGGATGTTGGTCATGATGGGCTCAGCTGGCTTGTTCTCTCAAGAGTGTGGGAACCCCATCGACATGTAAGAAGAATCACATCCTTCCTCAGGAGACCTGCACCCCAGGGCATTATACGTCTTCACAGTAACAGGCCAAGTTCCAGATGTGTGGTGTTCCCAAGTCCAGATGCCATACCAGCCCTGGAGATTCAGAGATCAACAGAGGAGCAAGAGTGTCCGTGACTCCCAGGTACAGGGGCTTCGCGCATGCTTCCATGGCTGTCCTGGAGTCCCAGGTTGTCATCTGTAGAGAAAGCAGCGTGTTCAAAGATCCAGGGCTGGATTGGGGAGATGACTTAGCAGCTAAGAGCACAGGCTGCTCTTCCAGTCGACCCAGATTCAATTCCTAGCACCGACATGGCAACTCAACACTGTCTGAAACTCCAGTTCCAGGGATCCAACACCCTCATACAGATACATTCAGGCAAAACACCAATATCCATGAAATAAAAATAAATAAATAAATAAATAAATAAATAAATAATATATATATTTTTTTTAAAAAAGACCCTGTGGTGCCACCTGGTCTGGAAGCAGCACCCTAAGAAAGGAGACGGGAGAGTTAACAGATGGAGTCCTGATCTGAATCGCAGGGAAACAGGAAGTTGAGACCCTGGGAAGTCCCTTAGTCTGGAGCTCCCCTTTGACCTTCTCAGAGCACTTCACTGCTATAATCTACTTTGATGAAATGTGGGAGACATCAATGCAAAGGAGCCTGGGGTCCAGCAGTCCAGCCTGCCCCCCACCCCTCAGAGAGGTGCCCGTCGGAACCCTTTGCCTCTGATGCTGGGCATCCCTCAGGGTGCTCCATGAAGCTGGCCTCTTGGGCATGTTCCTCCTTGTCACAAAGACCCAAGCCCCTGTGGCTCTACCAAGCCAAGCCCCCCCCTCCCCGCTCCCTGAAACTGGCTTCCTAAGATGAAACACTGTGCCTTCATCTCCGGTCCACAGAAGACTAAGGGGCTGGGACACCTCTCCCACCTGACTTCCCTCTGCGTACCTGTTACCACGGCAACTCCTCCACGAGCAGATGCTCACCTGGCAGATCTAAAGAGGTTGGTTTTGCATTTCTTTTCTTTCTTTGTTTGTTTCTTTCTTTCTTTTTATTCTTTCTTTCTTTCTTTCCTTCTTTCCTTCCTTCCTTTTTAAAATAGGGTCTAGTGTATAGCAGGCTGGCCTCAAATTCACTGTGTATCAGAGGATGACCTTGACCATAATGTCTATTTGCCTCTACCTCCCAAATGCTAGAACAAATGTGTACTATCACTCAGCATTTATTTTTTTTGGGGGGGGGGACAGGGTCTATATAGCTCAAGCCAGTCTCAAAGTCACGATGTGTCCTTCCACGTGCTGGGATGGCACACATGTGCCTATATGTGGTTCTGACTGAGCCTTGATAATAAGCTTCCAAGTGAGGCCAACATGGCTGGGCAGTGGGCTGTGTTCTGAGTAGCAAGGATCTAGCTTAATCACATGCTCCCCGTTCTACAGGAGGACAAACAGACCCACTAGTAGGAGGAGGTGACTTGTGTTGAGCGGAATCAGATAAAGGAAAGCCTGACCCAGTATCTAATGGAGAATGTTTGGATCCAAGTGACGAGACACAAACCATCTTGTTCTTTGCTTGGGAGGGAGGAGGCACCAGAAAAACTGGGTGTATGCCTTTCCCCTTATGTTTTCCCTCAAGCCACGGTTTGGATTATAAACACAAGTCTGGGGTGCCTTGCAGGAGCTCAGATAGTCATATGTCATCTTTGCTCCCTCCCCCAGAGGAACCTCCTTTGATCTGGGAAATTCCCACTGGAGCCACCTGCAGAAGCCATGCCTGGGTGCTGTGGAACATGTACAATGGCTGGAATCCTCACCATGGACTCACCCACACCTAAGCACAGCATCGGGACCCCTGCGTGGTCCTCTGCAGCATCAGCTGCTCCTCACATCCCACCACCCCACACCAGCCGTGGTTGAGACTTCCCAGCCTTTACTGGCACGGCTGGGGAAAGCAGCTCTAGGACCCTGCTCCCCTCTACCTGACCTTGGGCAAGCGCTCCTGGCCTTGGTGCTCATGAGCACTGTGAGGGTGCCGGGGGAGAAGTAAGCCAGACCTCTGTCTTCAGGGATCCCTCCAATCCCAACAGACTAAGCAGAAAGCCCGACATTGAAAGGATGGACACAACCCTTCAGCAAAGCAGATACTTTGCAGTAAGAGCAGCTGCTTAATGCAACTTAGTTGGTTCTGAGGCTAACCCTTTTCCCTGCAAGACACAATTCTCTTTTCTTTTTCTGTTTAGAGCTTTCCATCCATTTCAGTATCTACTTATCATATATGGCCGTGTCAACTTAATAAAAGGGAAATAAAAAATACAGTCTCAGTCTCTCTCTCTCTCTCTCTCTCTCTCTCTCTCTCTCTGTGTGTGTGTGTGTGTGTGTGAGAATGCATGCAAGAATGTTAAGGCAAGAGCACAACCACCCATGCCATTCCTCAAGCACTACCTGCTTTACCTTCTGAGGTAAGGTCTCTCACTGGCCGAGAATCGGGCTACACTGTCTGGCCAATGACTCACAGGGATCTCTCTGCCTCTGCCTTCCCAGCATTAGACTTTCAGCTATGTGCTACTATTTCCAACATTGTACACCAGTTCTGGGAACTGAACTCTGGTCTTCATGCTTACGTGAAAAGCGCTTTACTGACTGCGCTATTTCCCAAGCCCCGACTTTAGTTTCTTAGCAACAGGAAGCGAGTGAAGCACCCTACAGCTGTGTGTGGTAGGGCAGCCACAGTGAGCATCAGACCTGAACAATTTACTGATGCTCAGCTCGGGTTTCCAGCCTTGGGGCTTAGTGATTCAGACAATGTATACCGAAGCAACGAGTCTCTTTAGAGCAATGAACTCTCGGTACGATGTGGGTCAGTATGGGTGCTAGCACTGACTTCCAAGTCTACAGACTAATCCAATCAGAAACTGTGCTGGTAGGGTCCCATAACCTTCTCTGACAAGTCCTCTAGGTGACTATGATGTGTGCAGGGTATTGATTTCGTTAAAAAGACACACTTGTCAACCATTCGTTAGGTGTCAGCTTGGTGAATGTCTGGCATGGTGTTGGCTAAGTGCTGACATTCCCCGGTGCATTACAAGATAAGTTCAAAGAGAGGCCTCTGATGGGCCACTTGAGTGGGAACTTAGTCCTGTAGCAACCTGAGCTTCAGTTCTGTCAAGAGCTGTCAGGTGTGGTGAGATAATCCCCCTAGGGTGTGTGGCACAGTGCAGGTCCAGGGTGACCCTCCCCGATGTTGGTATGTCACCATCACCCGGGTCTGGCTTGTTTCACCGGCCAACCTGGATTGCTAAACAGGGCTGGTACGCTGGTCCCTCTTTCAGTAGTGGGCTGGTGGTACCAACTGAGGAGCTGAGAGGTACTTCTAAGTAAGGAATGCTTCCTCCAAGCTTGTCCCCAGGACCGCCAGCAGGAACCAGCAACTTAGGGCAGGATGTTTATGGAATGAGGAGGAAATACAGAAGGACCTAATGGGATCCCCACACTGGGCTCCAGGCAAAGGTTCTGTCTGGTTAATGCAGTGTGGCAAACATGCCACTTGGGGTCCTAACCCCTGATGGACCCAGCTTGTTTACAGGAGAGGGTACAAGAAAAGATAGGAGCTGGCCTTCCACCTCAGAGGCTGGGGTAGGGTGCCAGAGAAGGCCACTTCTCTGGTCATTTACATTTTAAAATTTACATTTTTAGCTTTCTCAGACTATCGAATCCTGGGGGCTTGGCTTGCCCCCTGCAGTCAGGCAAACTCCAACTCCCAAAAGAAAGGGAGAGAGATGAAAATCAAAGAAGAAAAAGACCCTGCCCACCTGACTCAGCATCACAGAGAAGACACACAGGGCACCATGAGAGCAGATCTGTCAGGCTCCAGCCTACCTCCCGCGAGCCTTGGAGTCTGTGATTGGCCTCTTTAATCTAAATGTCCCTCCAGTTCACCTGTCACCCCAGCTGCCACTCTGCACATTTTGTAATTTGGAGTTGAATATTTTGTGTCTACCTCTGAGTTCTCCCTGACTCTAGAGTCCCCATCTCTGCTTCTTACTTTGCATCTATGGGTTACTGAATGGACTCGTGTGTGTGTGTGTGTGTGTGTGTGTGTGTGTGTGTGTGTGTGTGTGTGTACACCCATATGTGGGTGTACATGTGTGCTTCTGTGAAGAGGCCAGAGACCCAGGTCTCACTAATTAGGGGAAGCTGGCTGGAAGCAAGGTCCAGGGAACCCTGGTCTGCTTCTCTGCTGCTGGGATTATAAGCACTCACGGCTACATGGGCTTTCGATGTGGATGCTGGGATTGAACTCAGGTCCACCTGTTTGTGTGGCAAGTATTTTATTGACAGCCCTAGCACCCTGGCCCCTGATTATAGCTTCCCTTTTGAGGATTTCATTTATCTGTGAGGTTGTTGTGCCTTTCACTTTGGGGCATGGTTGCCTGAGTGTCGGGACTCCAAAAACTCAGTTCTTTAAAACAGAAGGCAGAAGCTCCAGGCTGGGCAGACAATGGCGGCCCAGCCAACACTGAATGAGCAATGCGTTTGCCAACCCTTCACTGAATCACCTCATCCCTCTGTAACTCTGGACTCTGTTCACGGCTCTTAATAAAACAGGTGGGTGTAATTTTGAGGTTGAGACTGGATCCATTTAAATAAGAATATTATTTCTTCTCCTTCTGCTCTCCTTCTGTCATTTAAGCCTTCCTTTCTACCTGTGGAAAATAATGTCTTCCCTATTCAAGTTGGATTTGACACCCCCCCACACACACATCATGAAGCAAGAGAGGAAGTTCTTGGTTGATACAGTTGCCAAGTCCAAGGTCAGCTTGTAGCACAGCTAGGGGTAATTTGAGGTTGCTGCAGGGAAGGCTCTTGGCCTCTCCCAGCAGTTCCAATATTCTCTACAGAGACCACTTCATGCTATAAAAGTTAATGAGGTATCTCAATGCTCCCTTCTTATTCCCCAATATTTGATGCCTGACACACCCCTGAGACTCACTTGCTCATGTAGGTAGTGTTGTCTTTTTTCTTTGGGGTGTGGCTGAGCTACCTGCTGGGTGCCTGCACACACCCTGTCCCCAGCTCGAGCTGCAAATGCCGGAGACTTCACAGCGTGCCTGGTACCCAGGGCTCCCAGAGTTCTGCCTTTTCAGTTTCTGGTTCTGTTACCACTAGCTCCATTCAGGGTGCTGGGACATTCATCCCCAGGGGAGGAGTGGGGGAGAAGGGGGGGAGGGGTAGTGGCTTCCTCCTATCTCACAGTGAAAGTTGCTGCATCTCACTGGGATGGAGGCGGAGCCTGAGCTGGGTTTTCGTCCCACCAAGGCATTGGAAAGCCCCTAGAATGCTGCGCTCAGTCCACAGAGGTCTGGGTAATAGAAACTGCATGGGTACCTGAGCTCCCTTTACCCTAAGGCCCTCCCCACAGTCCCTCCTATTCTGACCTTTTGTCTGTACTGTACTTGACAGCTTTTTCCACTGTGACCTGCCTCTCTCAAGGGCCTTTTGTCCTTCGCTGCATGGGAGCATCTTTCTAGTCTTCTCATCCCATCAAATGGGTATAGAAACGTGACTCAATTGAAGTCGAACTACCCAGCCCAGGTTCCTCCGCCTCCTTACAAGTCTGTCGAATCCAGCAGAAATTTGGAGACAGGCGCTGTCACTGGACTCAAAGGCCAGTTGCCCTAGACCTCAGTTGCAGCTTCCTGAGCTTTCGTCTGCAGGCTTATGTTTCTGGCACGCTGGGGGAAACTGACTGCGGCCAGGACACATAAGGCCATGAGCAGCTGGCTGGATCACGGAACGCAGAGAGTTCCTGTGGGCCAGAGAGGGGCGCTGGCCTCGTGTCTTTGCTGGCTCCGAAAGAGACGGCGGCGGTAAACACTTCATCAGCTGTAGTTCTAAGTGAAAATCCTGGCATCCGCCATTGAGTCAGTATTCCTCCTGGCTTGAGGGTGCCCTGTGCGTGCCCGCTTGTTTCTGAGGCTCAAGGAAGATTTCTGCCAAGTGCCCCTCCCCGTCACCTCCCATCAGGCTGGAGAGACATGCTGTTCATCTCGTGTGTGTGTGTGTGTGTGTGTGTGTGTGTGTGTGAGAGAGAGAGAGAGAGAGAGAGAGAGAGAGAGAGAGAGAGAGAGCGCTGTCACTGTAAAGAGCTGACAAGCATGCATTTCCTCTCTCATTCCCCAGAGATCTAGTTCCTGGACAGGCCCAGTCTCCTGCCCTTGGATACGGATGCAGGCAGACTCCCTCACAGGCACATTGAAAAAAGGAAGAGTTTTTTTTTTTTTTTCTACCCAAACAAAGGAAAAGAGTTTTCCCTTAACCACCAATACTACGGGCTACTAATATGCCAGGGGCTTCACAGCAAACAGGTCTCCAGGTCTCTGTGCACACTAGCGGATAACCTACGATTCAGTTGAGCCCTGACACTGTCATGTGTCACGTGTATTTAGCACCCAAGGGGCTGAAACCTCTTTAAACACAGAAAGGGCTCATGATGGCATTTAGACAACCATACTGAGCTTCCTTCACACTACTAAGTAGCTAGTCCGGGCAGGCTCAACACCTGCAATTCCAGCATCCAGGAACCCGAAGCAGGATTGCTACAAGTTTGGGGCCAACTAGGGATCCCTATCCAGAACCCATCTCCAAAAATATAAACAAACCAACCAGTCAACAAGCAAATTAAGCAGAATGCTTCTGGGAGCAGATTGGACAGCAGCCACATACATACACTCAGGGGATGGGTGAGCATGTGCGTACGGCACGAGGACGTCATCAGACGAAGGTCCAGACGCGATTTGGAATGAAGGTGATTCATTTGAAGCCTCAGAGGTTGGTGGAAGGGCATACTGTGTTTCATGTGAAGGAAGTAAGGGAGCTGGGCAGGAAGGGGCGGGACTAAGAGTTCAGAAAGGACAGCACCAGGCCACAGGCTTCCTAAGTCCCAGAGCATGCTGGGGCCTTGGCTTGCCCTCTGTTTCTTGATCTTCTGATGTGTGTGCATGGGGCGAGGCCACCTGCATGGGCTCCGGAGGTAATCCGTGAGTGGATCTATTGGCTGGGTTCATTGAGAGATGGCTGCATGCCCCGGTAGAGGAAGACGCCGTGGGCTGGAGTTATTGAAAACACTGGTTCTCATCCCAATGTGGCTGGCAAGTGCCTGCTTCAACGCCATGAGAGCAAAGTGCTATCAGGGTCACCACACAGTCCGCTATTAGGGAAGCATAGAGATGAAAAGGGACAACCCTGGGACACCCAGATCCAACTATTCCTGAAGCTAATATTATCCTTGGAGTTTTCAATTGCATGAGGTAATGTTCCTACTACCTCGTGTTAAGCCAGCGCAAAATGCATTTCTGACATTCGCTATGGGAACGGTCCTGACTAGCAGGGAGCCAGAGGGAAAGCAAGATGAAAGTTCTTTCAGGTTTCTTTGATCTCATAAAAAGGGCACAAAAGACTTCCTCTCCCAAAATGCAGCATGCCTGTCCCCCAAGAAATGTGGGCCACCTCGGAAAGCAATAAACCAGCGCTGTTGCCGGGCTCGGTGGGACTGACCCGCAGACCTTTAAGTTTGAGGCCAGCCAGAGAACTTAGAGGCCTTGCCGTCAGATAAAATTGAAATTTAAAAAGTTGGGGGCAGGGGCCATAGCTCAGTGGAGAAGGCTGGCTTTAACTCTCAATACCATGGAAGAAAAGAAGTGAAAAGAAAAGCAAGATAATAATTTTCTGCAAGAACCGTTTACATCCCACCCCCACCCCCACCCCATCCCTCATTACAGCTTCCACAGACCTCCAGGGCGGATCCTAAGAGTTTTACTTAAGATCTTCTGGTCTTTCTCACACACCAGCGTCTGCTCCTGCTACTCTGTCCTGCTGGACTTTTCCTTGACAACGTGAAACCTGTGCTTCCCTAGGATCTTTTCAGTGTTTTTCCCATTACCTAATATCCTTTCCCACTCCCCCACCCCCACCCCAGCCTGGGTGCTCAGCACTCACCCCAGTTCTTACAGAACGTTCGCGGACACCCTCTTCCCACCCTGCACTCGGGACCCCTAGAGCATCTCGGTTGCTTTCTTTACAAACGTGGAGCAGATCAGGATTGTGTGAAGCTTATGAGGGGGAGGAACCGGGCCAGCTGTAAAGCTACTCAGAACCGAGTTCTGCCATCACTCGCAAGCTTTCCCCAGGTCACTGAGTGGCAATCCCTAGGCGTGGCTGTGCACACTGAACTTCAACTTGCTGGCCCCAGAGGCACCTTTCTTGCTCCTCTTGTCCCGCTGGAGCAGTCTGAGCTGCTGTCGTGCCCACTCTGTGGTCCCCCGCCCTTCTCCCGATAGCATCATTTCTATCATCAGGGTTACCACACATGTGGCAAAGGAGGTTAGTTAGAGCAGCCTCCCAAGGTAGTGACGAGAGAGGGGTCCTCAGAGTGCTGAGGCAGGCATGCACCCATGAGGAAGCCTTTCCAGTTGGGTCAGAACCAGAGGCCCCTGCTGGCCCCTGTTGGGTTGGGCAGGCAGGCTGGAAGGTCAGGAGGCAGACCTAACAGGCCTGGCAGCAGTTCAGAGAGCCAGCCTCCCTCCAGGCTACTGTTCTCAGACTCTCACAAACCCAGGAAGGGCCGAGACAGGGAATGTTTGCACAGCAGATAGGCCTCTCCGCGCCTCCCTCTGTCGCCTCCCTCTGTCGGCCGCAGTGGGTGCCAAAGGGCACGCCTGCCTTGGGCCCAAGCCCAACCCAGAGTACTCCTTTGATCTGAGAGGTTTGTCTTCCCTACACTATTTATTTGTAAGTAACTGCCGCGGTTTTCAACCACGCCAAATACATGGAGAGGAAGCTGGCCAGCAGAGCTCTACAACAGAAGCCATTGCTTCCCTCAGAGCCTGGCATTATTGTGCTACCTGCACCCCATCTCGCAGGCCCTGGGCTATGCAACAGACACCCACGTTCTCGGGAAGAAAATGACTTTTGGCAAGGCATGGCTGGAAATGGCAAGGCTCTGGGCCTCAGTCTTATCTTCCTGGGGAAGTGTGTACTTTAGTATTTTAACACTTGCTTAAGACCACGAGGTTGTGACTGGAAAACACAAGACATAGATGCTGCCTGCAGAAGCTCCCTGTCTGTCCCCTGCTCCGGGATCTCCTGCTCCTGGCTACCAGAAGACCCCAAACCTCCAAACAACCGCATCCTTCATCAATACAACATTCCACTGCGAAACGCTCAAATATACAGCCACGCACTTCACAGTGAACCCTTACTGGCCACACTTGCTACTACCAGCAACACCATGCTGTATTTGACCTTCCATGTAGCTAACTATCCATGTTTCTACCTAGTCAAATACCAACCTAAATTTTTGAAGGCACTTCCAGGCAGAGTGAAGCAACTTGTGTTTCTAACGTGTTTGACACACACAGTGTACATGAGACTTCAAAACTCACCACATGAATGAGACACACAAGAGCTGACAGATGTGTGTGTTGAGTCTGGACAAATCCATTGTGCCATGTAATCGAAGGCCTAGGCAGGTGCAGAAAAGGCTGTTGTTCTGCCAAGCTCCTTCAAGTCCTGGCTCAGTCTAGTTTATCCATGGAAGGCAGCCACTTCTCCAGTTGAAAGTATCAAAGAAGAGCACCCATTTTGTCTCTTCTATAAATTCACAGCAAGGAACAGTGCAGGGTGTGACCCTTCATGTAAGGCTGCTTGTGCTCAGAGCCCCTTAGAGCTGCATCTTTGTCTCTGCGTATGTCATGAGGAGCTCGCGGTAAGTCTTAGCCAGTTGTGAACACATATGCCATGCCACATCGTGGCTTTGGCTCTGCTGTTCTAGGCAGTCCCCATAAAGCAATACCGGAGACTAAAGAAGAGGGTAGCTTTACTCTGAAAACCCCAACAGACAATCCAGATGCTGTGATAAGCAGGCATCCTTGGTTCAGATCTACTGTACAACTTACTCACTGAGCAAGACTGGGCAGGCCCCAGAGCTGGAGCTCCCCGTATCTGTGGGAGATACAGATCAAGTCTCCTGGTGGATGCCAGAGACCACAGACAGCTCCAAAGTCTGTGTGCACATTTGATGTGGGTTTCCCCTCTGTATGCTGTGATTACCATTAATGAATAAAGAAACTGCTTTGGACCTATAGCAGGGCAGAACTTAGCTAGGTGGGGGAAAACTGAACTGAATGTTGGGAGAAAGGAGGCAGAGTCAAGGAGAAGCCATGGAACTGCCACTGGAGACAGATGTGCTGAAACTTTGCTGGTAGGCCACAACCTCATGGTGATGCACAGATTAATGGAGATGGGTTAAATTAAGATGTAAGAGTTAGCCAATAAGAAGCTAAAGCTAATGGGCCAAGTGGTGATTTGAATAATATAGTTTCTGTGTGATTATTTCTGGGCTGAGCAGCCGGGAACCAACAAGCGGCCCTCATTACTACACACATTACACTAAAGGGAGTTTGGGAGCCATTAGAAACACATGAAGGGTCATCTGGGTATAGGCACTCTAATTCCATGACAAGAGACTGATATGGCTGCCAAGAGGCTAACAGGTGTGTAGCATACACACTGTAGAGACATTGAATTAAGAGACGTTCTTGGCAACAAAGAATGGGATGTCCGAAGATATCATCACACGACTACAACAAAGAATGGGAAGATATCAATCCGAAGATATCATCACACGACTCTTGGCAGTGTTGTTCAATTTTAAACATATGAATTACGTATTTATTATATTTTTGGACCATGGTTGAGTTGACTGCAGGAACCTGAAGCCCACAGAAAACAAAACCACATGCGTTAGAAGCTTACAGGCGGGTCAGGCTGGCTTCTGTGCCTCTCTGTTCTCCAGTTTCCTCAAGCTGAGAGGCGCTGGTAGCTGCAGAAGCACTCTCAAAGGACTGGGAAGCATCCAGGCGAGCACGTGGCAAAGGTTCAACAGACTGGGGAGGAGGAACTTTGCCTGCTAACAGGGGCTTGCACCCAGCGTGTGCCACACAGCAGCTCTGGGAGCCTGGGAAATTTCCACAGGCTTCTTTTAAACAGGAGCATTCATGCTGTTTTATGATATTATCTTGTGGGTTTATTTTTTCCTCTCCCATTCCCTACTCTCCCCACCACCTCCCTTCATGCTTTCAGGATGAGGCTCCACTCTAACAGGTAAGAATACAATAAATAGGCTTGTATCTTCTGCCTAAGGGAGCGCTGGAGAGAACTTCAGATAACACTTAGGTACGGAGGGTTCACGCCCAGACTCTCAGCATTTAGGAGGCTGAGGTAGGAGGATTTCAAGTTCCAGAACAGCCCAGACTGCATAGTGAGATTCGGTTCCAAAAAAAAATAAGAGGTGGAGAAGGGTCAGCTTAGGAAATTACCCATACATGAGTGCACTGCCTAAGATCTTCCAGAGCTTCTGGGAAAAAGTTATTCCTCACTGAGAGAGATAGGGAGAGAGAAAGAAGAGAGAGAGAGAGATCCTGGCAGAGATGATTTAGGGCTATCCCCACTAGTTTACCTATAGCCTGCAGAGGCCCAGAGAATGGGTGAACTCAGACTCACCTGGCTCTAGCCTTTTCCTAATTCTGTTTGCCACAGGCAATTCAATCTCTGAACTGCTGTTGCCAGAATTTCAATCCAAGTCAGACCCTAAAAATCACCAAGAACATTTCAAATCCCCTCCTTCAATTATTTTGACACATGTGTTTAATCAGCAGTCACCTAGCCAAGCCTAAAGTACTCCTCCTGCCTGCCTGCGGCATGGTGCCTGCTCCTCAGGTTCCCCTTGTCGCAACTGGGATGCTAGACCTGCTGATTCCTCTGCTACCATCACTCTGCCAGGTGGGAGGGCACCAAAATACAACTCCGTGGTCTGGAGGTGTAACTCAGTTGTCAGACTGCTTGCCTAACACACGTGAAGCCCTGCACGCAATCTCTAGCACCAGATAAACCAGAGTGGTGACACATGCCTGTGATCCCAGCGTGTGGGAGGTGGAGCCAGGAGGTTCAGAAGTTCAAGGCCTTCCTTGGCTCTGTAACGAGTTGGAGACCAGCTTGGACTCTGTAAGATTCTGCCTCAAAATAAGACAAAAAAGAAACATTGCTTTGTACCATGTAAATATATTGCCATTTGCCAATATAAAGCAAACACAACCTTAAAAGTGGGGGGGCCCACAGACCCTTTGGTTTGTTCAGGGGTCTCCCACAGAGGAAACTTCAAAGTGAAATGAGATGTCAATTCCAGCTATCACATATTTGCATATCAGACTGAGCAACAAGAAATGGTCCACGTTCAACTGTTAGAAGAATGTGGGTCTCATAAAATTCTACCTGTTCATCATGCAGCCCCTGACTGCACACAGACACCATTGTGTCTAAGCCTGGGAGGTGATGTGGGGACACAGGGTTCGAGGAACAGAGCTGCCTTCAGAGTGGTTGTTGGTCTTCACTATCTAATCTCCCTGCTTGCATCTCTTTCCCGGGCTGTACCACGTTTTGCTCTGAGATTTCTGTCTTTGAAACAGAGCCAGGCTCTTTCTTAGGGCTTCTGGGGCACCACAAGCTACGCCCCGAGCAGAATCTACTCTGTGTTCAGAGCAGCAGTGACAGATGTTTGTAGGATGGGCATCCTGCAGTCAGATTTACCCAGGGGACTCTTTCCCTCCCTACACTAAGATGACTAGAACAGTACTTTTACTGACTGAATGCAAGTGGTCATGTCTATCCTGACTCCAATCCCTTCCTATGACCTGCTTTTGATTCCAGGATAAGACCTGTCTTCCAATAACTCTAACCTCTGTGCTGGCTGAAGACAGCTAGCATTGATTCTGGTGCTAGCAACCAGAAGAGCCCAACTTCCTCAGCCATTAAGGACATCCTGGTTTCTGTGTATTGTCCTCGTTGCCTTTCATGTCCCAAAACAGAGGAAGTGATTCTCCTGACTCACTCTCTATCCCAGGGCAGAACCCCAAGGTCACCTGTGTGACCTGGGAGGATTCTCGATGAGGAGGCAGAGGGTGTGGACCACAGGGTGATGCCCACAGATACTCAGTCATCTGGAAGAGTGTGCTGCAATCTACATCAGAACAAAGACAGGAGATCTCACCCGGGGAGTGATGAAGAGAGCCAGGGGCCACTGACCCATCTCACTGCCTCTTTTCCCTCTCTTGCTCCTAGTCCTGCTATGGGGGGGACTGGTGGTAGATTCAAGGCTGCCTGTCACTTACCCTTTCTAGGCCCCACACCTTGCAGGGATTTCACCCCTTGGGTAGCCCCAGATGATCGGCTGGCCCCAGGAGATCACCGCTTGAGAATGCTGCCTTACACTCTCCAAACATACCATCGAGCCTGATTAGGAATCACCATCCCCACCAAGCTCCTGCCATAAATACCCAGCATTGCCTAGCCCTCCCCCCTCTGACTGGACTGGTTTGCAGAGGCCTGGCCCTTGTTGGACAATCCCAGCATCCCAGCCACCAGTCTTGCCAACTGAATCTCTCCCGTACACAACCCAACTCTTGCTCAAAAGCCCTGGTGCTGACCCTTCCCAGATACTATGGCTCAGAAAAGGGTAGCCTTCATCTGGCTGCCACATCTGAGCAATCACTTCTCAGCATGAGGTAAGCAGAATCGGCCTCCCTTGAGGGTTTCTGCATCTTCCCTGACTCACTCAGCTTCCCTTGCCTGGTAGCTCTTGACACCAATCCATGTATCTTTCTTCCTTGAATATCTATCTATCTATCTATCTATCTATCTATCTATCTATCTATCTATCTATCTATCTATCTATCTATCTACCTACCTACCTACCTACCTATCCATATATCTGGTTTTTGTTTTGTTTTGTTTTTGAGACAGGGTTTCTCTGTACAACCCTGTTGTCCTGGAACTTGCTTTGTAGAGCAGGCTGAACTCAGACTCAGAGATCTGACTGCCTCAGCCTCAGCCTCTGGAGTTCTGGGATGAAAGGTGTATGCTACCCCCACCCCTGGCTCCTTTGCCTTATTTTAACTGAGCTGCATTTTTGTGAGTTCACTGATAACACCAGAGACAACTCACTTCCTGGCTCCCATTCTTTCTCCAAGCTGTCCCTTCTGCGTGCTGCTCTTAGCCACACACAACTTCCACACCAAGAGAAGCCCACGTGTCCCTGATTTCTTTGTCCCTCACATCAGCTCCTGTTACCCAGCTGGAGCCGGGAAATTGTTGGCCTAAGAGCTCTGTGATCACTAGCAGGGCAGGTGACTGCCCTTGTAATGGGCAGGGTTGAGGAAAAGAGAGGGATCAGGTCAAGTGAGGGTTTGTGGCTGGCACAGAGGACGGGGCCCTTGCTGAGAGAAGGACAGACAGACAGCAATGAACTTCTAGAAGTACCTTTTTACATGAGAACCATGGGGCAGCCAGCTGTGCACAGATGTTTTTTAGCCAGGCGGTGGTGGGGGTCAGGAGGGAGGTGTGAGTTTTAGATGTTACTTAAGGAGTCCTAGTTTCAAGGCCAGCCTGATCTAAATAACAAGGTCCTGATTAGTCAGAGCTATACAGTGAGACCACATCTCAAACAAACACAGAAACAAACAAGAGAAGTCCCCGAAGCCAACTGTAGGTGTCACAGATCAAGGGAAAAACCGACTTTCAAGACTGAAGTCTGAGGTCGAAGAAGCAATCAGAGCCCGTCTTGGGGGCTGCACCTTGGTCTTGCTTTTGGGTTACAGCACCAAAGTCAACTGTTTAGGGGTACAGATTCCCACACCCCTCCTTCTCCCCAAGAGTCCCTTCCTATCTAAGGGCAAGCCCACACCTTTAGGCCAGCAATGCTATCAGAGTGTTTGAAGTTGTTGTCTGGCACTTGTGGGGCTGGCTGTCCACCTGCCATGTCTGGCTGCCAGCCAGCCGCACCACCTGCTCAGTGAGGGCCACCTTTCCTGCCATCCACAGCTGCCGACAGCTCTGTCCTGACAGGCAACAGGCTCTGCCCTAACAGGCTAGGGTGCACTGGGTTCACCTTCCCAAGACTGATCCTCACTGGGGGAAAAAACAAAACCCTAAAAGATATATCCTAAACCAGAGATCTGGGTTCATCTCCACCTCCCGGAGAAAAGTCAACCCTGTGAAGGGTCCAGAGCAGGAGAGAGGGCTCCAAACATAGGCCTAGGTCTCAAGCACGCGAATAATCTACCCCCAAGACCTGCCCTGCACCTTCAGCTCCTGTGAGGCGGGCCACGTCCACCCACCATGGATATTCCGGCAGGGTTCAAATCCAGGCTTGTTCCATCTGCTGCCGGCAGACATGGGAAACAGTGTGACCACCTCAGAAGCCAGTCAGGCTTTTGCTCACTCAGTTACCCGCAGGACTCGAATGCCCGTTCTTTCATATAAATCCAAGAGAAATCAAACTCTTTGCCCTTGACGGTAAAAATCTACATGTAAAGTTTTATGCACAATATCATTGTCCCTAACAGCCAGGAACGGAAGCAACACAAACGTCCATGGATTGACGCGTGGATAAATAGGTATGATCTCTCCACACAATAGGATGCTGGCCAGCCGGACCAAAGGATGAAGTCTGACACACCCTGCAACATGGATGAGCCCTGAAAACATTCTCAACCAAAGAGACCAGAAAGACCCCATCTTGTCTGAGTCTGATACATCCATCAGAAATGTCCACAGTTGACACATTTAAAGGCATGGAAGTCAGCTGAGTGGTTGTCAAGGACTGGGAGCAGGGTGAATGGAAAGTGACAACAGCCAATGGCTGCTAAGTGTTGGGGATTGCCCATAAAAAGGACCTAAAAGTGGATTATAATGATGCCAGTTGAAAGACCCTTTACAAAAACTACTTAATCACATGCTTTAAAAGAAGGCATTATAGATACAAAATTACGTTTCAGTAAAGCTGTCAGGAAAAAAAAAATCCAGGCCCCTTCTCGGTCTCCCTCGGACAAGGGGCTGGGCCTCTGTTAGCCTGTGTTCTTGTCTGTTACGTGAGGATGAGGACACCATGAGGACCGGATTGGTGTTGGGTAGCATGTGAGAACCACTGGAGAGCATCCTAGCTACCGCCATCACAGAGTCCAGGCTCTGTCCTGTAGTCCCCATGTCACGGTGACATACCCTCTAGGCAGCAGTGCCTGGTGAGTGACTTTGCTTGGTCCACATGAGAGAGAGAGACGCTGAGGACGCTGGATGTCCAACAGCTAGGAAGGAAGTAGCTGAGTCTTGGTCTCATTCCAAAGCCTGATCCCCATACACCCCACTCTCTCTCTCCCTGTCCTTTTCCCCAGCCCTCATTTGGGAAGCATTGATGGGATACCTACTAGATACCAGCACTACTTTTGGCTGTAGGGAATCAGTAGCTAACAAAGTAGCCATGTTTTTTTGTTTGTTTGTTTGTTTGTTTGTTTTCTTGGGCTTTACAATCTCCTGGGGGAGGATAACGTCAATCATCCATCAATCGCCAATTATCACTTGAATAATTACAAGTGACATTGCGAGCTATTGTCACAAGGAGAATGCCACAGACAGGAGAGTAAGACAGAAGCAGATTTCTGCTGGCGAGGAACCGGGTACAGAAGCCTGTGATGGGCTACATGCAGGACCAGGGGAGGAGGGGCAGAGCGCCCAGGTCAGCTGTGTGACTGACCTGGATGTGAAGATGGATGTCACACTCTGAACCCCTGGGGAGTTCATGCTGGTGAGGAGAAGCATCCAGCTCCACAGCAGAGCGCCTCTGGGCCTGATACTGCAAAGGGATTAGGAAAAGGCCCGTGTACTGGTGGGCTTTCCCTGGCTCTTTCTTCCCTCTCCTACCTGGCCTAAAGAAAATTAAGCGATTTATATGGGAACTTGGATCCGCGTGGGTGGGTAAAGGAAGCCCTGGCCCTCTGAATCAGGTGGGCGTAACAGGGTGTGCCCACCCGGGACAGGGTCAGACCGAGGTGCAGCAGGGGTGGGTAGAAGGGTGGACCACGGAACTCTCCCAGCTCTGGAGAGAGGATGTCGGAGAGCAGGTCTGCTTACGTCACAAATTATCAGGTGTATCTCTGCACAAGTCTCCGAGGGCTCAGTTTTCTCATATTTCCTCTGGCTTCGCACGGCCCCGCCTGAGAATGCTGCCTTTCCACCTCAGCCCTGGGCCGTCTGCTTCACAATCACGGCCAAAGTCAACATAGAATGTTCAAGTCTGGAACGTATGGTGTCCCAGACTCCGCTAAGCTAAAATCAGTCCAGGAAAAGTTTTCAGAAGGATCCTTGTCCTCCCTAGACAAAAACCACGGTGGGAGGGTATTGATGATCAGGGAACCAGAACTTGGAGGGAGGTGGCTGTCAGCACCTTGGGACAATTGACTATTGACGGGTCTCTGTGCTGTGATCTCATGCCACCTTTATACCAGTTTAAAGTCACTTCTCGAGCTTCACGTTCAGGCTTTAGACCAGCTGATTGAGAGGACGTCTCTAATGCTGAGAATTGAACGTGCCTGGTGCTGTGTCCTGGGGTCCTGTTCATCTAACCAAAGGCTGCCCTCATCTGGGTTCCGCGTGCCTGCCTCGCTGGATTCTAGAATGGGAGAGAGGTCCTAGCATCTCTGATGCCTGAGAGCCACCTTATCATTCCACCGCAATCTCTGTCACTCCGTGGTAGCAGGCCTTGAAGTAGGGTAGGGACACAGGAAAGAAGGGTAGCCCTGTACAGCAGCTGGTCGGGTTCAACCGGCTTTAGCTGAACCAAGTAGAAATTCCTCTCTAGGCTGCCACAGCCTGTGAGTCACCCTGGGGGAGGCTTTCAGTAGCATTCCCATACCATGGAGGCCGTGGTCATCCAAAAAGCCCAGAGAGGAAGGAACAGGCAGAGTTTTAACCTGCCTAAACATAGGAAGGGAGACTGCAGCTGTTCCCACCCCCTCCATCCTGGCATCCTGTGTATTTTAATGGCCTTTTTTTTTTTTTTTCTGGCCTGGGCTTCTTCCTCCCAGATGCAGTAAGGATCCTAGGGCATGTGCTGCCAGAGGACACCGGCTGGTGGGCGGAGGAGTCGGGCATAGAAGCCCAGGAGACAACTTCAATTTATCTTGCAAAGGGGAAGGGGTGGGGGTGTCACAGGAACAGCAGTCCATGCCCACTGACCAGCTGCTCTCGAGGCTGGAGTGGGTGAGATGAGGACCTATTAGCGTGGGTGTAGGGCAAAGGTCTTGGTGGCAGTGGCATGCCTTCTGGAGATCCATGCATGGCCAAATTCCCCAAAGTTGCCTTCCATCCTCACTTGGCCATGTTTCATATTTGATGGAGGCCTGAGGCAATTCCTGTTCCGCCCTGCCTTAGTTTTGCCATCTGTAAGGTTCTCTCTCTCTCTCTCTCTCTCTCTCTCTCTCTCTCTCTCTCTCTCTCTTTTCTAAGCACCAAGCCAATGCAATGAAAATGCTAAGAAGCCCTTCAAATGACTGTCCCCTAGCTCTTGTCAGAGTGTGGAACAGGTCTTCCTCCCGAGGCCAGGCTGGACTGCTAGCTAGGCACCAAGAGGGATCCCGGGGGAGAACACTTTCCAGCTCTTAAAACACATACCTGCTGGTGGCTACCACCCGCATTCCATGTCCTCAGCTGCCACAGGCAGAGGCATTGGGAACAGGAGTAAGAGAGACTTCTTGTGGGCAGACACCTTTGACTTATGAACGGAAAGCATACAAGCAGATCTAGCCTCACCCGGGAGCACAGTGCATATGGTCTGGATACAGGCAAAGCTACAAGGACGAGAAAGTCAGCCTAGCTCTGCTTACTGCTTTCAGGCCCTGAGACCAATTATCTCCCTCATTCTCCACGTTCTGACCATCAGTATAGTCCCTAAAACAGAGGGAGGAGGACAGTAGTTTCCCTGGCAGGTCACGGAGTTGCCTGAGACACGGCATGCAGCATTATTCTGGCTAGACTTGTCCCAGTTACCAGGTAGTTCCTCCTGGTGTCTCACAGCCCTAAGGCCATTTTGTCCAGTCCAGGGCATCCCCCTACCGTTAGCCAAACTCGCTCTTTCCACAGTTTTCAATTTTTAGAGGGTGGTCCAAGCACTAGCCTGTGATCCTTCCCGGCTCTTTTCCCTCACCCACGTCCCTGCTACCTCCTGGATCACAGCATCCTCCACAGGTCTCTGGAATTCATCTCCCTGTTTCCTGTTTCCCTGATCGGATCTTCTCTCAAGTCTCACGCCAGTATCTCCAGGATGGCAACCCTGTCCACACCCAGCCACAACCATGCCTTCCCTTTGTCCTCAACCTCCCCAGTCATCACCTGCCTCTCACCATATGGCAGTGCAAGGCTTTTGTGGAGAGTTCCTGACTAGTGTATCAGTGGACAGGATGGGGAAGGTCAACCGTGGGAGGAAAGAGTGAAAAGAGGCAGGGAAGAGAAACTGCTTGTAGCCCAGCTGATGCCTGTTAACTAAGCAGGCCTGTTTAAGAGGCTTCGTAAGACCAGGAGGGTAGCATGCTCACCTTACGAGTATAGGGATCCGAGTTCAATCCCTAACACTCTACATTAAAAAAAAAAAACCCAGGTGTGGTGGCACAGTTGCGATCTCAGCACAGAGGAGACGGGTAGGTGGATGCCTGGGACCCAGCCTATTGTGGTCAGTGCTGTCCCTAGTCAGGTGGTCCTAGGTTCTGAGTAAGCCTTGGAAAGAAAGTCAGTAAAGGAACATTGCTCCACGGCCTCTGCATCAGCTCCTGCCTTTAGGTTCCTGCCCTGCTTGAGGTCCTGTCCTGACTTCCTCTGATAATGAACAGTGCTGTGGAAATATCAGCCAAATGGACCCTTTCCTTCCCAAGTTACTTTGGTCACAGTGTGTCATCACAGCAATAGTAGCTTTAACTAACACAGCCCATATAGCTCAGAATCTGGTCCAGGCGCTGTGCTAGGCACTTGCCATTTATCTCCGTACCAGGAAGGAATTGATGCCCTCTTTTACAGATGAGGGGCCAAGAAGTTTGGAAATGGTCTCAAGGTATATGTGGCTAGTTAGAGAGAGATGTTGACCCAATCTGACTCCGTCTGATCACAAAACTTTTGCCTTCCCCACTCCGCGATCAGATGCCGCCATTGATCCCTACTGATAGGGCCAATTGCATTGATTGGCCGGGGTCTCTCGGCCAACACCTTTTAGGGGGTTGGGCACTGGTGTCTCTCAAAAACCTGTGAGAGAGGAAACTGAGCAGAGGAGGGGATAAGAGAGGGAGGAGAACCTCCTCTAGGCAGTGCTTGTGAGTCATTCCAACAGTGATGTACACCAAGACTAGAAATGCAAGAGAGAAGGAGGCAGGGAGAGGGGGAGGGGAGAAGGAACACCACCAGTGCCTCCTTCTGTCCTTACGCCAAGGTGACAGCCAGAACCAAGACCCATGAAGTGACCTTCTCCCTTTGTAGACAGTGGGAGGACACTCTGCTGTGTTCTTCAGACTTTGGGGTCTCCCTCAATCATTCTTCTGCTGCCCTCCATTTCCCATGATTGGCATGGAGACTGTATTGAGGTGGGACCCCTGGCATCTGCAAGCCAAAAGCAGTAGTCGCTCACTCACGGCCCAGGGACCAAGTCTGGCTGGCAGATGTGGTTGGTTCCGTCTACACGGTGTTTGGGAGAATTTGTGACAACTGAGAAATTTCACACACATCTCTGGGTTTCTAGCTTGGCTGGAAAAATCTGCAGCTCCAGCCGACAGCTGGAATGGGCCACGCTGCTCCAGAGGAGGCACAGTTCCTCCTCTAGGAGGTGCAGAGGGAAGGCACCCTCAGGCCATCCCTGGCCGAGGCCCCAGGTGCTGGGAGAGGTCTGTGCCTTCCTTGGCCTGTAGCTAGTGAGGACAGAGAGTGGCTTTGTCCGCTAACGAAGCTAAGGCATGGTGGCCCCACAGTGGGGAGCCAGGCAGCTTCTAAGCTGCCTATGCCTTGACCATCGGTCACAGGACCTCCAGGAAGACTTCTGGGATTTTTCAATGCAACACCAAATACATCTGGCTTCCTGACCTGGACCCCCTAGGGCTCTTCCTCAGGCCACAGTGTCCCCCACCCCCATGTTCCCCAGGCTGGTCTGCCCAAGCCACCTGGGCAAACACTTGGGCACTGCAGGCCAGTCTGGCTGCCCACACTTCAGGCTGGTGGCACCCTACAATTTAAGGAGTGTGTCCCAAGCCGCTCCCTGGAGCTCAGGCCTGTTTACTTCCTCATGATGGCAAGGAAGCCATTTCAGAACCAGCAGGCAAACTTTTCTTTCCGACTTCAAGAAGTTTCCAGAGAATCCAAGCACATATTTCATAACGGCAGCCTTGCCATGGCTCTAGCAGCTGAGCCAAGAAGAAGGGTAGTGCTAACAAGCTGGCAAGGGCCCAGGGAGGTGGGAGGGTGCCCACAGGCTACCGTGGCCTACAGGGCTGGGCTAGGCAGCTGTGGAGAGCCCAGCCCTCTCCTCACAGAGCAGGACATAGCAGACAGGAACCTCTGCTTGTACCGGCCTGGAGTTCCCCCCTCCACCATACTTCTACCCTTACGGACCCTTGCAAACACTGACCTCTTCGGCCTTCCCCACAATCCCCTCTGCGCATGGTCCCTCTTCTGCTGCCCACCTGCCACTAGAATTGGGAGCTTGGGAGTTTTCTCTCCCAAACATGAGTCAGTTCCCCACCCCTACAGTTCTCTTTCCACAGCAGTACAAGGGTCCACAACAGCCACAGAGAAGACATGAGATGATGCCTAAGGGGGAGGGGAGTGTGGTAAACACAGGCCAAGCTTCACAAATACTTGAAAGATGGTTTATGTGACTGAGGATATTTCAGGTGCTCACTGTTCACACTTATTTACTGGCTATGGCGTTGAACATGGCAGAGATAGGACGGATATATCTGTATAACGGAATGTGTGTATATCTGTGCATATGTTTGTATGCAGCAGCACAGAAAGAAGCATATTAGACTACCATCTGTACTGTGAACATCTGGTCAAACATCTGTAGAGGGATCTTATAGCCTTCAAAATATTATGAAGTTAAGATTATCTTTCTTGTATTTATCCACCTATAAAATCATTCAATCAAAAAAAAAAAGAAATACTTGAAAGAAAGCCAGAAGGAATAAGCACTTGAATGGGAGAGCCACCACACAGCCCCCTTGGTGCCTGATGCTGCCTGGTACCCAGGGAAGTAGGCAGATGACAGTTTCCAGCACAGAGCCACCCTTTCCCCTTTCCCCCTTCCGGTTTAGGCAGCGCTAGGCCAGTCATCTGGCCCAGCCCTGAGCCCAGCTGATTTTTTTTTTTTTTTTTTTTTTTTTTTTTTTTTTTGGTTTTTCGAGACAGGGTTTCTCTGCGGCTTATGGAGCCCTCAGAGATGCCACAGGTAAGGGTGAGTCAAACAGCAGCATTTTCTGCACAGGGTTGCAGAATGCTCACCCTGTAGGTGGGGCAGGGGATACTGGGAAGTCTGGCCCACAAGGTAGCAGCTGAAGGCGCTGGTACTCTTGCAGGAGCAGAGGAGGGTGGGAGGCTATCGTGAAGCTTGGAGAGCCCATGACTACATGTGACTTTCTTTCTCAAGTAGCCATAGAGACCAAGCTGAAGTTCCCTGTGGATCTGAGGTGCCGTGTGAGCACTGTGAAACGGGCTCTTGGGATCACCTTGACCATCAAAGATGTGCTCAGGGCCTCTCTCCATAAGCATGGTGGATGCGAACCCCAGACAAACACAGAAGAGAGAAAACTCTGGGGCTTCCCATGTCATTACCAAGGAGTGTAGTTCAATCAGCTGCTGCCAAGCAACACAGAGACGGAATATTGCTCCTGAACTTGCACAACGGCTAAGATTTCGACAAGTGGAATCAGAAGCAAGGACCAGAGAAAATCTGCAGAGACCTGGGGTAGCTAGAGGGGACAGAATGGACAAAAGTGTCTTGCTTAGACAGAAACCAGAGAAGTTCCATGAGAAAAACCACAACCTGTGGGGAGGGTTTGTGGGCATAGGCGAAACCTCCTTGTAGGGCTGATTACATCAGCCACCATCCTGGCTATACCACGAGCTCCGTTCATCTGGGACAACTCTGCTCCCACAAGTGAGCATCTTGAATAACAAGAAGTATGTACTAGCAGTGTCCCTAAACAAATCAAAGGATGTTTGATTCAGATGCTCCGCAATATCCGGGCACTTTCTCTTGATGGAAGGCAGATGAGGCTGAAGAAAACATACGAGAGTATTTAGCACAGGAGTCCTAGCAAGCCAGCACAGCTCCTTGGCACAGCAAGGCTTGGAGGTTCACTGGACTCAGCGGCTTTCAATCGAGACAACTCTGGTTTGTTTTTCTCCCTTCCAGCAACCTCTCAGGAATGTTTTGAGGACAGACACAAGTTGATGGCCGGCAAAGTGTTCCATACCAGCCTGGCGTGGAGAAACCATGGCATTCATTCTCTTTGGTCTTGCCACATTAAACAGCTCTTCCAGGAAATACTGGGGAGCTCTCTCTCTGCTCAATGTGATTCTAAGCTGTACCCCTCATCCTTTGCACCCCCTTCAACATATTAGTCCCTGCCATTTACACACTCATTTGTCTGTCTGCCAATCACAGGATTTGCACGGCAATGAGTTGCCTGATCTTTGCATCTCGGGGTGCCTGCCTGACATTCTGTTTTCTGCCCGGTTTCCGGCAGCCACAGATTGGTGATGAAGGCTCAGGACTACTGTGAGGAGCTCCAGCTGCTCCAGCTGCTTCAGCTGCTCCTCAGCCTTGGGGGTATGGCTGCAGGAAGATACATCCCCTGGACCATGCCCCTACAATAACTAGAAAGGCAGGAACTGCTGAAGGTATCCTCAAGAAAGGGCCCTGCCCTGGGTGGGAGGGGCAAACAAAGGCTGGAGAGAGGTGAAGGATCATTTTCCTAGACTAGGGCGCCATGCATCCGAGTACTCAGAAAACCTTTAGGAGTTTTCAGATTTGGTTCTCACATTACTGCCTACTGTTCTGGCTTGCTATAAAAACACCCCTATGCCATCTGCAGCCGAGGTCTTTAGGGAACATCGTTTGCTGAACACCCTGTTGGTTGGACTCTTGAGGTCTGGGCACGGAAGCCGAAGCTAGATCAGATTTTGCAGGGCATGGGTGGAACATCGTTGGTTTGAGCAAGGGCTGAGGACTAGCTTGAGGAAAAAGGAAAAGGAAGGAGCTGGGGAGATTGGATTCTGGAAGGAGGAGAAGATAACGTGTGTTTTAAGAGGGGTTTCAAGCTGGGTTTTAGTTTGGGTTTTCCATGTGTGAGCGTGCATGCATGCGCATATGTGTTTATAATGCATGGAGGTCAGAGGTCAACTTCAGCTGCCACCCACCTTGTCTTTTGAGACAGGCTCTCTCCCTGTGACCTAGGACCACTGATTTGACTAGGCTGGCTGGGTACTGAGCTCGCTGGACCTGTCCGTCCCCCAGCACTGGGATTCTAAGCCTGCATCACCATATCCAACTTTTGTAGTGGGTGATAGGGCTTGAACTCAGATCCTCCTGTCTTTCTGGGATGACGGAGCTAGCTTCCCAGACCCTCAAAAGCCATTTTTTAATGGAGCATCTGTTATCAAACCGTCTTTATTTTGAGGCCTTCAGCAAAATTTATTTGATGTGCCTTGTATTTTAGTGCAAATGGACAAAACCTCAACGTAAGCTACAACGAAAGCCAGAGAGTGGTCCAAACAATTTCCTTTAAATTACCACCTCATCTACTTACAAAAGGGGCCCCTTCAGCCTCAGAACTCTGCCACTCTGGCCATTACCAGCCCCAACCCCATCAGGACACCTTTTGGGAAGCAGAGCCCAGGTCCCACAAAACTCATTGTTTCTCCCTCCTCAGTCAGGGAAACAGGAGCCTGTACCAGGATTCTGAGGCCAGGAAAACCACCAGCAGTGGAGAGGGTGGAGGAATTTTCCAGGCACTTTTTGGTTTAAAAGGAAAAAAAAAAAGCCAAAAACATTACCCCCAAAATAAATAAATAATAAGCTACTTCCCCTGTCTAAATATATCAAGCATGAGGCTCTTTTTACGAGCAGACCAAGTTACACACGACCTATTTTGATGTTTCCCAACAAAGCACTTAGCATTTGAAAAAGGCCACTCGAAAATAAAAGTGTGGATCTTTCCATTTGCACCTAAATGTTACTGGTATTATTGAAAAAGAGAAGATGTGGTTCCAGTTGAGGCGTGGGCTCCACTCTGTCCTCCCCCACCCCCGTGGACACCAGTGGGGTAGAGGGACAGGTGGTGGGGAAGTGACACAGTAGATGTCACAGAAGCATCCTCCCCGCAAATCCCTAAGGAAGAGGAAACCTGTAGAACTGTCGGGTTCTCACAAAGTCTGGAAACGCAGAGTTGCGCCCAGAGGTCTTCCACAAGGACGCCAATCCATAAAAGTGTAAAAAGGACACGAGCCACTCCAGTACGCCTGGCTGTGAAAGACGGCCGGGTAGATCCCACACACTTCTATCAAGTCAGTCTCCTCTGTGGACTCGAGAGCACAGAGGGACTGTCCCCAGGGGGCTGGCTCTACACCACTCAGAGCCAGTGAGACCCAGGACAGTACAGATGCTACCCATCAGTGAATGCTGACAGAGCTTCTACGCACTGGTGCAGGCCTGGGCACTGGCGGGAGGAGGACCCTCCCCTTTCTCTGCTTAGGGGTTCACGATTGTTCTTTGTGACTTGGCTCTGCTAACAGAGTCTGCTGCTATCTCCTACCCAGCCCCTGACTCTGGCCCCTCTTCTTGTCTGCCTGGACAATCACAAGCGACACATGTGTTACGGCAACCTGTGTGTGTCTGTAGGAATTTTGAAATATAGCTCAGTGGAGAGAACTTGACCCGGGTTCTATTCCCAGAACCATAAAAAAAATCCCGAAGAAAGAAAAAGATTAATTATTTGCCATCGCTTATCCGAGTACCATTTACGTATCCCATTAATAGTTGTTGAGCTTTAGGTTGGTCCCACTTGAAGCTGTCACGGATGCTATGGCCCAAGCACCGAAACCTTTTTTTGCACTTCCTACTGGTGGCGAGGAGGGAGAGTCCTAGCTGTTCCTGAGTCTTTACTGACATTCAGTATTTGTCTTTTGACTGTACTATGTGGGCTCAGTGTGGTCAGAATGTAAACCAGGGAGTTCTCCGCAAGACTTAGGCTTCTCTTGTCCATGAAATTCTACTCAAGTCTTTGCCCGCTTCCTACCAGATTGTTTATTTTTATTTTTCTGCATTAATTTAGACTAGGGTTTCTCAGTCTTCCTACTATTGATATCTTGGGTCAGACGTGCTAACTACTTTCTTTGTTAACTTGACACAAGCTAGGGTCATGTAGCACAGCCTTCTATCCTTCCCTTCCTCCCATCCACGTATCTGACACCCTGGAGATGGATGGGTAATAAGGGCCACTCTTTCCAGAAAACAAAAACAAAAACAAACAACTCAGTTGAGTAAAACTGACCATATTCTGAGACCTGGGAGCGACTGTTTTTCAATATGTTCTCACTCTATAGCCCAAGCTGTCCTGGAACTCGTGGCAATTCTCCTGCCTTGGCCTCCCAGGTGCTGAGATGGCAGGTGTGTAACACCACCCTTGCTAGAGACTCACTTCCAGCAACCCAGTGAAGTGGAGCGATGCTTTGCTGTTTCTGAGAAATTAGAAAGGGTGAGAGCTTTGGGGGGGGGGCTCTTTCTTTTGGGGGGGGCTCTTTCTTTTCTTCTTCCTCTTCTTAATCTTTCTCCTCGCTGGCCTCCACCTTATACTGTGCAAAAGCCAGACAGCCACATGGAGAGGCCGTCATTTCCTAGGGGAGGTCTCCGTGGGGGAGACAGCTTCTGCTGCCAGCCGCGTGAGCCAGCCTCAGATGGTTCTAGCTCCAGCTTTTCAACTGAAGTAGAACATGGCAGGAGCAGCTGACCCTGGCTGAGCTGCCCACATCCTAGGTTTGCGAGACGAGAAAAATGGCGCTGCTTTTGCAACTCAGAGCTTGAGAGGAGAAGCTGGGCAGCCATCGACGCGTGGAGCACCTAGGGTTTCGCGGGAACTTTGCATAGTTTTAAAACCCTCACAGACACCAAGTTCTCCATGAACCTGCACCATGACCTCCCCCAGCTCATTCTGACTTTAGTCGAAGAACGTGTGATTGCTTGAGACCTCTACTGACGTTGAGACATGGGCCGTCTCTACCAACTTTTGGATTAAAGCGATCCACTATGTGGAACTGGAAATGCCTTGCGTAAGATTCCCCACTCCAGCTCTGAATTCTCTCTCTTCTGCCTCGGTCTTTCTGCCTCTGATCTATCTCTTGCATACACACATACACACACACACACACACACACTACTTGAACTCAAAGCTACATCAGTCTAGAGCAGCGTCCAGCCCAGTAACCTGGAAACAACACAGCTCAAAGCATGCACAACTTGCGACCGTGGCTCTAAGAATACCAACTCGCACCCGTGGAAACGAGCTAAATGCGGAAAGGGCAGACGCTTCCAGCCAGATTTTTCAAATCAAAGCAGGCCGCCTAGAAAGGGCACTGTGGCGGTGTATGTGAGGCATGTGAGCTCTCTGAAAAACACATTCTTGACCTGCAGGACCGAGCAGGTGAGGCTTACAACAGAATGACAGCCAGGAAATGCCTGGTCCCCTTTCTCTCAGTTGCTCAGTCACGCGGCTTCTAAAGCTACCTTTCTCGGGGCTTTAGTACGGAGACAGACACCAGCCTCGGGAAGGTCAGAGGAAACGAAGGTGCCACTGTTGACCTTGAGGGAGCCATAGGGCCAGCGGCTCCATCGAGGCCCCTCTGAGAAGAGCAATGACAAGCTGTAACTTGTGGTCAGCTTAAGACCACTGACATTCTCAGCCTACAACTTTCCAATGCCCACCATGTGGGCAGCTGTAAGAAAAGAGGCCAAGACAAAGAAACAGAGAGCTGGGAGCTCACAGCTCCAGCCCTGGTTCTCAAATCTGAAGGTATGGGGGTTGTTAGAAGGTGTCCGTCATTCACTGTCTCCACATGGGACCCCTAGACAGAGGCTATCTTTCCTGGTCCGGCAGCTGCTTGCTGCCTGATTCTGAAGGTAGCCTGGTTAGCCCAAGTCCAGCTTCCCCTCCCAAAATTCATGTCCTTGTATCCTGCTGCCTCCTCTACCCTCCCCAGCGAGATCAGTAACTCAGAAATGCTGTGGTGACCAACTGTTATGTCTGAGTTCACAGTTATCTTGGATGTCACCAGCAGGCCGTTGCTGTTGTCTCCCCGACCCCAGCAGCCTCTGCTTTGCCTGACCTCCCCCCCTCTGCCCCCTCCCCCTGCTGTGCCTCTCAGAACCTTGTACCTTGCCCAGGCCTCACCTGTTTCCCACCTACCTCCTACCTAAGGCTTTAGTTTAGTTCTTTCCCAGAGTCCACATCAGGTCCCCAAGGCCACCAGTCTTTTTTACCACACCCGCCAGATCCTCCAGGTTGGAGATTGGACCATTATCGCTCAGACCACGCTTTTCAAACCTAGCAGGATGTAAGTCGCCTGCATTGTCACTGCTTCTGAGTGGCTTCCCAAGCCACATGGAAGGTGGGGTGTCAGCATTTGCTGAACATGTACAATTGCATAAGCCACGCAGTGAAGGCAGTTCCTGGGGCCTGCTTCTCACTCAAGCTCCTCTGGAGGAGGGAGGGGCCCCAGCATCTGCAGTCCCAGCCTCAGCTGTGACAGAACAGTCAGGTGAGAGGAACTGGAGCCCCACAACCTGCAGGACACCCCAGGCTAAGGGATCCCCAACACCTCCTCCCCACTGTTCTTAGGCTGACACCTAACGGATGAGGATGACCTGCCGTGACCTGCTGGCAGGCCATGGCAAGAGCAGTGATGCAGTTTCAGCTGGGGCTTTATACTGATGGTGGTAATTACTGCAGCAAGCTGAACTTGGTTCAACAGTCAGAGATGACAGAAATCGAATTATAGAACGTTGAGCAATTGACCACGGGATGCTGGACAAAGAAAGCTTATTGGTGCATGTGAAGGGGACGGGCTATCAGCCCAAACCAGAAAACTTGGACTACAGAGGGGCGAGGGAGGTAAAGAGTATTCTAGACAGGGTTGTCCCAGATCCCTCCAAGAATGTGAACACTGGGCTAGGTATGGCCAGGACCTCTGGCTCAGGTCTGGTTCCCCACTGGCCACACACACACACAGACACAGACACACAAACACACAGATACACACTCACAGACACACACACACACCTGCATCAGTTCACAAAAGACTCTTAGACACAAGAGCCTGATGGTTTCTGAGGGGACATTTATGCCCAGTGGTCTTTGGAGAACTTGTAGGAAGGAAATAGTCTACCAGCCTCTTTATTTTCCCTGTAAAATCCCAGTACTCTTTTGGGGTGTTAAGCTGGCCCTCGGAGATTCTCTTCTCACCACAGAGCTGGCCTTCTAGACACATCGCCATGTGGAGCAGAGCCTGAGATGCAAGACCTCATTCCAGTAAGACCTCCCAACATCCCAAGGCTTAACAGGCCAAGAGGAGACCTGCTCTGCTTGAACTAGGGGAAGAGGCCAGATGGTCCTTTTTTCCTCCAAAACACCCGAGAAACTTCTGCGTTTATGGCGGGGTTCCACAGAACAGTTTGAGGGCTGCAGACCTAAAGTGGGCCAAATGTAGTATGGTGGCCCAGAGAGGTGGAGACCATCCATGGTACTTGGATGAACGACACAGCAGTGAAAGCAAGGGACTGGGCGATGGGGAACAGAGGGGCAGATGCATCCCTCGAGAAGTAGCAGTGGTCAAGGTGGCTCAGCAACCAACCCACCCCATAGGACGCTCAAGTGGCGGAAGGCAATAGAGGGAGGGTCCAGTTCACCACTGAGAGCAGAACAAAACGCCATGGGGCATGGGTGATGGCAGGTATATAGAGGCAGGATAGGAAGGCAATCAGACCCTAGTCCATGCTTTAGAAGGGTGAGGCACTCAGGGAACAGAGAAGGGCCTGGGGCAGTGGTGGGATGTGCGCATGTGCCCTACCACAGATCTCAGCATAGCTGCCAAGGGACTGTTTGCTTCTGGAGTTTCTTTCATCATCAACCACTCTCTATGTGGGATGAAGAGGGAGAGGCTGAGTCTCCAAGGCTGGGGGACGGGGATCAACACCCATTTCCTTGCGAAGAGACTACAAGACACTTCTTCTAGGTACTTTAGAATTCTAAACACTTGACTGTCAACTATGTGTGATGGCAGGGTTTATTCCTCCTGTCTCTCTGTAACATTGGCTAATCTCAGCATATACACAGAGAGAAACATACTTGGTCAAGAAGTATAATTATTATGTCTCAATCAAAAAGAGATTAGTGATCCAGAACCCAGACTGTAATTCCAATGGACACCTGCTTAGTTTCAGGCCCAGCTGGATTCAACTATCTTGGGAGCATGAAGCCGACCTTAAGTCTACTGAAGACCGCTTCTGTGGAGACTCGGTGTGATCTATTATGAAGACATTTTTTTTTTTCATATTGGAACCTGAAACACAGGCTGGGACAAACAAGAAGTCACCCATCGCCCACAAGTCACTGTTATTTTCTTAGCAGATCCAGCTCTGCTACGCTCTGCTTCTCGTGAATGAGTTTCACCAAGACTCTGGGAGGGTCTATTTATATCACCAAGAAGAGACTGACTGAAGAGAGGGATGAAGGTGAGGAGAGAGGGAGAGAGAGTCACTCTGCAAATGATGAGATGCAGAACCTTTTCAAATGTGAGGTCTAGCAATCAAGCTAATCTTTCAAATCAAGAAGCCTGATGCTACAATGGCCCAAATGGTTTACAGCCTTTCTTATCTTCAACAGTGTGATATTCAGACTGAACCTTTGTAAACAGCTTTGGATCCAGTTCCTGGAGTCCATGCTCCCAAGAAGTCTTAGGGCCAATCTGTGTGCTTTACTTGGTGAGCAATTCTTTTCCTTTTCTTTCCCTTAACCCTTGGATTATATCCCTTTTCCCTCCATGCTACCTGTTTGAGGTGCTGACAGATGATGTAAATTTCTGTCCACATCTTTCCCAAAGGAGGAAGGGAGCTGGGGGCAATTTAGATGGACTGTAGACTGGCCAGCCTGGTAATTTGCTGGGTTAACTTTGCCAACTTTGAAGCCTGGCAGTCTTGAGGGAATGGAAGGAGGTTTTCCTTCTAACTTCCTGTCCACTAAAGCTTTTCAAAATGTCTCCACACCACAGATGTGTCAAAACACCCTTCCCTTTCAGCACAAAAAGTATCATGCTTCCTGTTGTGACTTATTGGTCTTTTTTTTTATGAGAGTTCCCAAAGACTGAGGGCTAGGGTTGCTAAGGTGCTGTCCAGATTGTTCACTGTCCTCGACTTAGGACTAAACATCGTCCACCAGGCTACACTGTCATCTCTGTCAACAAGCTAAGTTTCCCTTCGTCTGCTAGTCACTGCTTGGTGGCTATTCAAGAAAGGTACTTCTCTGCTGGTGGTAGTGGCACATGCCTTTAATTCCAGCACTTGTGAGGCAGATGGCTCTCTGTGAGTTTGAGGCCAGCCTGGTCTATAGAGTAAGTTCCAGGACTGGTTCCATAGCACTGAGAAACCCCATCTCAAAGGAAGGAAGGAAGGGAGGGAGGGAGGGAGGGAGGGGAGGAGAGGGGAAGGGAGGGGAGGAAGAAAGGAAGGAAAGTAAGAAAGGTACTTCTCTTCCTCCCTCCCCCTCTCCCTTCCTCTTTCCACCCCTCCTTTCTGCCTCCAACCCATCCTCCAGTCTTAGGTACAGAGTTCCGAGTTAAGTATTTTGAGTCATGGAATGAACTTGTCACTGGGGCCATGTTGGTAGCAGTTTGCAAACGAAATGATGAAAATTAAATTGGCTGTAGCACAGTGGAGTTGAAGGGGAGAATCAGACCTTAGGGAAGATAAACGCCATCCTCAGTTCTGATTCTTGTGACACAACCTCCACTTAAGAACTAACAAGGGACTTACGTGTGAGAATATCTCTTAAGGAAGGAATGGGCAGGTGACAAAGGAAAGGAGAAACAGAGCAGGAGGGACTGGGCATTGCCCTGAAGAACGAACACCGCACCGGAAGGCATTCAAATTATACTAACAAATGTCCAAGGCAGTGCTTTTGCGAGTCAAACTGAGCCTATAATTGTGACCTCTGATACCTGCTTTGGCACACAGTATGTCCTAGGTACAGCAGCTGCAGGTGGAAACTCCATGCTCTGAGGCCTGGAGACTTTGAAAGCCTAGAGGCTTCTGTGATCCGAAGCTCACAATTCAGATCTCGGTTCTCTGTCAGCTTCTGCACAAAGTCACAGCTCAGTCTGCACACGACTAACCCAGGAGAACACCAACTACCATGACACAAGGCAAAACCACACAACGTGATGGCAGTGACATTCATGATGGACACCAAGCTACATGGAAATGCCTTCCTGGCTATCCTAAAGCAAGGCTCGGAAGTCAAGGCCATAGGGACCAACATGTATCAGAAAGCCTGCAGCCTCCACGGGAGCAGATACCAAAACTAACCCTGGGAAACATGAATTTCGTTAGAAGTACAAAATGCCTAACATCTGAAGAAAACTGCATTGTTATATGAAGTCTTTGAAGACAGGATTCATGTATACACACAGACCTAGGTGTGTGTGTGTGTGCTTGTATGTATGCTTATTCTCCTACCAATTACAGGTATGTCTGCTCCCCCAGAAGTTGCTTAGTTAACACTAAGCGCATGAAAATAACCAGAGAGGCTGCTGGGAAGAAGCGCTATAAGAGTAGACGCGGAATTTGCAGGTACAGACTTGTGCATATGCAAGGGAAAGTGTGAAAAGGGAGTCGGCCCTAAGCAGGGAGGGAAGCCTGGCTCCTGTACTTCTTTCGTTTTTCATCTTGCCCACCCCATCCCCTCCTACAGTGTCTCAGGTGTTCGGACAGCTCTAGACATAGCAAATGCACCTTCAGATAACCTGCAATGACCAAGTCATAGAGCAACCAAACAGCTCCATGGGAGGACTGCCCGCAGATCACAGTGAGGACAGGAGGGCTCTCGAAGCCTGTCGAGTCCCCGTGTGTCCTACAGTTCCTCGGGCCTGAAGGATACCTGAGCGTCTGGCCAGCCAGAAGCCGGTGGCTTGGCTCCAGAGCTGAGTGACTGATGGAGACTTTTATTCTCATCCCAGATGCTAATGAAAAGTGCAATGGCCCTTGCTTACTTGTTTGAGCCATGGCCACGTGTGCTGTGGCTTGGCGGGCGCTCAGCATTTGGAGTGGTTTAAATAGCAGGTCAGGCAGGGGCCTTCCCAGCCCAGCCTTGTCCTGGAAATTCTTACAAACATTTCCAAGAAAAAGAAGAGAAAATAATGCCTGCTTTGCTGAGGGTGGAGCTGAGGGCAGGGGCCTTGGAGTTAAGAATTTGAATTTGATCCTGGTACAGGTGAGTGTCCTTCGCCAGACCACTTAATTTCTCTGAGCCTCAGTTTCCCCACTTGCAAATGGAAGGTAATGCCAATACAGGTTTTCTGAGTTACCGGATGAGGTTTTTACATGTAATTCACGGTCACTCTATAGTGACCGAGGTGGCCACCTGGCACATGGCATACCACATTCAATGATTCTCTTTGTCTACCAGTGAAGGTGCCAAGACTATACCAACATACAGTGCAGATTTGTTCTGGAAACCCAGAAGAGAAGACATATAAGCAGTCTGGGGAGCTCATTACTCCTCCTTACCTGATGAAGAAAACATGTAAAAGAAAATGGAGGTGGAAGCCATTGTTAAATTATTAAGGCTGACAGGCAAATAATGGCTGGCTGGAGAACCTTCCAGAATATTCTTTGTCTCAACCCAAATTGACCAAAGTTGCATTTGGGGTTTTCAGTGAAACCTGCTTCTTCACAGGTTCAAAAGGTTACTTTCTGAGCTGAAAGTTGCACTCTACCACAATGGGAAACACACAGGATCCTGAAAATGAAGTATCTACTTTAGCTATCCCTTCTTCTTCTTTTTTTTTGGGGGGGGGGGGGCGGTTGCTTGTTTGTTTTGTTTTGTTTTTTGAGACAGGGTTTCTCTGTGTCGCTTTGTTGCCTGCCCTGGAACTAGCTCTTGTAGACCAGGCTGGCCTCGAACTCAGAGATCCTTGTGCCTCTGCCTCCCAAGAGCTGGGATTAAAGGTGTACACCACCACTGCCCGGCTGAGTCCTCCTTATTTAGTGAGAGTTTTTCAAACTATGAATGAAATATGAGTGAGTAAAACTAGACATAAGGGTTTGTCACCTGTTAAGGAGAGCTGACCCAGGCTACTGGCGTCAGGATAAGGCTCAGAGTGCCCTGTCTATAGCCCTTCACAGGAGACTGGAATTTGCTGATGTAGCCAAGCACAGTCCTGGGAGAGTCAGCTCTCTGCGCTTTGGGGTGGGGAGGTCACTGGTTTGGAGCAGATAACAGCGGGACTGTCCTCTTGTGTTGAAGGAAGATCAGACCTGATACAATCACAACTCCTGAGGCCACCTGCAGTCAGTGTGCCAACTGAGATGCCAACAGGGGAGACCTCCCTGGTGCAGTTTTAACTGAAACCCTAAAGAATGCGAATGTGCGATTCTGGGAAGCAGTGATGATGCACTCGCGGTAGGGGAATGGGAACAGATAGACAGCAGCCTGGGGAGCCACGTAGAGGCTGTGGCTGTGACCAGGGCCGCAGGAACTCATAGCAGAGTTTGCAGAGGGGTCAAGCGAACACCTCTCCCTTCTTGTCCACAAGCTCTGGGCAGCCACTGTGAATCAAACACAGCCTCCTTCCCTGGGAACCCCAAGAGGACCCTGACAAGCCTTCTCACCTGAACTGGTGAGATACAAGATAATCACAGTCCCAGCCGAGAGGAAAAGCCTATGGTCCAATAGCAGGATCCATGTAGGGCTTTCAATAGTCCAAGTACATGGGCACATCAGCCAACCCCTGTGTGTCCTGGGCTGGGCTGAGACTTAAGTCCGCACCTCTGAAAGACTAAATCTTCATTCTGCTTCCTCACTGCTTCACAGTCCTCCATCTGAGACAAGGGGACATCTCCCCGTGGAGTATGTAAGAGCTCCCAGTCCTGGCCTCCAGATATGTCCCTGGGAGATATTCAGGAAGAGGCCATTGCTGTTTTGCATCCTTTTCTTTCTCTGACGCTCCTTCCAATCTCACTGGGCATGCCTAGAGCCTCCCTCACCATCGTGACAGTCAGTAAACCTGTGAAGACCTGGCCACACCTGGCTTGTCAGCAACCAGGGGTGGGATTGAGATGGAAGACAAGGCCCCCTCACATCTGGTCTCAAGACAGGAGAGCTCTGGGGATAGCGTGGGCAGTGTGAGGATTACAGAAGAAAAAGGAGTGGGTCTCTGGGGTCTGTGGGAAGGAGAAGGGCTCTGAGAGAGTTGGCCTGTGGCTCCATGGGGCCATGTGAGGAGTTGGCCTGTGGCTCCATGGGGCCATGCTAGAAAAATTCTAGAGTAATGGAAAGGGTCTCCAGTCCTCTTCCCTGGCCTGAGTTCTGGCCTTAGGCTGCCACAGGAAATTTCCCTGATAGAGTCAACAGCAAAGGCCTTACTGGAGAAGACACTCTGCTCCTGGTCAACTCTCTGAGGAATCTCAGTGGGCCTGAAACTGGCTCTCATCCATGATATGGCTTGTACTTACTTAGCTCAAACATCAACAAGAACCCACAAGACTAACACACGCAGGGGAGGAAATCCCCACATACTCTTAATACTCTTATTTCAACAAGGAACTCTGGCAGCCCCTTTCTCCAGGTCCATCCTGGAATCCTATTCTTTCCCCTTCAATCTCTCAGTGTAAAACAGAACTGGGGATTACTGTTGCTCTAGTGTGCAGGACTGCCTCTCCTCAGAGAGATTATATAATTTTGTCATGACCACACAGTCAGCAGGAGCTCCTGCAAGACTCAACTCCCAGACTATGCTCTCCCTTGATTTGCCCGTTTTCCCAGACTTGGCTCTCCCTCCCGGCCATCTGCTCGGGGGCCTGAAAAGTGAGGTGTTCTCTGTGGCAGCAGATGGAAGTCAGTCATAGAGTAATGAACCAAATGGCACCACGCTGGGGCAGAGATGTTCTCAGCCTGAAAATAGCCTCCGTTTATGCTACGGGTGACATGAGGAGGGAAAGAAAGCCAAGGCATTGGCCAAGCAGCTGTACAGCCTTCTCCAAACACCGACCTCCCCTGTCCCGCTCACCCTCACCCAGCCAGTGACTGTGTTTAAGGCAGTTCTGACACTGCTAAAGTCAGCTCCAAACTCCTGTCCATGAGTTCTTCTGTCCTGCTGTGGGAAATGAAGGAAGGCAGAGGCTCGTGGAAACAGTCTGCTTGGAAACAGCTGGTAGGAGATGAAGGGGGCGTTTAGGATACCCAGGCCAAAGGGAACTTGCCCCCCCCCCATTTCAGGGACCTACTGCCTGGCACAGGGTGGGTTTGGCTTGGAAGGGAGAGAGCTCTGATTGTACACATGAGAGGACCATCCAAACAGCATGAGCTCATTACAGCCATCCATCACCCTCACTTCCTGCAAGGTCTCTGAGGTGTTTGCCCTAAGTGGGCAGCAGTAGAGAGGCACATACATGCAACCAAAAGACAACTCCAAGAGCTGGAGAGATCTGACTCTGGGCAAAACATTGACGTTAATGGAAAACCCATCTACCGAAGACCCTTTGCAGTTGGGAGCCTGTGTATAGTGACCATCCATCAGGTTACTGCCCTGACTGGGAACATCCATCAAAATCAATGGATATATCATGGCTTCAGGGGCTATCAGATCCCCTCCAGGAAGACTGGAATAACACACTTCCATTTCCTCCCTGCCTGGAGATGAACTGACCTGATGGCTGAACTGGTGTCTCAAGCATCCATAACCAGTAGGGAAAGAAAACCAATTCTGTTGTGCTTCAAGTACTTGGTAGCAGCTGGAAGCCCTGATATGGTGGTCTCTAGAAAGTTCAAGAACTTCCAACAACTTCTGACTTACACCTCTTTGTAATCCCCAAGAGAAGGCAGAAAGGTGCAGCTGGGGACAGGGTTAGGGACTTGCCAGCCAGAGTTATTTACCCTTGAGTAATGCTCCATCTCTTGTCAACCCTAGCTTCGTACCATTGCTTTGTGTGCACATCTAAGTGATGCAAAAAAGGGAGAAACCCAAAGGGCTTGTGGAAGTACCCTGGGCTCCTCCAAGTCCCCATCTGCACACCACACACTTCCTCACCTAACACCCTAAGCAGGAACCTGGCAACCCATCTTCCCAAATAAAACCTTTCAACTTTTCTTTTGAAGATTTCTTGAGTCTGACCCCCTATTACCTGGTTAGGGGCAAAGCTCCCGAGTCAGCATCCCTGCCCTTGCCCTACCTCTTTAACCCAAGCCTCGTTTCCGGGGCCTTTTAACCTCACGGCTTTCAATTATGGAAAGGTCATAATTTCTCGTCACGATCCTTCAACTTGAACCCTGCCTTTGTTTCTGGTCACCGATAGCACTGGCACATGAAACTACCAGGAATAAAAATGAAACAGAAATTAAGGTTTATGACTACAATAAGCCAGTGGAGAATGGATTTTTCCGTGGGCCCTCCTGAGTGTGAACCACTGCAATCCTCACCCTGCACTGTCAGGGGCTGTCTCCTTAAATTAAGAACGCATCAGCTCCAGTGGGGAAAGGGGATTGTAATTCCATCTCCAAATCCTTGACATCTGAATTCTAACATATCTTGCTTCTTAAGTTATTCCATAATCTAGAAGGTGAATATGTATATATACACACACACACACACACACACACACATATATATATATACACACATACATACATACATACATACATACATACATACATACATACATATCCAGGGTCACCACAACTGACAAGGTGCACAGAGTGAGAGACTTTGGAGCACTCAGCCCTAAATGGAATGTCCCCATCAAACCCCTCCCCTCAAGGTTCGGGGATCTATGTGGGAGAGGAGGGCAGACATATTCTAAGAGCCAGAGGTGGCAGATAACTACAAGGAAACAGCATCATCCAGACCCAATGGGACTAATGTACATATGGACACACAGAGACTGTGACATACAAACCAGGTGAAGTCCCAACATGGAAGAGGGGAAATGGACATAAATCCCACCCCTAACCAAGAAGCTATGCGCAACTGATAACTGCTGGGAAAAATCGGTTTTCTTCAGTGGCGTGTCACAGGTGTATCAGCTACACTGAGCCAGGCACCATGCTTAGGGAGTTGTTGGCCAACATAAAATGGATTCCATTTATTTAGTGAACTTTTTGTTTTACTGTTTTGTTTTGCTACTTTTTGTCTTATTGTTTGTTTAGTTTGGAGAGAGAGGGGGGAGGGAGAGGGAAGGAGGGAGAGGGAGGGAGGGAGGGAGAGAGAGAGAGAG
>NC_022023.1:13797676-13858099 GCF_000317375.1 Microtus ochrogaster
GAATGAGAATGAAATTGGATGGGTAGGGAGGTGGTGAAGATCTTAGAGGAACTAGGTAAGTAGGATGAACATAATCCAAACAGACTGTGTAAAAAAAAAATCCATGGTTGCCCTGATACTAGAACCAGATAAAGACTCAGCAAAAAGAAAGAAGAAAAGAAATTAGAGGCCAATCTTGTTGATGAACATAGATAAAAATATTTCCAATATAACTGAGAAAAACATCTCAATGATTATGTGCCACGATCAAGTTTAGCTTCACTATAGGGATGAAAGGGTTGCTCAATGTATGCAAATCAATAAATTATAGAAACTCAAGAAGAGAAATCGCATGACCTCAACAGATGCAGAGGAGACCTTTGACACAGTAAAACATCCCTTCATGATAAGAGCTCTGAAAAAAAAAACGAGCAATATAAGACAATATCTCAACCTAATAAAAGCGGCATACAACAAATCTACAGGCGGTATTGAAACATCAAAGCATTTCCAAGTAAATAAGGAGCGAGACAAAGCATGGCCACTCCCCCATTTTACTCAGGGCAGTGCTTGAAGTCTTAGCCCATGCAATCAGAGAAGAAAGGGAAATAAAAGTGATGCAAATAGGAAAGGAAGACGTCAGTTTGTCCTTATTTGGAGATGACATGATCCTATGCATGAAAGACCCTAAAGATACCATCAGAAAACATTTGCAAATTACAAACACTCAATGTTTTTGACAAAGCAGTAGAATGCAAATTCAGCATAGACAAATCAGTAGCTTTTCTATATACAAGTAACAAAGTCTCCAAGCAAAAGATCCTTGAAGAAAAATCCCATTCATAACAGCCTCCGTGAATACCTGGAATAAAGCCAGAAAGGGAAAGGGCCTCCACAATAAAAGCTTTAACACACTGAAGGGGTTTCAAGAACATGGAGACACTCATGTTCACACATTGGCAGAATTAATAATTATGAAAATGGCTACATACCATTGAATCCACAGATTCAAAGCACTCCACATAAAAATTCTAATAAAATTCTTCACAGATATATTTAAAAACCTCTGAAATTCATATAGAATCAAACTATTCCAAATGACCAAAACAATCCCCAGAGAAAAATGCCGAGGAGGCAGTGGCTAAGTTCCAATTTACACTGCAGAATAATGGTAACAAAACAATACGGTTCTGGAACAACAACAGACAATGGGTAGACCAGATAAACTGAATGGAATAGAACTGCCAGCTATAAAGACACACATCTACAGCCACTTGAAGTTTTATACATATGCCAGAAACATACACTGGAAGAAAGAAAGCCTCTTCAACAAATGGTGCTGGAAAGACAGATTTCCACATATCAAAGAATGAAACTAGATCCATGTCTCTTGCCTTGTACAAAAATAAATTCAAAAGGGATCCGAAATCAACCTAAGACCCAAAACTTCAAAATTACTAGAGGAAATTATCAACAGAATATTTCAAGATTTAGGCATCCACGAGGGTTTTCTGAATGGTTACCGATAGCGCCGAAAATAGAACCAAGAACTGGCAACGCAGAGACATAGGGCAAAAGGTTTCCGTGCAGCGAAGACACTGAGTGAGTGAGGAGACAACCAGAAGAGCAGGAGAAAATCTCGGCTACCTGTATATCCGATTAATGTCTAGTATATAAAATACCTCATAAAAGCTAACTATCACTAGACAAAATAATACAATTATTATTTGTATTATATATATTGTATATATATTATATTGTATATATATATTATATTGTATATATATATATTATTATAAAATGAGTGAGAATGGCTCATATATTTGAAAACTTAATCACCACTCCGTGGATTGTTTGGGAAGGATTAGGAGGTGTAGCCTTGTTGGAGGAGGTGTGTCGCCCTTGCTGGGTGGGCTCCGAGGCTCCAAAAGCCGACACCAACCCCACCTCTCTGCCCGCTGCCTGGGAATCAGTTACTGTTCCAGCACCATGCCTGTCTATTTCCTGCCCTGGCGATCATGGTCTAACCCTCTGAAAGTGTAAGCAAGCCCCCCCTGTTAAACGCTTTCCTTGAAGAGCTGCTTTGGTCGAAGTGTCTCTTCACAGCACCAGAACACTGAAGCAATCAAAAAATGGATTAATAATACGCACCGCTGGTTCTCAAAGGCTGAAGTACAAATGGCCCATAAACATAAATTGTGTCCAACCAACATCACTGTATCAGAGAAAAGAAAGCTAATTCTATGTCTGGAGCCGATCTCATGCCGGTCAAAATGGCAAGAAGTGTTGATGAGGATGTGGAGAAATAAAAACCCTTATTCATTGCTGGTAGGCATGTAGACTTGGGGAGTCACTATGGAAATCAGTATAGAATATCCTCAAAAGTCTAAAAATAGAACTACCATATGACCCAGCTAATCCACTCCAGGATATGTATCCAGAGAGAGAGAGAGAGAGAGAGAGAGAGAGAGAGTCAGAGAGAGAATGAAATTTGTAATTGGGTTGTTTGCTGGGAAATGGAAGCACATGGAGATCCTAAGGTTAAGTGAAACAGTCAGGCTCCAAAAGAGAGACGCCACATGCTCTCACGCTTTTGTGGACCTAGGTTTTTACAGAGACCCATCAAATCTGTTACGTTCATAGGCTGTGAGAGTAGACGTGAAACTGCCTCAGGAAATGAGGGAGACCAGCAGGAGTGGCTGTGGAGAGAGAAGCGGGAGAGGAGGGCAGCTGAGTACAGTCAAAGTACATGGCATCCTCGCATGGAATGTCTTCAATAAAACACAATGCACGGTGTACAGTGACCACACGCCTACAAAAATAAATATTGCTATATAGTCAAAATTATTCATTGGTTAATTAATCCTCAGCCACCAGCACGGAACCTGATGCTTGAACAATTACTTTCCACTGCCTTCCCCAAGGCCTCATGACTTGTTACGAGGTCTACACCTGCTGTCCTTGGAATCTATGTACTGGGCTCCACATCCCACAGCAGATACTTCCGCGTTTTCAGTGAGTTTGAACTTCAGCACCACTTTGAGAAACAGACAATTACAATAAAATGGTAATATCCTTTTTTTTTTTTGAGCATTCATTACATGGTAAGTTGTCCTGGATGGTCCCTTGTTCGTGTTCCTTTATCATCTACAACAGCCCAGCTGGCTAAGGACTGCCATCTCTCCATTCTACAGGGGAGAAAACTGAGGCTAGAAAAGGCTGGGGAACTAAAGTCCTCTTTGCCTCCAGATCCTCGGGAACCAAGTCTGAATCCAGAACACTCTTATTGATTATTGCTCTCCCTGCCCCCCCTTCTACAGATGGAGAAACCGAGGCTTGGAAAGTTTGGAGGCCTTCTCAGAGTCACAGAGCTAGTAAGTAGCTATGCCTGCCCTCTCCATCCAGTGACCAAACCTGCCCCCCCTTTTATCAGGTGATCCCAACTATGGTTCAGGGTATCCAGGGCTGGGGAACTTGACCGACGGGGAAGCAAGGTCCTAATGACCAGAAGACCCCAGGAAAGCAAACTCATCAGAACATAAAAGACGCACTGTGCCACCAGCCCTCTGGAAATTTATGCAGGCCAGAGAAATACTGGGCTCTGCCTGCATACTTTTGGCAGTCGGAAAGACATGTGACTCATGGTGTTTATAAGGAACAGACTTATAAAGAACCCACTTTCCTCTGGCCAGTCTGAGTAGCTATAGCACCACGGAATACCATTGCCCGGGAGAATTCCAGATGAAACAGAGTAAACCAGCTCGGGAACAGACACACACAGAAGCAAGATGTAGCACTTTTGCACAGACACCCAGAAGCAAGATGTAGCACGTTTGCATAGACACACACAGAAGCACAATGTAGTGCTTTTGCACAGACACACACAGAAGCAAGATGTAGCACATTTGCACAGTTCCACACAATTCCAGGAAAGCTCTGCACAGAGACCAAGAATGACGGATTAACAATGAGTGAGAAAAAAGCCCAGGCTGAGCTTCCCTCTCCCCACTCAGGCTGCTGGGTGGTGTGGGATGTCTTCAGTTTGCTTCTCAGGATATCTGAGGAAACCCGGGTTGGGTAGGCAGGCTCACCCATGAATCCTCGCTGCCCAGATGAAGAAAAGGGGCCAAATATTCCAAATTAACTGAGCTTCAGTTTCGCCTGGCATAAAATAAGGCCTATCTCTCAAAGACTTTCATAAACTCAATGAGATATTTATTATAAATTTGCATGCCCCGGGGCTGGTCTCTCCGTCATTTTCCCTCTTCCTAAGACCAATCTTTCCCATTCCTTCTGATAATGACATGCGCGGAGAAAACCCTGGCTTTTGTCTTAACGGATGTGCATCCTCACCCTCTACGCACAACGCCCCAGGGGGTAGGCACGGGCCCTGCCGCCACCTGTCTCGGTGGAGACGTACCAGGGTTCTCACTACTCCAGGTCCCATCCTGCTTTGACCCGGACATAAATGGTGTGTGACAAGATCGCACATGAAAAGCAACTTCTGAACTGCAGCCACTGACCCCCTGCTTAAAGCAAACATACGCAAGCCAAACCAGCCAGCCAGATTGGAGCATCCTGAAGGGGCCAACCCTCCAGCAGGACCCAGCCCTGTCATGAGTGAAACAGACTTCCTGGCTCTGTAGCTCCAGACCTGAGCTCTCCCCATGTGCCTCCACATGGCTTCCTGAGAGCCTCACCACACAGTGACATTCATGGCATCCAGGTCAGCGGGGAAATGGGCGAGGCCGCAGTTAGAATTATATAAGCCTCCTATTTTTTTTTTTTAACAGGAGTGGGTATTTTGAGAAGGAACTGACTAGATGAGCTGTTTAGCAGTCTTTCTGGACAGACTGTGGGAAGCTGTCAAGCAGCTTCCTCTCTGGGTCTTTCAGGAAGCAGGGTTACCTAACACCACCAAAGAGAGATGAAGATGTCCAGGCTTGTTGGACCAACCAAGGAGAGCACCCATGTGGACAGAGCTGGAGCCTTCCTGACCAGGCTCCCTTATAACATTCCAGGAGGCCAGGTGTTTGTAAACCATCCCCCCAGCTGGTTCTCCACAGACAAATCCTTTCAATCCGCCTCAGTGTTTCCATCCAAGAGACGAAACTGATCAAGGATGAAGGAGGCCTGGCTTCCACTCCCCCACTTCCTTTTTCCATGTTAGACATTACTAATCGACCACAGATCTCATCGGCTGTGAGTCCCACGTTGAATTCTTTCTACAAGACTGCCTGGAACCACCAGCAATGGTTGATGGGAGATGGTTTTCAGTGCTGCATCATCAATCCCTCTCAACTGCCAGCGAGAGACCAGCATGTGAATGTTTGCCTTGTGAGGTGGACCTGCTGAGATCTAAATATTCCTACACAACCACGGGCTCTCTGGACCTTAGTATGCAGGGATTCTGCTTAGCTAAAGAGTAGACCGTTCATATTTGTTTGGGGAAAAAAAATCACAAGTACTTAAGAATCTAGAGCATACAAGAATGCCTGCATTAAACATGCCCACAGACAAGCTGATCTTCTCGGAGCCCATGGTACATTTGCCTTTCTCAGCCTCTTGGGAGTGGGAACGTGGTCCTGTATTTTAATCTGGCCAATGATCAGTGAGCAGAAGTGGCGTGTATCATATGCAGAAGGTCATCACGCACTCCACCACGTTTCCCCTCCACCCTGGTGATCATGGGAGCACATGCTAAGACGCCACTTCTAGTCGGGAGGGTCCTTGAGGAATTGGGATGGACATTTCCTCGTTAATGACCCATGTTGAGCACAATCACTAATGAGAAATAAAACTTTTTTTTTTTTTTAACGTTGGGTTACTGAAAGCTGGGAACTGTTTGTCGCTCTGGCATTGCTTTGCTTAACCTGATGCCTACACAGCGCCCACTACCAGCCATTCTTTGGATTCTATCAACGACCTTCTGAAATGGGAAACATCTTACTTCTCTCGACATTATTTGTACATACTTCATAGGCATTATTTATACATGAATGTCATGTGCACAATGTGATCAGTAATATAATTAGCTGGCCAACTAATCATTAAAAAGATTCATATGCTCTGATCATGTGATTTTTCGCAAGAGATGGGACATATCAACAAGGCCTCACTGAAGATTAAAAGCTGACTCTACCCCCTTGCCCCTGCTATCTGTGGTGGGTGAGGGATCTGACCCTCTCCCTTACTGGATGCAGCACTCTAGAGAGTGGGCCCTGTATCTCCTCTGGGCAGCAGAGCAGAGTTGACCTTATTGACAAGGGCACTGGTAAACCAGCCCTGAGAATAACGAGCCTGGAGATCTGGCTCCACTCCTCATCTGCCATATGGTGGTATGGGCATGGGAGAGATGATCCCCCTCCCACCCCTTGCCACTATGGCATGTGGGAGAGATGGCCCTAAGGTCATAAGAGCAGGAGAACTGTCCCCTCCCCTCACCAGCCGCAGCACTCGTACATGGGTGAGTGGCCCCTGTGCCGCACCTGGGAAGCACAGTAGTGATGGCCCTGATGGTGTAGGCGTTGGAGTGCTGACCCTGAGGGTCTGAAAGCAGGAGAACTAGCCCCGCCCCTCGCTCATCGCTGCAAAGGGTGAACTAGCAGGGGCAGCGCTGGAGAGCTCACCCTGGTGCTGAGGATGGGGACAGAGCTGGTGGGCTGACCAACCCTACAATTACTGAGACCCAGAACTAGAGTTATGAGTTGGTTAACCCCAACATCCACCCCAACCATGATCTGCAGGACAGGTGAAGGCCCCAGTCCTGCAGACCCAAAGCTGCAGGACTTTCATGGCATAGGGCGACAACAAGATATCCAAGAGGGGTCCCAGGGAAGGCCCAGTATTAATAGTGTAGAAGAAACCAGAGACCTCGACCAGACCAATGACTCTGCAATGAACACTTGCAAGAAAAGATACATGGACAAAAGTGTTTATTGCATGACTCACTGGGCCACATTAGAGTCTCCATGATGAGATGTTTTCTTTCCCCCACTCTTTTCTCTAAAATTTTCTTCTATTGGGGGGTTGCAAGGGCAGAAGGAGGAACGAAGGGAATGAGGAAATGAATGGGATTGAGATGTAGGATATGAAAGACATGAAGAATAAAGGAAAAGAAAGTTTTTTTTTTTAAAAAAAGGCTGACAACACCAAAATCATTTCTGTGATAACCAAATACAACCACTTAAAAATAAAACCATAATTTACCACCGTAGCCTCCTAAATTAAGGATCACACCCTTCTTTGCAACAGTCACCCAGATCCCCTGATCCAGCCACGCCCTACCCCTGAATGCTCCCATCATCCTCTCTGCTTCCACTCACATCTTATTTATGGAAGCACTTCCTTCTGTTCTGTAGGCAGTGTACAATTATTGAAACCATCCTCCCCAGTTCTCTTCTCTCAGATGACAAGATTCTACACATTCCGGGACAGCCTACCCAATAGACGTCCCTAGACCCTTTCAAGCTATATATAATAATAATTATTATTATTATTTTAGGAGTGTTATAATTTTAACTCCTTCTAACACAATGACACTCCACTTCTGTTTCTACATAAATAGCCTTATTGCAAATGCTTCACTGTCGGCCAACTTTATAATTTTCGGAAGCAGGCAGAGTAGACACTACACACATAAAAACGTAATAGATGTCTCTGCCCTTTCATCACCATATAAATATGTCAGCGATGAGATAGCGAGAGGAAACTATCTCTTTGACTTTGTCTCGGAGGAAGGCAAACAGCCAGTTTCTAGTCCCAGAGACCAACTGGTTACCCGGTTTGTATACACTGCTGAGGTCTGGGTTGCAGATACACGGAAGTGGAGTGCCCCCACCTACTCCCATCACTTCCCATCATGGCCTGTCCTGAGGCTCCTCCCTACCCCCAACACACATCCTTGCAAGAGGAGAGCTCAAATCCAGCTGGAGAAGATGGTTAGGGTGCTGGATAAACAAGACTGTGCTTATTTTGAAGAGAGCTTTGAAAGTTGTGAGATCTGGAGCAATCAGAGAAGGCTTCCAAGTGCAGGAGACGCAGCTTACTTAGGCCAGGAAAGATGGCTCATGGGAGGACTGGCCCCGTGTGGAGCAGCCATAGCTCAGACAGGAGGAAGGAGGAGCTGAGATCATGAGACTGGCCAAGCTGTAGACCGCAGGAGATGAAAGCAGAAAGAGACGTGAAATGGCTGAAAAGCCACCGGCGGGACCCAGCCGTGTTCTCCTCTCTACCACTGAGAATAGCGAGTTTGGCTTTAGGGCTCAGGGTCCTGCTGAGTTGGGAAAGCATGGAAGGGGTCAATCTTTCACTCTCCTGTTATCTTGATCAGGTTGGCACACACATAGAGCTAATTCGGCCTTCAGAGAGACCCGTCTCCAGCTCTTCACTGCAAAAGGGTCTGCCGGAGAAAGCCTGTGTCTCTCGACTCCCTGGGATTTTTAAGCATAAATTCCAGCGTGGGGGAATGTTGGAAAGAGGGCACCGGCGATGGAGCCGTCCCAGGAAAAGTATTCTCGCCTTTCCTCGGCCAAGGAAAGTTTCTGCTCTGGAAAAAGCACCTCACCATGGACTAAGCTGTATGGCGGAGGTTAAAATAGAAAGACGCAGTTCGGATGGCCTGTGTCCTGCTTTTAACTCTGCTGCTCCTGGGCCAGAGAAGAATCTTGCCCCTCCTGATTGTGAATACGCATATTTCTTTAGGTTTCCAAATAATATCCTGCTTTTTAAATATATATTCGATTCTCTTTATTTAAAAGGCACTGGCTGGTTTGGATTCTTTAACTGGAAGATTTCCATCCAAGCTTTCCATATTTTAAACTAAGAGACAAAGGAGAAGGAAGGGAGTAAAGGGGAGGACCAGAGGAGGAGGAGGAAGGAAGAGGGAGAAGCCAAAGTAGGGGGAAACAAGGAAGAAGGGGAAGGGGAAGAGGAGAACACTCACTGAGAACTGCTGGATACCCGGGGCCAATTTACCTTATTTAATTCTCATAGTGAGGCTCATAGTCTCTCATAGTCTGGAAAATACTCTCTGTCTCATCGTTATAACAAAGCCAGAACAAGTCAGCGGCTGCTTTTGGAGCTATAAGCTCTCAAAGGGTAAGAGTCACAGCCATTGATTGTATCTACTAGGAAGGACACACCAAACCAAAAGCAGATATCCAAAGTCTGTTCTGTTGGTACAGGGACTGTGGTGCAGAGAGGAGGCTCCCTGGTGGAGACGGACCTGGATGTCTCCAGAGATGACTTCATTGTCAACTTGACTGGACATATAGTCACCCGAGGGTATGTAGCTCTGGATGTACCCGTGTTTCTAGAGAGGTTTAAAAGCAGAGGGGATGACCTGTCCCTGTCCCTTATATGCCGGGCACTGTTCCTTGGCCTGGGGTCCTGGGCTGAATGGAAAAGGATTAAAGAGAAAGTGAGGTGAGAGACAATACTCGCGTCTCTCTGCTTCCTGACTGTTGCTGGACTATGCCAGCTGCCTCAAACTCCCACCTCTGCCTCCCGCATCAGGATGACCTGTATCCCTTTGTAAACCATGAGCCAAAATTAACGTGTACTGTGTGAGTTACTTCTGCCCTGCAGTTTGTCACAGCAGTCAGAAGGAAAATGGACACATCTCCTCTTCCCCGAATCTCATGGAGCCACTAAACACATATGTCCACGTTGACAAAAGGTACAGCTTACTGCTCCAGGCCTAGAGGAGATGGAGTCTATCACTCACATCTACCTTTCAGAAAATGAAACCCAACAAAGCAATTTAAACAGTGCCTATGAAAACAAGACAACAACAACAAAAACATCACCATAAGCTGTATAAACAAGAAAAAAAAAACTCAACAAGGAAGCTCATTCACAGCCTCAACCAACACTCAGAATGCACAGCCTTGATGAAGCAAAGCAGAATTAAAGTCACAGATAGTAGCTTTCATAGCATAGAAGGGAGGGACCACCTCAAGGGGGTAGGTAAATTAAAAGCATAACGTGGAATTTAGCTAGGCCCTGGGAGGAAAATGTAGCTCAATTAACTTTGGGGGAAAATACAGATTTCTAGTGCGGAGGCCGCAGGAACCATGCATCTGTTTGGTTTTTTTTTTTTTTTTCCTCCTGGTGCGTGCTGTGTAGTTAAGATGCCCTCATCTGCACATGGCCAGAGCACACCTATCCTGTCTGAAGACCCTGAGGGGAACGGCACCTGCTGGGGCAGCTGCCTGCTCTTCTTTGAGGCCTGGAGAGTAGAAAGCAGAGGGGGGGGGGTCCCTAAGGGACGGTAGAATGCAGCAGGGACTCAAAGGACCATAGGAGATTTCTAAGGACGCCTGGAACTTGAAGAGGGTCTTCTAAGGCAAAGGAGTCTAGGCGGTGCACCACCCCAGCTGTAGGAGAGACGGAGCTGCAGGGACCAGGCTGAGCGGAGGCCAGCAGCTAGGCTGTGAGTTGTGCCCAAGAATAAGCCAGCAAGTCTGGGCTTTACCCTGAGATGGTAACAGGGAGAGGCTCAGCTTTGACCAATAAACCTGGACTGCTGGCGGCTCTGAAGCCCGAGTTGGAAAGAGGCCAGGTAAAGGAAGGGGCTCTCCCATCCTTATGAAGCCCAGACACCAGAGGGGTTTAAGTGGGAGAAAAACAACCACATGCATGCTCCTTATCTCCCTTTATTTCCAAAAGACAGAAACATGAGTAGAAGCAAAACTAACCATTCCCTAAAGAAGGGAAATGGCAACGTGATGCCCTGGAGTCTGTCCTTTGCCATTTCTGTGTAGCTCTAGGGTAGAGACGTCCCTGCTCAGCACAGATAGTGAGAAGCCATGATTGGCACCCGAGCTCCCGCTCCCACCCTTGCAGCATCTGAACCTTTCAAGATACAGCGTTGTGGTCATTGCTTGGCCTCCGCCGTGTTTATGGACGCTTTCGTTCCAGCATTTCCCCAGCCTAATAAATTAGGCCTAATGAGTTGCTTTCCTGCTGCATTAAAAGGACATGACTGCATGTTTTTCATAAACACGTTTCACCATAAATCTGCTTCATCTGATTGGTGAGCCAATTCTGCCTGCAGAAAAATATGAGATTCTTCCAACGGAGCTTAAAATATCAAATGTCCCTGCGAGTGACAGTAATAAGAGCAATGACAGAAGCCACCCCCATTTACCAATGATGTTAACTTGCTTCATGCTCTGTATGTCTTTACAACGCGCTCACATATGGGTGAGACTAACCCTGCTTTACAGGTGAGAGACCTGATGCCCAGCCACAAGGCTCAGATTCAGGGCCCTGCAATTGATGGACAACATAACAGGCTTTTGTGCTAAGATTATCTCCAAATTTCCTGATCTTTTACACCAGCTTGTAATACAAATAGGTAACTGTGATAGCTAATTCTCGTGGTCAGATTTATTGAATTGGAAAATGCCTAAAGCAGTAATGTGTGTCCCTTTAAGTGTATCTGTGAGGACACTTCCATAGAGGACTACCTGAGGAGGGAAGGGCCATCTTGAATGTGGGCAGCGCCATCCCATGGGCCGGGACAGGGAAGGGTTAATAGGAACCTGCAGAAAGGACCTCCAAGCCTCTGTTTGAAACCAGCCTCAGGTGAACATGAGGGAAAGCATTTAAGCGGTCCCCAGATGCTGGCTATGCAGGTAATCGGAGTGCCTGCTCTTGATGGATTTGCCAAGGCTGGCTGCCCACAGTTCAGGGGAAAGCTGTGGTTGGAGTGAAATGAAAACCCTGCTGCCATGAGCCTCTGGTCACAGGTGCAAGGTACGGGGCACTCAACATTGCTGGCCGAATAACGCCAGAGAAATCTAGGTGTTTGTGAGTCATGTCGATGGTCAGTGGACAGTGAATGAATGGACAAAAAGCTAAACAGACAAAGGCAATTATGTGTTGAAAGTGCACATAATTGAACATATTTTTAGGTAGATGGACAGACGAATGAGTGGAAGTGATGGTGGGTGGATGGACGAAAAGAAGGAAGGAAGGAAGAAAGGAAGGAAGGAGAGGAAGGAAGGGAGGGAAATTTGATTAGTGGGTGGTTAGCTGGACAAAGAGCAGACATGTTCTCCAGAAGCCAAGTCACTGAATCACTAGAAGCACAAGACTTAAAGACACCGATGACTCAGGAAAGAAGATGGGGAGTTGTTTTCCAACCCAAAGCTAATCTTGCCCAGACCAAAACAGAAAAGAATTTTAAGTTACTTTATTTAAGCTGTATTATTTATCTCAGTTGTCTTAGTAAGGTTGATCTCAACACTGCCACAATGTTGTCTATTCGTATTGCTATTAAGAGAAACGAATGGGGGTTAGGGTGTAGCTCAGCCTTCCTAGAATATGCAAGGCCTAAGTTTGATCCAACCTCTCTCCCCCTCAAAACACTGAAGAAGAGAAAATGGAAAGAGTGCGTCCATTTGTGGCAAACAGAATTCTCCGATCTCCTACCTGATTCTAACAGAATTCTCCGATCTCCTACCTGATTCTCAGCGCAGGGAATGACAGCAGTCCTATAAAACCAACGCACCAGTTTCCCCCCCACAAGTTTCATAAGGAACTTCAGTCTGGGTAGACAATGGGTCACTGGGTTTCCTTCTAATTGACTGGGGAAATATTCAGCTGCAACATTGTTTCTCAGAGTGATACAAATACTGACCATAGGACATGACTATTTCCTCTGTGTAATTAAATACCAGTTTGAGATTTTTAATGGCCACATAGTATTACACTCAATGTCAGCAGAATAATAGATCCAACCTTTCCCCTACTGCTGGACATTTGGGAATTTCTAAGTTTTTAATTATTATGATCATCACTTGATTAAAAATATCGTGTCATGGAAACTTTGTGTTGTTCCCTGGAAACTTTTCAAATTTGAAGTCCCAGGGACTAGAGAGATGGACTAGCAGTTAAGAACACGTGCTGCTCTTACAGAGGACTTGAGTTTGGTCCCTAGCACCCAGGGAGGGTGGCTCGCAACTGCCTGTAACCCTAGCACTAGGGGACCTGACGCCTTCTTCTGGCCTCCTCAGATACCTACACTCACGTGCACATACGCACACATAAATTTTACACATAACTAAAGAATAAATATTTTTAAATCCCTTGGCTGCGTTTAAAAAAATAAAATTGAAATCTAAGAGATGACATTGCTGCCTGCCTGGGTGCCCATTTGCAAACTTTCCCACGGGTATCATCTGCCCTCCTCAAGGTCCCACACCTGGCCGCAGGTGAGACGGTGAAAGCGCCTCATTAGTCCGCCCTTGCAACCTCATCCGCTAGCATTTGCGCATGCCACTGGCATCTCATTGCACTTCTCTGCATGTTGGACAACCGAGTCTGTTGACAATTGTTTTCACGGGTTTTAGGGAAGTCGGGTCTTGCCTCTAATTGGCTGCAAGCGGCCCACTCTGCTGTTGACTTTATTCGTTCATGCCTCCCCATGTGTTCTTGCCTCCCAGCCTGCCGACTCTTCACTTGCAGAGCTGACTTTCTTTATTCTCGAAGCCGTAACACAGATGCTTTCATGTTGTCACCCCTGCTTCCTCTGATGATTCTATGGTATTGCTTCTTTGTCACCGTGACTGACTTTCCTGTCGCATCACAGGCACACAGCACACCAATTTATTCCCCCCTTTGGTGATACCACTGCAACCGCATCTTGTGTTTTGCGGTCATGGTATAGACAGATGCTCTGTATCCCACTGCTGGCTCTGCAGATGCTGTTAGAATCCTGCCTACAGAACTGAAGTGGGAGAGGAGGCTGGCTCTGATGGACAACTTGACTGGATTAAGAGACCCCTAGGACATTAACAACACCTAGGACACTAACGGGGCACAGCTGAGAACGTGCTGTGAGGGTGTTTCCAGAGAGGATGTCACTGGAAGAGAAAAAATACCCTGAATGGAGGTGGGACCATTCCACAGGCTGGGGGAAAATGAGAGCACCAGCATTCCCAACGCTGTTTCCTTCTCTACCTAGGGGCGAGCAGGCAGCCTCATGCTCCAAGGCCAGGCCTTTCTGGCCCGTGATGTATTATACTCTCAAACCACAAGGTGAAATAATCCTTTCCTCCTTGAAGTGGATTTTTGTCAAGTATTTGTTCACACGATGAGAAAAGTAACTGATGCCCAACGGAACACACAAGAGCAGGAGCCTGGGGACAAGGGAATGGGCATGCAACAGGCCGTCTCTTGACAACACTGACTGACAAGCACAAAGGGGCATGATATCAGCAGGTTATCACCTGTCCCAGAGGTGAGGTCTCCTGGCCACAAGCAGGTCTGTACAAATGTCAGTCCGACAGCCATGATAACAGAAGCAGCAAAAGAGGCATGCAAACTAGAGGCCACAGTTGGGGTTAGAAACTTCACAGTCATCTGACAGGCTTGGGCCCTTTCATGTGGCCTCCAAACATGACATTTTCCTCTCCCCAAGCACTAATCAAGTGGTTTTGGTGATGACACCACAGTGAACACCTTATTTCAGGTGTGTCAAACTAAGTCTGCAGATGCCATGCACCCGGGGATGGCTGTGAATAGAGTCTAAAATAAAATCGCTAACTTAGCTAAAACATTTGGGAGGGGGTTAAACTTGATTGTGCGGTTCTTGGGCATAAACTTTGTAGATGATATCACGTCACAAGGTCAAGGGCCTGAATATACCTTTGGGCCTTATCCTGCACCAAAGGCAGGCCTTCAGAATAAGCATCCGGGTTGTCTTGGAACCGTTTTTAAGAAGTGGGATATTGGATGTGGATTTGAATGTCCCCTCCAAAATAAAATTCATTTCAGAGTTGTCACTGTAACGGTGATGCATGTAGGACCATAGTTAGGCCATGAGGGCTCTGCACACACCCTCTGAAAAAACTAAGGACCTCTGCAAGGAGAGGTGTTCAAAGCCTGTTGCACACTCTTGACACTTTTGGGGTTTTATTTGTAGCCCAGACTAGCTTCAAACTCAGGATCCTTGTTCTCTAACCCTTTGAGTTTTAAGATTATAGATATAAGCCACAATGCCCAGCCTGAGGCTAATCTGAACAGTGGGGATTTTTTAATCCCTCCTAAGATATACTTATTGGAAACAGGCAGACATCACCTGAAAAGAAAACTAGACATGAACAAATGAGCAAAAGATGGAGTTCCAGAAATACCTGGTGACTGAATGAGCAAATGTACCCCTACTTCCTCTTTCTAGGAAGAAAACTGTTCTCCTGGGGCATCCCACACTGCGGGAGAGCTTTTTCCTCTCAGCACTCACAATGCTTCTCTGCAGATAATGTTTTCCAAACCCAGCATCCTCAAACTCGCAAGGACACGGTCTCTGAGTTTTGCAATGCAAGAACCGTGTGGACGGGCAGAGTGAATGCCTTACCATGAAGGAAGTAGTGCTCATGTTCCACCGCCCACATCTGCATTAGTGAATGCATTGGAACAGCCCGGGTCAAATGTCTAGGGGCATATCTCACGAAGGCTGAGGATACAGCCATTAGCAGGTATGGTAAGAATAGCCGTCACGGCACCTGCGCTGTGAGCATGCCACGCCCCTGCCTGTGAACATCGCGGAGGCTGTTCTGCTGGCTAGCAGATGCATCCTTCAGGCTATCTTTGCTGCACTCACCAACATCTCTCATCAGCGATAAGTAAATCCACATTTAAGGATATTGTACCAACCAGAGCTTGAATTTTATTAAAGTATCAGGTTACAGATACGGCTCAGTAGATAAAGTGCTTGCAGTGAAGGCACAAGAGCCTGAGAGTTATAGCCAAGGACTCAAGTTTAAAAAGCAAAAATAAAGCCAGGCGAGTGGTGCGCACGGGAGATAGCGATAGCAGGATCCCCGGGGCTTGCTAGCCAACCAGCATAGCCAAATCAGCAATCGAGAGACTGCATCTCAACAAAGTGGAGAGTAACCAAGGGAGACACCTGACATTAGCTTCTGATTTTTCCATGTATGCCACGTTCTCCTGTGCACATGCACACATATACACACAGTAACAATTGTGGTATTTCCTTTTACCGCTGTTAAGTGGGTTTAATTAAATAATGACTCTGTAGCTCAGAATCAACCCCATGTTAAAAAGCAGAAAGGCTGGCCCATGATGACCCAAACAACAGACCTTATGTGAAAAGTCAAATACAGACACTAGTGAGCGAAATATGGAATGGAAAAATAAAGTGTTTCCCACTAAGCCCACCATCAGAGAGACAAATTTCATGGTGGCCGTTTGGGTTTTATTTAAGTTAGATTTTTGTTTGTAAATTTGTCTTAGAGTTAAGAAGTATAAGACCTTATATAAGCTGAAGGATTTGTACCTAGTCTCCTATTTACACACTTTTAAATAATATAATAATAAAGGTAGCTTGAGTCAACACGGGGCATCCTTGGGAATGCTTCCCCTTATAAAGCGGCTGTATGCTGCAGAGGTAAGCACAACACTGGTTCTGGGCCTGATAAACCACAGCTTAACCACCGCGGCAAAGGCAGCAGCTGGCTGGCAGACTCCCTCTCCAAACCTTTAACTGGTGCCGGGCATGGCTGGGCACGGGAAGAACCTGCCTTGGTGGGTGATTTTTAACCTGAAAAGAAGGTCTGCTTGTTTGTAAGTCCTCTTTGTAAATATTGTCCCGGGCTGGGCAGGAAGGGGCAAGTTTTCAAAACACCCATAATCATCTTCTTCTGCATGTTCCTTCTGCCTTGGAGCTGACTTCCAGAATGCAAACAGCGCCTCAGCAGCCTTGCCAGGCAGTGAGTGAGAGAGACCAGCCTTCCCCGGGGCTGATGGGATCTCTGATTTTTATCGGGGTTCAAAGTCTCTTCTTTGAGCTGTTTAGGGATAAATCTGCCCCTCCTGCTTTACCATAGTGTGGGAGCTAAGGGGAGGAGAGGTGCAGATGCAGGAATTGAAGCCTTTGTGCGGACAAAGCCACAAGGGGAGCACGCAAGACCAGTGCAGCCACGGTGGCTCTGCACGCAGCCAGAGAACCTTTCCCCTGCCTTGGCTGCTCTGAAGACATGGCCTTGTTTCCTCCTAAGTCAGAGAGGCATTGAAATTCTCCCAACAACAATGGAAGCAACAGCCAACCTGTTCCTTTTGCTTGTCCCCGGGTTAGGGTACTAGTTCAGGTACTGTGCCTGTTTGTTACCCAGTGGAGAGAAGGATCTTGGGCTTCATCATTAAAGGGAAGCATCTACTCTGACACCAGAATCTTTCCCCAGGTTTTTAATGTTCACCTGAAGTGGGAGGAAAAAAAAAAAACCAACCTGGAATCTATTGGGAAAGATGTGTGTTTCAAGCAAGCCTGGTCCTGCCTGGAAATTGGCCTTGGGATAGTTAGAAAAAAATCGGTGAAGAAACCTGGTCTCCTCAGCCTCCCATCAGAGCTGGAAGGAGCCTAGAGATCATGTAGCACAGGTTGTTCTTTCACAGTTTGGGGACAGGCTCAGAAGAGCCACCTATCACAGCTCACACAGGTTCTTGGTGTTGAGGCTTAAAACACTAGACTCCCTACCCCTACTGCAGGACTCTTCCTGGAGAACCACGGATACATCTTCCACACAGGGAGACACAGTTTAACACATTCCCCATTCCCCAGCTGAGCAGAACCATCAGTTACAGACCAGGGGAAGACATACAGAGAGACACAGTTTAACACATTCCCCAGCTGAGCAGAACCATCAGTTATAGACCAGGGGAAGACACACAGGGAGACACAGTTTAACACATTCCCCAGCTGAGCAGAACATTCAGTTAAGGCGATGGTCCTGAAAAGGCACTGACTCCTTTCAGCAAGACGCAAGACAAGGAGATCAGAATGTTCTTAGAGCCAAAAGGAGATCTTGGGAGATGGAGACAGCTTAGTGGGTGAAGCTGAGTTGGTGTGCAATCCTGACAACCTGAGCCCAATCCCTGGAGCATGTGTGATTGACTCCACAAAGTTCTTTTCTGACCACCATACATGCATCCTACCTTAACATATAGCTAACACAAACCAAAATCTGTAAAAAAAAAGAGAGAGAGAGAGAGAGAGAGAACTTCTGATAGTCACCGAATTCCAGATAGGATCTTTGAGACTCAAACATGTAATTTATCCACAACAGAAACATGAGGCAGAAAGAAGATCTGTGGATTTGGAGCTCAAGAGAGTCCCAAGATGGTACACCACACCTCCTTACACTCAGAAGAGACAGTGAGACCTGTTTCTGGCCGCTACCTGAGAATGCAGACTGCCAGAGGAGAGAGGAAACAGTTACAATCACATTGGGGACTCAGACTCTTACTTTGAGCCCTGGAAGGAATCAGCAAAGAACAGCGGTGCTGGGAAGCCATTCTGCAGAAGGTCTGCACCCCATGCATGTCCCAAGTGACTCATTCCTGTCCCAGTGCCTTTGCAGAGGTGCAAGCACAGATCTGCTCTTTCCTTGGGGTGCTCCTGCCCTATGGAGAGCAGCCAGGAGCCCCTCTGCTGCTCTCTTCCCCCCAGCCAGGCCCAGTCAAAATCATAGCTACCATGTTGGAATGAACAACCCACTCAAGTAGTGGCCTTTGCTTCGACTCTAGCAAGGGCTGGATCCAGCAGCAGCATTTTCTAGGCATTGGGTCCTTTTCCTATCAGTGACCAAAGAGGTTGTGACTATGACTGGTCCCTATTTAACAGGAATGCCATCTCTCGTTGATGCTAGCTCAGGCCTGTTTGTATCATAAACCCCAGCAATACATCCGAGACGGAATGCTTAGGTCCCTCCACCAAGACATATGCTGAGATCCTAACCTTCAAGCTGAGTATTTATTACCTCCTCTGGGCGGTAACTAGGCCATGTGTGTGCAACCCTAATAAAAGGGATAACACCTTTACACAAAGACCCTGGGAGATAGAGTCTCTCTTTCTTCTACCATATGAGAAATACAAGCCAGAGATGGTCCTCATCAGAGCCCCCCATGCTGCATCCTGATCTCAGGCTTCCAGCCTCCAGAAGCAGCCACCCCGTACTCTATCACCACAGGCCAAAGTGATGGAGACAGGGGCTCTGAGAGAAGGCGCCAATTCATTTTTTTTTCATCTCTCCACCAAAACAAGACTTGTTACCATCACTGTACACACAAAACTAGGGAAATCGGGTTGGCCATAACTGTACCAACTCCCTCACCAATCAGGGCCAGGACTAGAACACACAACCTGTGCCTTGAAATCTGAAGCCATCTTGATTCCATCCCAGGACAGACGTGTGGACCTGCGAGAAAGCTTCCAGAACATGTACCAAACCAGAGCGGTTTATTTCAGTCTCTTAAAGAGTCACTGGAAAGTTCCGTCACTATTCTAGCTAGCCTACACCCCACGGTCATTATTTTAAAATGATGAAACCAACTATGAGATGGTGCTGGCGCTGGAACTGTGCCCCCGTCAACATCCGGTGTGTGGGCAGGCCCCTGGGAGCCATGCTGCTGACGCAGTGGCTCCCAGCGGAAGCTGCCTTCTGGCAAGGTTGGTGTGTCTGTCTGGAGTCTGGAGTCAGAGTCAGGCCACGGAGAATGGTGAACCGGCCACTGGGTTTTCTCTGTTCTCTAGCTTTGCCCTGTAGCCACCGATAGGTTAAAACCAGGTTCCAGGATCTGCGGCTGACAACCTCCCCAGTTCCCATCCTGCCTTGCCTTTCTCAGTCACCATGGGGACAAATTCAGACTTTTATCTGTTGATAATGACAGGCATACGGGTACCATCACCCTTTTCCCCTTGGTAGACAGCTGACTCTAAGGCCAGACACGTAGGTGAGGCTGTCCTAGACCAACCAGCTCCAAATTGTCTGCCAAATAATGTAGACCTAAGAGCTCATTAGGAACCGAAAACCCCGTCTTCATCAGTGAAACCAGCTGGCCAGTCTACAGGCTGAGGATAGGATGGTTGTTTGAACCAGTGACCCCGGGTGTGCTTTGTTCCACAGTAATCGTATACTTTGAGAAGGGGTGTTGGGACAACGTCTTTCTATGTCACACGCCACACCTCAAACACTGGAAAGAGAAAGACACTCAGAGAACCCAGAGAACAGTGAGTGATTTCACCTGCCTCTCCTACCATTTGTGAATTAAATCCAGCATAAACTCCCATCTCCCGAGAGTCCACCAATGATGTGGAGAGGCTCGTGGGGTCTGGGGCAAAGGTGAAAGGGTCATGTGTGGCCTCTGCTGAACGCTGATGAGACACCTAGGGGAGGGCGAGCCAGCCAACTCTGCTGAAGGACTTCATGCACCAGGCAGCCAGCACCCCAGCGCGCCAGTCTAATCCTCTCTTGGCTAACCCTGTGAGCGGAATCCCTGCAGGCTGGCCCCAGCCTTCACTCCCAGACGTATCCAGGCTTGGTTTGCTGAGAGGGAGCCACTGGAGTTGGCCCAGATGATCAGATCAAGTGTCTGCCCGAATTCCGACCGAGCTGGCTTTATCACATTCCTGTTATCTCTGTGCTGGTAACCGGATCAAATATACTGTGCCTGGCAGCACAAGTCAATGGATAAAGGAAAGATTGTTCGATAGAATTGTGCTGGCCTAACAGGTTAGTAAATTGAAGGGATAATGGAGTTAGCATATCTTCTTGCAACGTGAACTGAAACGAATTCCAGACAGGTCAAAGAGCTTAAAAATCAACTCACGAATCAGCAGGGAGCTCTAGAACTCTCCTTGGTAAAAGAGGTCAAGACGCAACTAACTGATAGGTTTGGCTGCATGAAAATATCCACGTACCATATTTTTAAAGTGAAAAATAGAAGAGAGAACTTTACAAATTTATAGGCATTGTAGCCATTATAAGAAAAAATATGAATACCGCATAAGTAAGCGTATAAGATGAGCTCCTGACTCGAAAATTTCAGCCTTACCAGTAGTAAATAATTATAATTATGCGTTGGCAAACAATAAATAAATATCAATATGATTTTTCACCCACTAAAATGAATTTTTAACTTTAATAAGATGGGTTGTTGGTGAACCTGGACCTATTATAAGCAGTGATAGTGGAAATTTGAATAAATTTTTGGAGGTGCCTTAAAAGAAGAATCACAAACAGCCAAACACTTTGACCCCATTCCATCTCTAGGAATCTTTCCTAGGTGACTATATCAAAACTGAAGGAAATGCAACATAGCTCCCCCTAAAATGTTTTAATAATGAAGGATTTAGCAAGGAAGTAGATGTCCTTAAAAGAGCAATTAAATTGATGATTTTTAAAGTTGAGACAAAAACTTAAAACTATGTACATGCAAGTTAAAGTTGCATAAGTGCATTATAAAATCTCCTAATAATCCCAAAAATTATTCATCAAAACTCCGACCATGGCTCTCGGGTGGTAGAGCTAGATTCCCACCCTCCCACCCCCGTAATTTCCAGTTGATAAATTGTGCTGGTTGGTTTGTGAACTTGACACAAACCTAGACATATTTGGGAAAAGGAACCTTAATTGAAAAAATGCCTCCACCAGATTCCCTATAAACAAGACCATAGGACATTTTCTTGACTAAAGATTAATGGGGGAGAACCCAGCCAACAGGGAACGGTGCCACCCTTTGGCAGGTGGCTCTGCGTTGCCTAAGAAACTAGGCTGAGAAAACCAAGAGGAGCAAGCCACTAAGTAACATTAATGCATAGCCTCTGCAGAGTCTCTACCTCAAGTTCCTGCCAGGACTTCCCTCATTGAGAGGCTGTGACCAAGAGTTGTAAGATGAAATAAATCCTCTCCTCCCCAAGTTGTTTATGGTCATGGTGTTTTACCACAGCAATAGAAACCAAACTAGGACTTACATCTAGCTATGTGGTGGTATTATTTATACTGTACGAGCCTGTTAAATGGGCATGCATAGGCAACATGTATATTCTTTTAAAACATTTAATCAGATATCTTCCCTAGTCCTCAGTCATCGCTTCTTTCTCCAGAAACTTTTAAATCAGATCGATTTAGTATAGTACCCAGAAGATACCCCTAAATATTAGTACGATGAATGGATGGATAAACAGGGAGATGAATGAATGACTTTCCAAGGAAATGAATGAATGACCACACACACACACCTGGGCATTTTCTTTCTACACAGTGGCTTTAAAAGCTGGAAACATTTTGACATTGCACCCACGTTAGTGAGGTCACGTTCTCTTGCAGTCCTGAAAAATCTCGAACCCCTAGGAGCTTGTGGCTCCTTCACTACACCAGGCTCTCTGATCTCTCTTTGCCCAGAATGCCCATCCCTGATCAACAGATAAATTCTCATTGCTAATGTTCAAATAAGCTTCAGCTTCCTCAAGAATGAAGGCGCCCTTCCCAGCCCTTTTCCTCCCTGTGTCTTTTCTGATCATATATTATCCTCATGTGATCGCACCCCACCTGCTTCCACCGCTATCTCAGGGTTAGAAGAGGCGGTCATCTGGTTTGTGCCCCTCCCTCTCTGGTGCGCAGCTGATTAATAAATGCCTTTAGAAGGAAAGGCCTAAGCAAACGCGGTAGGCTCATGGTTTTATCAAGCTCCCTGACAGGGGCTCAGAGCTCTTAACCCCATCTAGATCCTTCAGTAAACAGGTCAGACCGATAGATGCGCAGGTGGCTTATCACACCCCTAGATTGGGACACAAAGCACCCGCCAAGAGTCCTGTGATAAGAGTTTTTCACCCAGAATTCCACAGTCTGCTCATTCCTTTCCTGACCGTCTCCATTGGAGCACTCTGGGATAAAAATGGGAGCACGGAGGGCAGACACTAGTGGCCCTGGATCTCACCACAGTTCACCATTAAAGACTCACTCGACCATTCTGAGAGTGACCAACAAAGAAGATAACCCAAATCTCTGCTCACTTGCTTAGTTTTGTGAATAATAATAATAAATTGCAAAATAGATCAAAAGTAATCTTATAACATTCTTACTGAGAGCTACCTAAAATGCCACAGTATTTTAAAGAAATTGTTTTTGTTTTCGAGCAATTGATAATGCTGTTGAATTTTCAGGGTTCTTTGCTTGATTTACCAGTGACCTAGCATACACGTGTCTAACCCAAACCCTCTTCTAGTCTTCCCAATGCACTTCCAGACTGGAGTTTCCAGGACCCCCTCCTTCTCCACCAGCCTGTGTCCGATCCACTGCCCAGTGATGTTCGTTGTATCCCCTGAACTCCACTGAGATCCGTCCACACTCTTTTCCCCACTCCCAGCTTCTATAGCCCTGCCCTGCCCCCAGCCTCCTAGCCTCCTGTGCCTCTTTTCTTGCTAACCATGGCCTATCAACACCACCCCCACTCATATGAATCTTCTGAGAGTTACCGGAGGGATCCTCTTAAAATAAAAAAATAAAAAGAACCTTTACCCTAACTTATACTTCAGTCTCTACCAGCCAGACACCTGCAGCCAGAATCCCTGACTATTGTCCCTCCTGAGACCCTCACACCCTTGATTCAGGTCACCGACCACAGTTAGAAGCGTCTGCACGTGTTCTGTGTACTGTTTCTCCCTGCTGTCCCCCTCTGGACCACACTGTCCACACACAGCTGGAAGATGGCAGAGACGGAAGACCAGGTAGGGTGCCTGAGATGTGCCCGAAGTGAAACACACGCTACTTTTGAAGACTTGTTATTAAAAAGACGCACACTATTCTCAGTATTTTTAGAATGACTACTCTCTATGAATGGTTGTTGAAGTTGCAATATTTTGTAGGCGTTAGACTATGAGAAAGTATATTGTGAAAATTAATGAGCTTTTTTATATGCATGTATATTATGTGTTTATATGTGTGTGTGTGTGTGTGTGTGTGTATACATGCGCACACACACATGGAAGCCAGAAGTTGATGATGGGTAGCGGTCAACCACTCTCTAAGCTTATAAATGCTGAGAAAAGTTCTCTTGCTTGAAACCAGAGTTTTCCAACTCAGCCTAGCTATTCAGTTTGCTCTGGGGATCCTTTATTTCTGCTTTCCAAGTGATGGCTGGGATTACAGGTAGGCCGTCACACTCATCCAGCATTTACATGGATGCAGGAACTCTGAGCTCAGGTCCTCATGCTTATCAAGTACTTTACTGGCTGAACCATCTCCCCTGTCCCACAAAAATGAATTTTGCCCACCCTTTTCACGTCCACAGGATGGCTAGAATACTCTAACCTTGTCTAAGGCTCCCACAGGACTCCTATGGAACCATGAGGCTTTGGACAGTCGTCTCCCAGTAGCCTCTGGGATATTATGAACCAACTCCATCATCCTGCTAAATTAGTCAGCTTAAGTCAAGTAAGCAAAGAATACGTTTTGGTTGAAAAGACATCCTGTAGAAACCGAGCATCCCAAGAAGTTTTGGAGAATCAGGAAAAGCTTTAAACATCATCAGAGGCTACAGGATGAATATGCTGCCCCGTCCCAATTCCTGACACAGAAAGCCAGGATTGCTCAAACATTACAGGGGGTTATTGTCAGGCAGTTGAGATAAATGTTGTTACCTCAAAGCCTTGAGGCTTTTCTGCATGGCAATCGATCCCACGCCCCAGGGAGTCAGCACTAAGACTCCCAGATGCTTCCCATGCAGAGACTCCTGTGAACCGCTTCCCATGGCTCTGGTGGCCATGAGTAAGCCTGACAGCGTCACTTTCCCTCAGGTCTGTGAGTCTACTCAGCACTGGAAAAGTTAGCCTCTCCATGGGGATTCTGGAATGCACTGACTGCCAGGACTACCACCATCTTTGCCTAAGCCCACCTGCCCTGGGAGCTAATGGCTGCCTCCTGGCCACTTGGCTTCTCCATTCAGAGCCACTGGGGTTAAAGGCTTAGGCTTACAGACTCCTCCCTCGGGGCCTCAACTCCAGTCCCAAGAGACTCACAGACCTCCAAATATTCACTTCCAAGCTCCTGGGCCCTTGGCCAAGGCTCTTGCTGACCCTCTCTGGCCAGCACACTACACTCTGCTTTAGAAGTTGATTGCATCCTTCAGGAGGTCTGCAGCCTCCGAGAAGCCTTCCCTGCGGAGCTGTTTGTGCTCTCTGCAGTGACACCCCATATTGCTTTGTTCACACCCTCTTACAGCCCAGATTGGAAGACGGCTGTCTGTCTATCTCTCCAGCTAAGCTGTGAGCGGCTCCATTGTGGAGAGACAATGATGGTATCCTTAATCTCCGGGGGTCAGAAAAGGTCCACACTTTAACAGTGACTGCCTTGGGGTTGGAATTCCTTTCAACTTGCTCTATCGACAAGGATAACATTCCCCCTAAACACGTTCTGCCAAAACACAAGAATCAAGCCACAGCAGTCATTATTAAGAACATGGCCTTTTATAGGTCATGCGGCCTGGATCCCAGGTTTCAGCTCTACCCCTTCAAACTGGGTGATCTTGACTAAATCATGCCACTTTACTGGGCCCCTTCCAAGTGCAAAATGGGGCAAAGGTCTGTCACAGTTGTCATGTAGATAAATTGAGGTGGTGTGTACAAAGTGTTTCACGTGGACCTAAACTTTGCAAATGCTCAATAAACCCCAGATAGTAATTTAAATGGTAGGAATCACCCCAGGGCCACAGGAGCACAGACATCTCAGAAGGTGACAGGTAGTCACTACCTTTGCCCCACCCCCTGGGCAAAATATAGAAGAATGAGCATCGCCAACCCTGGTGGCCCAGGCCTGAAATCCCAGCTAATCAGGAGGCTGAGGCAGGAGGATTGAAAGTTGAAGGTTTGCTAGGGTTATACAGTTAGTTGAAGACCAGGCTGGTAACTTAGCGAGACACTGTTTCAAAGGAAAAAGAAAAGGGAGTGGGAGGGGGGGGGTGCAGAAAAAAAAATCCTGCCAATGTGACATGACTGTTCCATGGTATGGGTAGGGTTTTTATTGTAAATATTAGAGCGAAAAAGAAAGGAAATGAACATGGCCAGCAGAGTGGACATGATCAGGGCTGGGGAAACGAGAGAGAGAGAGAGAGAGAATAGTGGAGACAATGAGATAGCAAAAGAGAATAGAGAGAGGGGGAGGGGGAGGAGAGAGACGGAGAGACGGGAGGGAGAGGGAGGGGGAGAGAGAGAGAGAGAGAGAGAGAGAGAGAGAGAGAGAGAGAGAGAGAGAGAAGAGGAAGAAGAAGAAGTAGTAGTAGGGAATAGCAGGTTGTAAGAAGGGTGAGTAGCTGGGGGAGGGAAGGGCCAGGAGGCTGGCATGGGGGACTTTGATATACCAACCACAGATATATAACCATGGAGCAATAATGCTCCTTCTGCCAGAGGTCAGGGAAATGACTCCTTTTGGCATCTGGGAACTACCTGGCTTAAGAAGTTCCTGAGGAATGCTGGCTTTTTTCTAGCCACCAGAAATCCTCCTGGAGTCCAGATTTGAGCTCATTTCTAGATATTTGGACAGGCTGTGAGACCTAACAAGAACTATGTATGTCCCTACTCCACGCTAGTCACTGGCAAAAATTGTACACAGGTCTCTACTTTGTGCCAGGTGGGGATTCTGTTTCTGAATGAGGCAAGGGCCATTGATTGCACTCTCGGCGATGACAGAGAAGTCATCTCCAGCTAAAAGGAACCACATTCTCCAGAATGATCGCCAGTCAACTGTGAAAGGAGCACAGACACTGTTCAAATTATGCCTCCCCTTTCGGTCCCCAGATCCCAGTGTCCTCAGGCAACCTCCCCAAAGCATAGGCTCTGGTTTATGCTTGTGGAGCAAGATTTGAAAGAAGCATCACCTCTGTTTTTATACCAGAAATAGCATCTTATTTAAAGCAACAGTAGATGGGTACATTTAAAGGAAAAAAAAATGCTTCGTTCCACGGACATTCTCAGAAAATTCCAGATGTTGATACACAGCCATTTGTACCAACCCTGCCCTATGATTTTAAAATCTGAATCAGATGTAAACTCTTCCTCGGCCACCTGAGAAGCCTCAGCACATATCCAACCCGCAATTACGTGGTCAGCAGCATCATCGAGCTGTTGGGAGTGATGATGCGTTTACATACCAACGATATGGCCAGGCCTTTGTGCTTTTTGCCAAGCCATTTTGGTAAGAAGAAAACCAACTATCTGGAAATCCTGTAGCCCAAACCCTACAACTGCTTTTTTCTCTCACTACCTGGAATAGAACAAAGAACAAAAAAAAAATCTCTTGTTTGGTATCAGGGCCTTTTCAGAGTCCTGGGATATGGGCTGAGGATGTAGCTCAATCAGTGGAAAGTTTACCCAGCATGCCCAGGACCTTGGATTCCATCCCCAGCACCATGTACACTGGGCCTGATGGCATACACTATATCCCCAGTACTTAGCAGGTAGAAGCAGGAGAATCAACAATTCAAGGTTATCCTCAGCTACATAGTAAGCTCTCGGCCAGCCTGGGGTGCATGCAGTCCTAGAGAAGGGGTAGGGGAAGAAGTCACAGGCACAGCGGCATTGCGGTACCATGAAATCTGCCAAAGCCTTCTGCAGGACACTTGTTTCTCCTCAACCAGAAACATAGGTAAGCAAGGGAAGAGGAAATGGGTAACTTCAGTTCCTGAGTCAAGTGCCTCTTGTGCCCCAGTTCCAAAGAGTCTCACATCCCCAAAGAGTCACAAGTGCCCTTAGCATCCCAGAGGCTTGCTTGAGCCACCATGACCGAGGGCGAGGCAAATAAAATACTCACGCTAGGTATAAAATATAGAGAACATCTCCCAAACAAACAAAAACCCAGACAAACAAAACGTGAGGAGGGACAGAAAGCTCAGTCCTTAATATATAAATGATACTGCAATCCAACATTTAAAAATACAGCCAAAACACCCATGATAGAGCCCAGGAACAAAATACTAAGTGAAAACAGAATCAGTTTTAAAAGAGAAAAAAGAAAATAGACTCGGTATAACGGCTCATTTTCCCCCTTTGCCTCCGGTTCATAAGCCTCCCAGTGTGCCATGAGTGGCTGTGGAGTCACTCAGCTGTGAAGAGCGAGCATGAGTCAGGGCAAAGAGGAATGTGTGACCTCACGCGGGGTTGAGCAATGGTGGAGAAATGTAACATTTTGCTGAGTAACATGGAAATGGATCTGAAACGTATGGATTAAATTCCTCCTAAACCAACATGATTCTTCAAGGGAAGGAAAGGAAAAGTACTTAGCAGTGGTGGTCTGAGGTTTTTTTGAACCCAATCCTCTGGAAAATGAGCACCACGTGCAAATTACTCAGTGCCTGCAAGCCAGCTTCGAAATGCGCTGGTCACAAACCACTGGCTTGTTTAAAAACATTTTTCCCCCTGCTCAAGCTTGCTCTCTCGGCACTCCTGCGGGGGGTTGATCATCTCTACTGTTGGTTAGAGGAAGAACAGCTGTGTCCCACCACACCGAGAGGGCAGGAACAAGTGTCCCACCAGACAGTGCGACAGGTGTCGTCTGCAGGAGGCAGGCAAAAGGGCAGGGAGATGGCTCACCTGGTAAAGCGCTTGCTCTCCAAGCATGAGGAGCTGGATTTGATCTCCAGGGACAGTGACACGTGTTTATAATCCCAGCTCTGAGGTGGCAGGGACAAGAGGATCTCTAAAATTCACTGACCAACTGACAGTTGAATCACCAGGTTCAGCGAGAGGTGTTTTCTCCAAACAGGTAGATAGAGAACAATTGATACCTCTGGCCTCTACAGGTATGCACATACAAATAGACGCACATACGCAGACACACAAACATTCTTTGATAAAGAGGGCAGGCAAGTCATGCCTTGAGCTAAAAGCTGAACAGAAGAGCCACACAGGTGTGTCCTCAGATCCCATCTGCAGGTACCTGGCCCCTCAGGAACGTGGAGGGAAGAGGTGAAGTCTACTTCTAACCAAGCAGTGGCCTCTACACCCGCGTCAAGGATGACTCAAACTTGCCACCCGCTAGTCTCCAGACACTTCCATGTGACTGAGAGAACCAGGGTCTGTGGTCACCTCTGTCGAGACACCAGGGCAATGCAGGAACTACTCTGAGTATAGCCCAAGGAAAAGCCTAGGAAGGCGGGAAAGGCAAAGACTCCATGCTTTGGGAGCCCGTCTGCGTACAGGGTTCTGGCTGCTGTGGCAATGTGGGGTGAAGGCCAGATGCTCCCCCAGAGAGAAGAGTCATTGATCACCCTTTTTCTCCAGCCTTCCCTAAACTGCCCAATAGACAGAAGGAACTCCAGGCAACCACAGATGCCTATCCCTGGAGATCCCATGTGCCAGTATGCTGCGTGCCTCTGCCAGGGCTTCTCATATTCCCAGTAGGTTCTTCTGAAGGCTGGGTGATTTCTAAGTTCTCTGGGCTAAGCAAGACTTGCTTTCGTCATCTTAAATAATGTATATGGTTATGCTGGAAGAGCTGGAACCAGCCCCAGAAGTGACTTTCCAGATCCCCTTTAAAATGACTGGGACCACTCAGTGATGGGCAGGTTCTATTGAAATGGTGTTCAACTCAGGGTATCAGTTTCCTCCTTAGGAGAGAGTTTTGTAGGGGGCTCACAAGAACCACACCTGAACTACCTTGCTAGCCAAACTCTCCCATGCCAACCTATCAGCCTTATACTCCCCCTCCCGCCCCTTCAAGGACCTCATCCTTCAAAAACACTTGACATTCAAACTGGGCTATCTTGCTTTAAGGAAAAGAGGTCCAAGGTGCTCAGTAGAATGTGTTAACATTTTACATCCAGGAAATAAACGATTCTTTTTCACTACAGATGAAAGTCTAAGAGGTTTAAGGCTGATTGACAGGTTTGAAAATAAACAGCCTATTTTTGCAGATAGTTCACAGCTGTATTGCTTCCTCCCATGGTGTGCTCAACTGGAGTTTTCTGTCGGAGAGCCTTTGCCAGTAGCAACCCTTATTCTCTGTATTCTTTAGGTTAAAATGTCCAAAAGAACTCTGGTCTTATTCCTTTGGAAATTGATGACACGCACATACACACACCATTAAAAAAAAAAAAACAAAAACAGGAAGACATTGAAATATTTGAAAGACGCAGCAAGATAGACTGTACTGAAACTTAAGATAACTCCACTAATATGGCTGCCTGGAGCAAAACAAGAAGAGGCCGGACAAAGGCTTTTCAGCTGTGTGCCTGGGAACCCAGAAGGATCTTTGGAAGCTCTTGTGGGCCTCAGCACAAATTCTGCTCCCCTCCTAGGCGTAGAGACCTTTTAAAATCTGGTTTGTGAATGGGATTTAGTCAGATTTGAGAGGAATAAATTTTATAATTAAAGTCTTCTTTAAAACCCGTAGTGCAGCAGACAAAAGACCCCAAGACCTACCTACCACTGTTTGGCAGGCTTCTCCAATGGTGTAGCCCAAAGTCTGGGCACATCAAGGAGCCTGTGTCCTGAGTCACATGTACACCAGAGAGTTACAGGAAGGGAGCCATTTAGCGCTGTTGGCTTTCTGGATCTTTCTCTGTGCCATTCTCTCTGTGGGGAGTGTTTTAAAGCTCCCCCCTCTCAGAATCCTATTATCGCCTGTGTTAAAAATGGCCATTAACCCTTCTGGATTTCCACGAAGCTTCCTCACTCCAGCACCAGCTGAGTCAATGGCTCCTCTGATCCCCCAGTTAGTCCTAACCTCCACATTGTGAGTTCTCTATCCTGGCCCCCGCTCCTGACTTGGAGGTCTGCCCTCCCTGTAGACTGTTAACTCTTATAGAGACCTTGGACCCTGTCTTCAAATCTACCTCCCCAGAAACTAATTCAAGGCCCATCACAGAGATGATCACAGACTTCTCTACTTTCAGCTTCCAAGTGTGGTGGTGGATGACAGGCAACAGGAACACACCTGCATCTCCGGCACCCAAAATGCATCTGTCGTGGCCACCCCACCCTTGCGGGAATGCTACAAGGATGGGAAAATGCGGAAGACAATTGGACTTTAAAACTTCATTTTTTTTACTTTTTTATAACAATGTAATCTTTTAGAGTCCCGGAAAGTTATTTAAATGTAAACATGCATTCTCACAGTCTGGGACCAGGGTTAGATGAAATTCCTCAAATGATCTCTTAATGCCACCAAAATTGCATTAAAATGCTCCTGCCAGGCAAAGATAAATTGCCATTTTCACAATAATCTCGCACTTAAAAGTAGCTGGGTCCAGAGAGTTTGGGGGAAATTTATTATGACAGGGAAAAGGGGTTCAAGATATTTAGTCTGCTGATAAGACAGCTTAGGAATGACCATAATTATCTCTGGGAATTAGAAGGGTCTTTATAAGGTCATTAGAAGGTCATGGGCCAGCTTGGCTCCATCTACTTGGACATCAAGAATTGACTTCAACAACACCAAAATGAGTTAGTCGGAGTTACAGAAAGTCAAGGGGATTTCAGACCCCCCCCCCGAGCTTGTTGGAAATGCAGGCCTCCCAAGTCCACTCCGCATTTGCCAAGGCAGAGTTGTGCTCTCTCAAGCTTATGTGGATGTTCGAGCTCAGGAAGTTCCCCTAATGTAAGAAGGTAAGAAAGCAGGAATCTGGAAGAGCCAAGGACCCTTCCCAAGATCTGGAGAGCCTGCCCAGGCTGGGAGAAGAATGGCAAGCAATAACCTTCCATCCAGTCTCTGAGGATGCTCCAGTCCCCATTATCTTTCCTGAGAAGTACAACCACATCAGGGGAAGTCTGAGTTCTACCTTCATGTTCAGTATAATATCTTCAGCACCATAGTCTACAGCTGCAGAGACTCAGGCCAAGAGAACGAAGCACTCAACTCAAGGCTGGACAGCTTGTAGTAGGCCACTGAAAAAGCCTTCAGACTTCCTGTCCCTAGCAAGAGGATACACAGCAGTCTGCCATTGACACTCTGTATGGCAAAGCCACCAACCTCTGCTCATGGCTTCCCTGTAATAGAAAATACCCGATAGCTAACTTCCTCAGCAGACGGAGGGAAAATGCACAGCTCTTTCCAATGCAGTTGTTTCGAGCACTAGAAGGTTGCGGGTAATCCTCGTGGTCTCACTGCCCTTGCAGAAGATTCAAAGCAAAACGCCTAGTGAGTTCCCTAGGCAAGGAGCCTAAGAGAGAGAGTCTAGGGTGGAGAGAGAGAGATACTCGCTCAGAGCGGGCGCTTTTGCAGGGAAAGCCTGCCTAGGTTTCCAAGGACTCCTCCCTTGCAGGGCTGGGAAGAAAAGGCCATATTAGCTTCCTGGAGCCAAGCAGAACTTAGAAGAGCCAAGCAGAGTCCAGGGACAGGCCCTGGAAAAAAAACAGTGGCAGGAAGGAGCTCCTCTGGATGGGAAAGTGTGTTTCCTGGCACCAAGGGACCTGAGGAGCAGTGTAATGTATATTTGATGACATTTCTCAGCAAGCAGCCTCCGTGCCAGAGACCTAGGCTAGAACAAAGCCTGGCACCAGGGCAGACGGAAGATAAAGGGAAAACCGCAGAACCTGCCAGAGAGGCCAGGGTGGCCCCAAGAGAGTGATTAGACAGCAAGGTGTGGAGGAGACGGATAAAAATCACCATGACAGCCACCATCCTATCCGAATCTGCACAGTTCCTACGTGTAAGCCTTGGGGGGAGGTGATGATCAGGTGGAGTAACAGACAGGACAACAGAAAAAAACACATGGCCCTGAGAATTTCCCCCGTACCCTCGCCCAACTGCTGCCAACTCCACCAGAGTCAAGCGGGCAAGATCCCGTTCCAAGGAAACTGGAGCTGCCTTCGTAGTGATGAAGACCAGAAAAGACAGCTGTCACATCTCTCTGATAAGATCAAATATCTGTGTGTTTGCCACCAGGTGCAAAGATACATGCCAACCAGACAGTTGCAGTTAGGGAGTCTTGAGGGATGAAGCTCACAAACACGACTTTGTTCCCTTAGGCCAGCCCACCTCCATGCAAACACGCGCCTTTGAGCTATAGATAAAATGCAACGTGCACTTGGATCCACGTGATGCTGCTGGTCTGCCAGCACTGCGCGGGACTAAAAGGGGTCACTCATGCCACAGGCTTCAAGGGAGCCAACGAGAGTAACTAGAGTTGCCCTTACTTTCTCACAAAATGTCACCTTTGCCATCTGATCCGTCTGTCCCAAAGACTCGGACACAGCCGCCGCAGACAGAATGCTACAGAACCAACGATGAGCTCCTTTCTTCCACCCAGGCCACTTCCTCCCCTCGTTGGCCTTGCTTCCCTGGAGTGTCCTATGGTTCAGTCATTTTCTTACCTGGAAGCTACAAGGGACACTGGAGACGGGACTCCGTGGTGACCAGAAGACAGCCCAAACTTCAGGGTGAGGTGGGGACCCAGAACCTTCTTTTGTAGCCGCATCATCAAGTGGATGAAAGTCAGAGAGAGACTCCCAGCATCGGTAGGCTGCTCATGAGCTCCATTTTCCTTTCAAGTGGAGGAAACAAAGCGTCCTTCTGATCTACTGAGAGAGAGGACGAAGGAAATTCTGAGCACACTAGAATGGGAAACTGGCAGGAATAGATACAGGTGCATGCACACAGGGAGTCGGGGGAGAGATCTAACTACAATACGGTGTGCTTGTAGCTCCACTGCCCAAATCTCTGTGGCGTGCCATATGCTAGTGGTTTCTACCAGATAGAACCCAAAAATGAGAAACTTAGGGAGACCTCCAAATCCAGTGAGGACCAAAATACTGTGAGCAAAGTGTCTTGGCCAGGTTGTCATGTCCGAGCGAAACTCAAGCATGTAAGAGAGTGTATGATGGGACCACTCTAGTCTGATAAGGTCAATGTCTTTCCTCTGCAGCCAACTAGAACTTTATCTAGAAACAAGGTCTTGAAGACCCTCTCTACCTGTACCCCAAGAGTGCCAGGCCTCAGCAAAAGAGTGAGGCCCTGTAGCAGATCGTGTGAGAAAAAGTGCAGGAAGGCATGATCACTAGGTCAAAGGGCTGGAATGATGAGGTGAAAATTACTTTCTTTTTAAAAAAAAAAACTATTTCTTCCAAGTGGGACAGGTGGAGAAACAATAAAAACCCTTCAACGTATCTTTCCGTTCCATCAGCGAGAAGTCAAATATGACAATAAAATGGCAATGGAGTCACTCCCAACTAGTTGCGGAGTTAAGAAAGAGGCCACTGGGTGGCTAAACACAGCTCAGACAAAAGCAGAGCGTTTTGAAACGCATGTGTAACCAGGACCACTTTACGCGTGCTCTCTGCTCAGCACCGAACTTAAATACTTTGCTCTATACCAGTAATTTCCCTAGTCACTGATAGATTCACCTTGCCCTCACTGACTCATGACATTTAGTTGAATTTCCCAAAGTCACAGATTTTGCTCTCTCTCTCCCTCCTTCCCCCCCGTCTTGTTTTTATTATTTATTACACATATGCTTCCATCACAAGCAGAAATGACCTTCTGATTTGTAATTTGTAATTTTTAAAATGAAGGAACACACACACTTCTGTGTTTTGGTATGGTCAGTGGTTCTCATCCCCCATCAGAAAAGACAGATATTTGCAATATCTTCATAACAGTAGAAAAATTACAGTTATGAAGTAGCAATGAAATTAGTTTTATGGGCTGGGGGGGGTCACCACAACATGAGGAACTGTATCAAAGGGTCACAGCATTAGGAAGGTGGAGAGCCACTGGTATAGGTGGTCCTGACAAGAAAAGCCCATTCAGTATCATTTCTTACTTGAAGAAGGAAACAAACCCTCACCCAGTTCCCAAATAATATGTCTGAACCATCATCTCCTGGGCTCAGCAGGGCCCTCGGAAGCTGCCTACAGAGTCCTTTAGGGGACACTGTTAGGATCAAAAAGAGGACAGCTCGTTTTGCACACCCTCTTAGACACTTCCTTGAAATTTTGTCTTAAGTGGTTTCTTCTCCATTCTGTCATAGACTGTGAAACTAAAGTACTGATTCATTACCATACTCATTAAATTGTTTAATAAAAAATGGCCTTATGCCCTACACTGAAAGCAGTTTAGTTCTAAACCTAATTGCAGGTACTTTTATCTCACCGCCTGGATCGTATAACAAAGGCTGTGCACACCTGTCACGCCTCTGAGGGATCACCATGGTGCCACATAAGACTAAAGTGACATTAAGAGGTTACACAGACTCAGAAGCAAGCTGGAAGAAAAGGCCAGCCCCCGGCAGGGTAGGTTCCCTCCTGAGCTGTTAGTGCCTCCAAAAAGAACACCTAGGTCCACAGGTCTTTTAGTATCTCTCTACCTTCCCATCGTCTCAACACCTGAGTGAAGGAGGCGCCTGACTGCTCCAGACTCACGGCCACAGGCCCCGAGTGGCGGAAGTAGCTGGGAGCTGTCCATGGTGGCGCGGCGCCTGGGCACGCAGACTCGCCTGTTCCCCGCCCGCGGGCGCGCCTGGGGTCCCTCTCCAGACCGCTGACTTGGAGACGACTCCCTGGGCTCACTGTCTCCTGGACAGGGCTTCAGCTAGGCCGTGGCTCTCACATCAAAGCTTGGCTTTAAAAGGGAGTTCTTACCTGTGGGCAGAGTTGGCTGCTCGGAGTAGGACCTCAGACCTGGCGCGGGTGGAATATCCAACTCTTGGGGAACACGGGTGCACCGCCCTTCTCGTCAAGAACACACGCATTCTCCCGCGTCCATTCCGAAATCTCCTCGGACCTCGTTCCCAGAGCGGCGAACTGGAGAACCGTGCACGACTCCGGCTTGCGATCTGCTGAGACCTTGGTTTTTCTGTCTATCTTGTGCGACCCTTCTTGCCGGTGACGTCCGTTGCCAGGGGCCAACAAACATTCCTGCAGCGCTTCCAGTCTTAGTGTTTGCTTAAATATCAGCAGGGACCACCGAGGTCGTCTAACATCAGATCACCTCCGCTCGCCCTGTGCCAGCGCATCGCTGGGTCGACAGAGGGAACCCAGGAGACCTAGCCAAAGCGGCAGCGACAAGGTGCAGACTTGTGAGGCTCGTGACCACTATCCACAGCGTAAGCTTGTTCACTGACTGGGCTCCTTCCGAGACCTGCTTCGGGACCATCGCTTTTCAGTGAGAGAGTCGTTTGTGTGAGCATCTAGTGCCATTCACAGGAGGACAACCTAAGCAAAGACTCCCCCGTCGAATGCGTTCCTGGACGTTGGTGTCCCCAACACCTGCCACTTGTAAGACCGGGGCGTATGCCCACCAACATACACATGGCTAGACAGACAGACAGACACACGGGCAGGCAGGAAAACAGGCAGAGGCAGACAGCAGAGAACAGGCTGGACAAACAGGCCAACGGAGGGTAACGTTTTCCCTAAACCGAGAGGAGGCGCGGGAACCCGACTGTCCTCTCTCTTGCAAGGCTAAATCCATGCGCCCTCGCGCCCCAGTACCGGTCCTCTTACCTCCGCGGTTCTCTTACCTACGGCTGATGACCGAGACAGTGCCACGCCTCGGGGACCTGGAGTGCAGCATCCCGGAGTCTGGTATCTGATCCCACGCGTCGAGCCCCCAAAGGTGAGCAAACGGGACGAGAGCTCGCGGGAAGTGAAGTGCAGATCCGGGCCTCACTCGGTACAGTGCGTCCCCGGCACCAGACCACTGCCACTCTGCGCACCCGGCGCTCTTAGCTCGGCTCCGCGCGCTCACTGGCTTACTAGCTAGCTCGGAGCTGCCTGCCCGAGCCGCCGCTTTTTATAGCCGCCTTCCGGGGCTGGCTCCTCCCCACCCTGAGCCCCCGGCGCCCGCACTCATCCCGTTCCCGCCCCCCCCCCTTCCCATCCCCGTCTCGGGGCAGCGGTCCTCCCACTCACCGAGGTGGGCGGCCTGCGGGGCCGGACCCGGGCGGGCTCTGGCGGCCGCTGGGGGAGCCGCAGACCCAAAACCGAGAGCCGCCGCCGGGACGTGCCACGGCCACCAGGTGAGGGCGCTGGAGCCTAGGACGAGCGAGTCCGATCTCGGAGGTCTGTAGCAGTGAAAGCGCGCCTTGCACCCAGTGGCCTCCCCAAGGGACGAGAAAAAAGAAAGGCCTGCGACTTCCACATAGTCGCCACCACTCTGCATTCCTGCTGTTAGATTCCAAACCCTTCCCCCTTTTTGTCAGCTGACATAGCAACAGAATCTAGAGTCGCCTGGGTCTAGAGGTCCTTTGGAGGGGAAGATGCACCCTCTTGCAGTCAGAGATCTTGGTTTGAAAGAGGGTTCACTGAGTGCTTACAGGCTTGAAAACTAGAGTTCAATTCCCAGAGTCAATGTAAGAAGCCGTGGGTGATGGTCCTGGTTTGTAATCCCAGTGCTGCGGAGGTGGAGACACAGGGGCTTGCTGGCCAGCCAATCTAGCCTGCTAGGCAAGTTCTAGGTGAAAGAGACACCTTGTCTGAAAAACCAAAAAACAGAGATGGGCAGCTCTTAGGTTGGGGAGTGCGGTGAGGACGCACCCCAGGCAGCTTGACTTCTGCCCTTCGACATGCATACACACATACATCCCAGAAGAAGGGAAAGTAGAGTGATCTTACTTTCATGTACCAGTTTTCTGCACGCATTAGTTACTTGACACCATGAGCCTGGGAAGAAGATTTCAATGAGATTGAAGAGTGTGGGTGCTAATTCATAGCAAGGGCTTGCCATCCTGCATGTAGGACAGGCCATGGGTCAAAACAAGAAGGGACCACCGATGAGCTATTCTCTGCCGCAGGAGTCAGTCCATACAGAGTATGGCATCTCCTTAACACTGGGTGTCCCCGAGCATCGACTACTTAGCCCACTCCGAGCCTGGCAAGTAGTGGAAAGCATCGGAGGTTTTCTTTCCAATTCATTTTAGTTCTAGGATGAAGACTTTGATTGCAGTTCTACATCCTGTGCCCCCCCCCCCAGGAACTTGTTACTCTGCTCCCCCCCTCTGGTTAATGGGAGTCTCTAAATACACATTTTTTCCCCTGCCTACCTGCCAGTGACCTGTGAGTACCACTATGCAGGAGGGGCTTCACTGTAGCCAGTGTTCTCCAGAGTAGGGAATCTAAGTCCGGGTCTTGGGGCCAGTTTGTGGTACAGACTTTGGAAGTCTTTGTCTAGGTCCTCTGGGCAAAAATTTGGGCACTACTTGGAACCAGGGAAGCATGTCTCCAAACCTTTCTAGAAAGCTGGAAACAACGATCAAGAATCTCAGTCTGTTTGACATCCAAGCACACCAGATCTGAGCTCTGTGGCAGGCTTCCTTTCTTGGCCCTTCCTTTCTAGCTGGAACTGGAACCCAGCCCCTTGTAAAGTGCCCATCCAGCTCTGTCGTGAGCACTCACAGCATCCCTTTCTTAGGAACCCATCCCCCCAGGCTCACAAACACTGGGACCTGGGTTGGGTGTCCAAACAATGGGCTCTGTGGAGAAAAGTGTGTTTGGATCGGCCTCCCGGGAGCCACGTGTCTGACTCCCCATTTCCAACCGGTGGAGCACAGTCCTGAGACTGCAAGGCTAGGGAAGAGCTCATTTCCACTGGGACCTACGAGAGATGAGGAGTGGCTGGCCTCCTGTTTTAAGGGATGGACTCTGGGAAGTGCTGTGTCATGCTCTCTCCAAGATCCAAAGTGCCCAGCTCATCCCTCTGACATCCAGTTTTATCATTGACCAATGCCTGGGGTGGGGTGAAAAATGCTGACTACAGACAGGCTCTGTGTGTCTACAACCGGACTATCCAGCCACATCCACTCAGCACGTCTGCTCGGTTCTCTGTGACAGACAGGATATGATGGGTAATTCTTTTGGGGTGAATACTGACAGTGTGAAGGATGGATTTCCTAGCCACGCCTCTCTAAATCTGCGTGTAAATGCAGAGATGGGGGCTAGCTACAGAATGGACTGTTAGCTGTCTAGTTCTTGCCAGGATCTCCCCAAGAGGAAGAGCAGTTGTCTTGCCTGAGGGATGGAGTCATGCCCAGCCTCCACACCCTGTGAGGCGTTCCCACCACACCTCCCTGAGATGTGCAGCCCCTAGACCTCATCCTGGGTGTTGTGACATGCTGCCTGCCCCGTTCCACAAATGGCCCGAATCCAGCAGTTTTTCAGTCAGCCAGCCAGATTCCACATCCGGCCCTTAATGCAAAGGTCATCTCACTCCACCACCTACTGACCACTAATGCATGTCTGGGTGAAGTTTGAAGGGCCGGTCACACCTGTAGCTCCACTTCCCAAGCTGACTAGGGACTGAGGAAACAATTAGAAATGAGAAGCACGATGGGGCTGAGTGAGTTGCCTGTAGAGCTCACAAATTCTAGCAGACAGGAAAATCCCCAGGACCTGAAAAACGCATGGAGGAGAAAAAGAGCAAATTTAAATCCCACCAACAGGGGTCGCCCTTGGACGCAGAGCCTGAAGCTGGCGTCTGAGAACCGATATTCTGGGGTCCACATTCTAAAGTCAGGTTTCTAGCACTTCCAGTTCCTAAATTCCTGTTTTGTTGGAGGCAAATGAAGTCCAGTAAAGAGAGATGGAAAAAAATAAACAAAAAACTACCAGTGTTTCTGGAGAATTGACAGCTAGCAGGAACTTGAGACTGGAAGTCCCAAGACTCATGCCAACCTTTCGGGAGCATGTAAGTGGATTTCTGCATTTCTCCTTCAAGGTGGCCATCACCATGGAGAGGGAAGTAAATATTAAATACATGTAAGAATGTATGTTCTCACAACATTTATTTTTCCTAATTAGAAAAATAATTCTATGTGTTTCCTATTTTCAAAAAAAAGTAAAAGAAATTTGGAAAACACACACAGGAGCGTATCGCCTAGCTTCGAGTTCAATGTGCCAGTGGAGTTTACAATGTGGAATGTTTTTGTTGTTTTGTTTTTGTTGGTGGTGCCCCACCCCCACTCCCAAGACAGGGTTTCTCTGTGTAACAACCCTGACTGTTCTGGAACTCACTGTAGACCAGGCTGGCCTCAGCCCAGCTACAATGTAAAAAGTTTTTAAAAGCCAAGCACAGTGGCTCACACTGTAATTCAGATCAGTGGGAGGAGGAAAGAGAATCTGGAGTTCAAGGTCATTTTCGGCTACACAGAGCGCGTGTTGGTGGGTTTTTAGAGACAAGCTCCGTCATCTGCAAAGAGGGAGCCTGAATCGAGAAAATGCCTGACACATTTGGCCTATAGGCAAGTCTGTAGAGCATTTTCTTGATTATCGATTGATATGGGAGGGCCGGGCTAAGAGTGGGTGGTGGTATCATCCCTGAGCAAATGGTCTTGGGGTGTATAATGAGCAAACTGAACAGGCCAGGGGGAGCAAACCAGTAAAAGCAGTCTTTCTTCGTGGATTCTGTTCAATTCTTGCTTCTGGGTTGCTGCCTAGAGTTGCTGCCCTGACTTCCATTTATGATGGACTGTGATCAGGAAGCCAAGTAAATAAGCCAAATCTCCTTCCCAAGATGCTTTTGGTCATGGTCTTTGTCACAGTAATAGCAACCTAACTAAGACGGGGAGTTTGAGGCCAGCTTGGCTACCTGAGACCTTGTCTCAGACAAGCAAAGAGCAAAACAAAAGCTTGAAATAAATTATATTTATCAATAAATAAATTGAAGGATAAAGGAGAAAATGATCTCTTCCAATCAAAGCCATCTCTGTCAGTTTCAGTATATAGCCAAACATTTGCTCTTGTATGTTACATAGGGAGGTGCAGAAATGCATACATGTAGACAAGCATTTAACAAATGGGCTCCATAAGTTCAAAGTCCTTCTTCACCCCAGCACATGCCCTGGTCTGTGTCTCTTGAATGCACACGTCTACCTGCTACTGTTACATCATCCAGCACAGAGTCCCAGCATGACTGGTGATGAATGAGTGGGCATATGCACACATGTCTCTTAGAAGGACAATGTGGGCTGGGTGGTGGTGGCTCACACCTTTAGTCAGAGCACTCAGGAGGTAGAGGAAGACAGATCTGAGTTCAAGACCAGCCTGGTCTTCAGCATGAGTTCCAGGACAGCCAAGGCTGTTATACAGAGAAACCCTGTCTCAAAAACAAAACAAAAATTAAAAAGACAGACAATGTGACTGCAGTAGAGAGGAGTCAGCGGGTAAAGGTACCTACCATGAGAACATGGTAGAAGGAGAGAACCAACTCCCCCCAAGTCATCCTGACTTCCGCGTGCATGCTGTGCTATGTGCATTCGTGTGTACACATGTGCACACACACAAATGTCTTAAAAATATTTTTTGAAAGAGGAGATCTAAACCCTTGAAAAAGATGCTGCACTTTTTCTATTAAGAAATACAAATTAATCTGACTAGCAAAAATCTTAAAAATGTGGTAGTACTTTTGCCGGTCCTAGGCAAGCAAGGGTGGGGAGCAGCTCCGCGCATTCCTTGTTGATGTGAGCCTGTGTCCGTGCAATGTGAGGACAGTTTGACAAGGCTTGTGAAGTGTACATCGCATTTCACTTAGTAATTCCATCCTCAGGAACTTTTCCTACAGATACGATGTGGAATTGATCAGCACCAGATTTACACTACAGCCTTATATCTGTGTGTGTGCGCGCGCGTGCATGCGTGCGTGCGTGCATCCACAGTGTGGGGGTACAGGTCAGAGGACACCCTTAGACATCAGGCCTGGCCTTCTATTTGTTTCAGTCAGGGTCTCCTTCATCCTGTGTACACACCGGGTTTTCCTGGACCATCAATTAACTCAAAGACTCTCCTGCCTCTCACTGTCTGGGATTACAGACGTGCACACTACTGCAACCAGCTTGAAGTGTCTTTTGAAGATTCGAACCCAAGTCCTCATGTTTGCGTGGCAAGTAAAGGCTTGGCTGAGCTACGGCCCCAGCTCCTGCAGCACTATTTCTATCCATTGCAGCAGAGCAAACAGTTTAACGTTTATAACTGGAGTTTAAGGATGTTAATCCGCAGGATAGAGTATTGTGTAGCTGTTGTGGGGACAGATGTACGCCTATAGCTCCTGCTACTTGGTGAAGGGAGGAGGATCGCAAGTTCAAGGCTAGCCCAGGCTGCACAGTAAAACTACATCAGAGGAAGAGAGAGAAAAAGAGGGAGGGAGAAAAAGTAATTGTTTTATTAGATTTTTAATTGTGTTATGTGTCTGTGTGTATATGCACATGAATGCAGGTTACCCCTGCAGTCCAGAAGATGTTAGATTCCCTGGAGCTCAAGTCAGAGGGAGTTGTGAGCTGCCTGACATGGGTGTGGGGACCTGAACTGCAATCCCCTTAAGTAACAGTATATAGTCTCACACTGAGCCATCTCTGTAGCCCCATAATAGTTATTAAATGATGATAAAATGAAAAATTAAAATGTACAGCAATGAATACTACCAGCTGTGCAGACACAGGGAAGGAAATGTACTTTTGCAAATCCCCATTTATTTCTGGAGATAAATGACCTAGATCGTGCATAAGGAGCTAATAACATGATTTCCTCTGTGTGTGGTTCAGTAGTATTTAGTATATTCATAAGGCTGCACAACTATTTTTTTCTTTTCCAAATTTTTATATATTTATGTTTTGAGGAATGTGGGCATGTGTATATGTGCTATACACATAGGTAGAGGTCCAAAGGACATCTTTTGGGAGTCTCTCTTCTGGCACGTGGGTCCTGGGGATTGAACTCGGCCCCTGAGGCTTGGTGGCAAGCTCCTTTATCTGTTGAGCCTGGGCCTGGTTTTTTGCTTGGTAGTATTGATAGCTTAGGGAATGGGAAGGTGGGAAACACACACACACACACAACAGGAGATTGCTCTTTTGTTTCCCTACTGCCCAGACCTGAATAATCACACAGAAACTATATTAATTACAACACTGTTTGGGCTATTAGCTCAGGCTTCTTATTAACAACTCATACCTTAAACTAACCCATTTCTATTCATCTGTGTATTGCCACAAGGCTGTGGTTTACCCGGTAAGGTTCTGTTCTAGCGTCTTTCTCCTCCTCCAGCAGCTACATGGCATCTCTCTGCCTACTCTCTATATATCTCTTCCAGCCTGGCTATATCCTGCCCTGCCATAGGCCAAAGCAACTTTATTTATTGACCTGCAAGAGCAATAACTATACAGAAGGACTTCCCACATGCCCCCCCACACACACCAATTACACATAGTAAATCTAATAAAATAATATTTTTCAGCTATGGCTTCACTATGCAACCTGGATTGATCTGGAACTTACAATCCTCCCTTAGCCTCCCAAGTAGCTGGGATTACAGGAATATACCTCTGTGCTTATTCCTTTATTTAACAGCCACACAATGGGAGACCAGTATTCCTTCGCTTTTTCCTCTATTTTTTATTCCTTTTTGAACCATGTGAATTCCCAACCCAGTTAAAACTTTAAATGACTTTTAAGTGCCAAATTTTATATCATACGCAGTAATTTTCCTCTTAACAGCTTATAAGTGGTTCTCCAATGTCTGAAATGTCTTTCAAAATTATTTGAAGGTGGTTTGCCATTTCCTGATAAGGATATGCTTTATATAATCAATATCTTATTGCTGACGTCAGCATTCTAGATTTGGCTTTGAGCAGTTTTGCGTGATTCATCCGTTGCCTGGCATTAACTTCGTAGGTGCTCTTTACCTATGGCTCAGCTTTCCTCCTGAAAACTGCCACCCATGTCTGCTCTAAACTCGACTCCTTTCTCTCCATCCTAATGTTTGCCCTTCTTGTGTTTTTGTTTAGTTTTTTAACTCTTTTCAGTGTGGTAGAAAACTAGTATGCTCTGCCGGATTTTCCTGCCGCCCATCCAGTTGAGATCACTCTTCCTTCACAAACCGCCTGGTCCCGATAGGCCGGTTTGACTGTACAAAACACAGCCAGATAACTGCACAAGCTGGGCCCCTTGACGATAGGCAGTCTCTTAGAATGTCAGGAATCATGAAAGCATAAAAGTACAGCCAGAGCTCATGTTCCAAGACAGAAGGCAGAGTGTGAACCTCCTGAGATGCAGCAGACTACTTCCTGTTCACATAAAAAAAAAACTCCAGATTCGGTGTCAATGGGACCCCTTGATGTCCGCCAGGAGCCACCATCACCACTGCCTGCTGTGTTCATTCAGAATGTATCCTCCAGCTATTTCCTTAGCGTAACTACCCAAGATTCCTTGTCCATGCTGTTCCTTTTGCCTGAAGTGAACCAGGAGTTTGCTCAAGAATTACTTTCCAGAGAGGACTTCCTATCCCTCTACAGTAGTGTCACTGTCAGCTTTCTTATTCAACCTCTTACCTTGCTTTATTGCCTGTCCTCTCTATACTGTAATAAGAATGTCAAGGGCTCAAAATAGTCTTTTTTTTTTAATCAATGACTGTGTTTTCAATGCCTGATAAGTAGGCACCCCACAAGTATTTGCTGCCTGATTGAACATCTTTCAATTACTGATAGCTAGCATCAACAAAAGGCCATTTATAGAAAGTAGATACAGTCTAACAGAATGTATCTTGAATAATAAGATATATTAGTTCTTACTAAGTATCAGATAGTTCATTTGCATTTCTGAACCCATGCTGGGAACCAGGGTATATCTGATTGATGACTTTCAGAAACATTTAGATGCAGCACAAAAAATAACCCAGTTCCTAGTCCCATTTTTTTTGGGGGGGGGGGTGGACGACAGACAAGCATGAAGCCAATCTCAACATTTACATCAAATATCACCGTCATTTAGAGAAATAGTCTGACCTTTCCTACCCTGAGTTCTCAAGGTGTGACAGTGAGGCACAAGTCAGGGGAACAGTTCCACACTGCTCCTGGCAGCAGCTTGGTATGTTATTTTCAGAGACTTCTACTCAGGGGAAGCTGGGATTCTTGGCTTCACAGCAGAAGAGAATTTCAAGATGACCCAGTAGGAAGCAGAGCTGGAGTTTATTGGGTGGAGATCTTTAACATATATTTGAGAGGGAAATTATTGAAAGAGAAACACTCAGAGGAAGACAAGGTAGCGCCAAGTGTGGGTGTGGGCTTCTCCGAGGAGAGCCGAACTTCGTGACTTACATACCTCTGATTTTTGTGGTTTTTAAAGTTGCACCTCAAAGCATTGCATAGGAGTTTTAAAGGATATGCCATAGGATGCTTCTGGAATGCACTGGAAGATCACACAGCTGATAAGGTAAAAATCCCTAGATCATGTGGGCTACAGAAGAAGTTACAATGTTATTACTGTTAATAAAAAACGTATAGCCTTGTTTGTAAAATTCCTGGAAAATGCTGGTTTAGTTCTAGGAAGAGAGTAAGTCTGTACACGTAGGTAGAGCTGAAGCATGGTGCATTATAATGTTACCATTCTTGTTTGAAAATACTTCTATAGAAAAGGGATCCTGTCTCTGGGTAAGTATTCTTTAAAGTAGAATTTATCATTTGTGCTGGCTTTTTGAGACAGGGTTTCTCTGTAGCTTTTTTGGTGTCTGTCCCAGAACTAGCTCTTGTAGACCAGGCTGGCCTCAAACTCCCAGAGATCCGCCTGCCTCTGCCTCCCGAGTGCTGGGATTAAAGGCGTGAACCACCACCACCACCCGGCTATGTGCTAGAATTGTTGACTCTCAGTTGGGAAGCAATCTCAGACTCCAGGGTGTGGGACTTTCTCTCGCATCCCCTTAGCTTTCCCCTGTCTCTCTGTGCTGCCTCAGCAGCGTCCCAGACAGGTGTTTCCTATAGAATCCCAGAGGTGTGCCCTTGTGTGCATGGGTGCCGCATGCATCTCCTTCTCTCCAGCTGCGAGTTTGAAACGGTGGCCTGTCTTACCCCATCTCTGGCCACTGGCCAGCACAAGGAGGGCCCAAGTAGGTGCTACGTCAATCAAAGCAGAAGTAAACACCATTTCTCCACTAGGATTCATAAACCCTCCCAAAGAGAAAGCCTCCGTGTGAAAAATAGCATGTAAACAGACTACAATTAGGCGCTCCATGTCATTGAGGAAGTAGATGGGAGATGCCTTGAGCTGGTGCATGATTTCACGTCTGATACAGCATCATGGTTGATTTTAGGTGCCACGAAGCCCTGTTTCTTCTTTAAAAGCAAAAAGAGTGTGCTCTAGAGGGGCTAGAGTGTTGGGACCATTTGGAGTCCTGGCCTCCAGCTGCTCTTCCCTGCTAGAGATCTTTACTTTCCTTCTGATTTCAGTTACTGAAAGCTGTGTCAAAGTTGTTTACCAGCTCTGCTTCACGAGCACGGGTTGCCTTGGCCTTGAGGATCAGAGGATCAGAGGCTAAGGTTTTCACCTGTTGGCCCACCTGACTGCTGGGTGTATAAGCCTCTGTGGTGCTATTGAATAAGGGGCTTCTTACCAGTGACTAGAGGTCCGTGTCTCTGTCTTTGTCTGTCTCTGTATGTTTCAACCTCCAGCCCCTTTGCCCGAAGCTCGCACGAACTGTATGGTAGCGCACAGAGCGCAGACTGGCATTGTGCGCAGCACTAGAGAGATGCTTAAATAGGTAATGTGCTTGTCAGGCAAGCATAAGTAACTGAGCTCATATCCACAGAAGCCACATAAAAAGCTGGGCACAGCAGGGCGCGCCTGTCATCCCAGTGCAGGTCAGGAGGGAGACAGGAGGAACCCTGGGACTTATTATCCAGCTTGTCAAGCCAGTCAGTGAGCTCCAGGTCCAGTGAAAAAGACCCTGTCTCAAAAGAAAAAGAGAAAGAAGTGACTGAGAAGAAAGTTGACGTCAACTTCTGGTCTCCATACACATGTGCATCTGCACTTACACCGAGAGACACAGACGCACAACCACAACCACCACATAAAAGAGTGTACTCCCAAGAAAGTAGGCTTTGCATAAACTGTCTACAGATCAACCCCAGATCTTGAGAAATTTCCTTCCCCTGAATGGCCTAAAATGAATAGGATGTATGTAAACACTGGAAAGCCTACAGCCCTCAGGGTCACTGACAGGCCTAGGCACGGTGTGTTGGTGTCTGAGAAGACCTGTACAGCCCACTTAGTATATTTATGATCCTTGTCAATCCCTGGGAGCCTCAAACTGTCCCCGTGGACTGAACCCAACTGTTTCCACGGGAGAGGCCACTTCTGCGCATCTGGAAGGAAGCAAGGGAAGAGTTACAGCAGCCAGTTGCAGACTTGGGGAAGTTGGTGCTCAACCTCTCAGCAGAGAGGCAGCTAAAACATGTAGAAAACATGGAGGGTGTGCTGCTGCTCACGAGCTGGCTTCTGGGAACCTCTCTACTGATGGAAGCTGTCACTGAGACACTCGAACTGGAGTTACAGGTGCTGGTGAGCCACCATGTTGGTGCCGAAAAAACCAAACCTGAGTTCTCTGCAAGAGCAGTAGCTTTTAACCTCTGAGCCATCTCTCTAGCCTGTGTTTTAGTTTTTGGAGAAACTTCCAGACTTAACTTCATAGTGCCTGCACCAATTTACACGCCCACAAACAGTATAAGGGATTCTCCCCCCCTCCTCCCCAGTTTTTTTTTTTTTTTTTTTTTTTGGTTTTTTTCGAGACAGGGTTTCTCTGTGGCTTTGGAGCCTGTCCTGGAACTAGCTCTTGTAGACCAGGCTGGTCTCGAACTCACAGAGATCCACCTGCCTCTGCCTCCCGAGTGCTGGGATTAAAGGTGTGAGCCACCACCGCCCGGCCTCCCCAGTATTTGTCATCATTTGAATTCTTGATAACAGTGCTTAATGCAAAGACTCAGGACTCAGTCCTCAAGAGAACATTCATAGCACCCCTGCTGAGACTCAGCAAATACCACTAGAGAGGGGGGATAAAAACTGTAAAAGCCAGATCATGGGGAAGCTGGCCCAGAACTCTATTTTTTGAGCATGATGCGGCCACTGCACTCACGGACTCAAAACAGTTGTGGCTACCTGCCCAGGGCCTGCACAAAACTGAACCTGTCAACATTCAGTAGTGGATGGGACAGGGGCTCCTGAAGAGAGGTTCCCTGAAGCCAGCCAGTGAGCAGCAGCACGCACTCTCCAGAGAGTGACTGGCAGTTGGTGGCTTCTGGGACAGGAGGAGTCAGTCACTGTCTCCAGAGGTGTTACCACTGGCGACTTACTGACTTATGTGTACCCTCAGTGGATAGCTACACACCCCTGCCAGTGACAGGGTGCTGGTTAAACCCAGATGTCACAAAACCTAAACAAAACAAAAAGACACAAAGAGGGCTTGGCTCGGGGAGGGCAATAAGAGAGGGTGCAGTGACAAATGTCACCAGAGTGTGTATTTACACATACAAAATTGTCAAAGAGTAAATAATTCATATCAATAAATGAAACCAGTTCTTCTGGTTCCTTTTTCTATGGCCAGAGAACAGTGTATCTTTCTTTCTAAGAACAATCGACAGAGACTTTCAAGAACCAAACACTCAGGAGAGTTCCTTTTGTAATTAGAAAATAATCTGGTTTAGTGGGTCTCAGATTTACTGTGGATGAAATGAGATCACGGGGCTGGCTGCTGAAACAGATACACACTCCACCCCTGAGCCACACACCCCCCGCCCAGCCCAGATTCTCCTGGTCAATAGGGCTGGAGCCAGTCCAAGAATCTGCCTTCTGAATTCTCAAGTTCCCGTGAAGCCGTGGCTGCTGCTAGCTAGGAATTCCCGCTAAGTGCCTCAACTCCTGGGCAGTATCAGCGTTGGCATGGATGACAAGATGCTAGTAGGTTAAGAACGCCTTGCAGTAAGAGTACAGCGGGATTTGGGGCAGCCTGATGTTTCAGACCGATGGGCTAGAGGGACACAGAAAAGAAGAGGACAGGAGAAAGTGAGAGGGACCCTCGCCCACCTATGTAGATCTGGCTTCATGCAGCTGTCTGGCTAGAGCAATTTTAGGGAGCAGGCATGGCCCCCTAACATCTCATAAACAGGACTGTTAACACAACTAGCAAGCCATGTTCTAACCTCTTTGTATAACCTATGTGCTGCCAAAATCTTCAGTGTCTAAAGGTTCATACATGTTTTTAGGTTTGCTACATTCTTTCTCGTATGTCGGTCTGCCCAGGACACTCAAAAATCACCCTATAATTTTATTTATTTAAAAGAAAAAAAATCTTATTATGGGCTGGCAAGGTGGTTCAGTGGGTAAGGGGCCCTGATCCCGAGCCTGGAGAGCTGAGCTCAATCTCTGAGACTGACAGGGTGGAAAGAGAGGACCAGCTCCTGCAAGCTGTCCTGACCTCCATATACCCAACCCTCACACAATAATAAAATTGTTGTGTGATGTTTTACTTAATCACACCCCAAATAAATCACACACAGAGGCTTATTCTTAGTTATGAATGTCTGGCGTTGGCTTGGCTTATTTCCTGCCGGCTTTTCTTAAGTTATCTGACTACCTTTTGCCACTGGGCTTTTATCTTTCTCTATTTCTATATGACTTTCTTTACTTCTTTCCCCATGGCGTGCTGTGAAGTTAGTGGCTGCCCCCAAAGTCCTCCTGGTCCTTGTTTCTCCTATTTATCCTCTCTGTCTGCCAGCCCCGCCCATCCTTGCTCCTGCCTCCCTATTGGCCGTTCAGCTTTTTATTAGGACCATCAGGTGTTTTAGACAGGCAAAAAGAATCACAGCTTCACAGTTAATCAAATGCAGCATAAACAAAAGTCACACACCTGAAAATAATATTCCCCAACAATAAAATAATTGTTTAAACCCTTCTTGTGATAGAATAAACAAATCAACATATTCTTTTGCTCCCTCCCCCTTTGTTATATATAACCTCCTTTGAGCAATGAACCTGCAAAAGCCCCAGGTCACTGACAGGGAGGGCAGTTGCTGAAGCGCTTACGTGTGGGCTCCTCTCAAGACCAGCACCGGACTCTTTTAAAGAGGGCTGTCCTTTCTCCTAGTTGATAAAATCACTGGCTTCACTTCACTCTGGCTCTGCCTAAAGTTCTTTCCTGGAGGCTGTCAAGGACCCAGTTGTACCTGAATATTCGAGGTGAGGCTTGCAGGGCTTCTGAGCCTCCATGGTGGCAAGGCTGAGCTCTCTGCCCACGGTGACATAGATAGATACAGGTGAAGTGTGATAGCTCCTCCACCTACAGACTGTGGTTGGAAAAATGGGCCCTAGGACACCACAGAAACTCCTTCCCTCCCTTCTCTCTCCCTCCACTTTCCCCTGTGGAACTGCAGTCCATCTCAATTAGGGAATCCACAGACCAGGCACTTCCAAGGACTCGCCTAGGTGGGTCTCTCTGCTTGAGGAGGTCTATGCGATGTAGGGGATACGAAGCAGTTTGTTCTCGAGCCAAATACAAGTGACCGTGGCCCAGGAGTACGGAATGGGGTTGCCTTCCACATCATGCTCCAATGTGCAAACAGTATGATGAAGTTTTATAGTTAGAGATAATAACCATGATCGAGATATTTTTCAAATGCCATGGCAGGACCCTCCAAGAAGTGGATTATAGCCAAGTGGGCAAATCTCTGCCACAGGTACCAGATGCTGTCTGATGACTCCCTTAGCCTTCAGACTGATGTGATGCAGTGGTCTCCTTTGTTAATAGAGACCCCCCAAAATTCACCTGTTTTTTTTTTTTTTTTTGGATTTTTTGAGACAGGGTTTCTCCGTAGCTTTTTTGGTTCCTGTCCTGGAACTAGATGTTGTAGACCAGGCTGGCCTCGAACTCACAGAGATCCGCCTGCCTCTGCCTCCCGAGTGCTGGGATTAAAGGCGTGTGCCACCACCGCCCGGCTTCACCTGATTTTTATAAGGATGTTTGGTCAGAAACTGTGATGGGCAATGGATGACTATTACGGGAGCTAAAAATAGTCCAAAATAATTTTGTCTCTGGATCTGCAACATCTCAACTCTTCACAATTACAAAGTTCTCAGCCTTGAGGATATTTAACATGAACATAGCTTTTCTCCTGGGAACTCCGGCTTACAATCTGAGATCTGGCTCTTGAACTCTTCAGGGTGAGTCAGAAGGCAAAGCCATAGCTGACGTCATCTGAGCATGAAGGAAGCCAGTTTACAGAATAAGTGGTAGGTGGTGTGTGTGTGTGCGTGCATGTGTGTGCATGAGTGTGTGAATGCGTGTGCATGTGTGCGTGCTCGCATGTGTGTGTGTAAGTGGTGGGGTAGAGACTAGAGTTCCCATTTAAACAGTAAAGGCTGGGCAACTCTCATTCTCAGGAGCATCCTGGCTGACTCCAGGACCTTGGATTTTTGCTGTGAGAACACTCAGTCTTTAAAAGGGAACCTGGCACAGCCATTAGCCTGTGGGACCAACACTTACTAGGGAAGTAAAAGCACTCCCTGTGGTTTTAAAGGTGAAACAATTTTTGCAAAACAAATTCTCATAAAAGAAACAAAAATTTCAAAACAAACAGGCAGTTCTCTTATGCATAGAAGCCACCACTGTGTGTGAGTAAGGGTTCCAAACCTGTGGGGCAGGTAGAGCCATTTTCCTACACATTGGTATCATCTTCCTCTCTGGGTTTGTGAGCAAACCCGTTTCAGTGGAGAATGAGCGCTCTGGTGCTCCAGGTGTCGCTGGTTGGGGTTCAGAGTGTAGTCGCGTGTTCTGGCCCCGTGGAAGCCTCACCTGAATCGAACAAGGTAGGACCAAATCATCCTTATTTACCAAGGGAAGGACCAGCAGCACAGAGAGGTTAAACCGCATCCCCGTGACACACAGCTGGGGACAGGAATGCTAACCCCGGGTGACGAACTCCACACAGGCACTGCTCTACCTCTCTAGGGCCAAAAGACGTGGCGCCTTCCCTCATCTCAGAGCTCTGTTACAGCGCATATCACACTTGGAGTCTGGTGGTTTCTCAGTGTTTACTGTCATTTTTCTATCAGAACGTAAGCTCCAAGAGAATGTGCCCTGACTTTAAGAATGACTTGGCACGGCTCTAGGGGAGCTGAAGTTCCGAGCCAGCGTGTCGTAATGGATTCTCTGAGTGAGAGGCAAAGTGTTGAGTCTGGTCCATCAACCACCCTGGGGTTTGGTAAGGAGATGGTATATGGCTGGAGAGAGGGCTCTGTGGTTAAGAACACAGGCTGCTCTCCTAGAGGACCCGGGTTTGATTCCCAGCACCCACATGGTAGTCTCGCTGTTAGAAACCATGTAAGTCTAGCTCCAGGGGATCTGATGTCCTCTTCTGGCCTCTGGCAGGTAATGCATGCACACAGTGCACAAGCATACAGGCAAAACACCCACGCACATAAAATATTTTTAAAGACTGCGTTATATAGTTCTTATACTTTCTTTATGTGTCAAATGATTTTCTGTCTAAGAAAAAGCCTGAGGTTTACACTAAAACAGAAGTCGCCTCTAAGGGTGACAGCATGTGGCATGGAGAATGAGCACCACCTGGTCTCCTCAATCTACGTTTTGCCTCAATTTTTCTTGAGCTGCTAGAACCTGGGGGCATAGCAGAATTCTAATTGCATCTCACAGGGCTCCTTCCTAACCAAAGACTAGTGTGCCCATGGGGACACCTCTGAGGCATGGGCTTGGCAAAGAGCAACTGAGTGAGTAGACCTGCAAAAAATTAAATAAAGGAGTATCTAGAATTTGTGGATTATGACTATGAAAAAAGAAAGTACAGAAATCTATCAGGTGAGTAGGCTAGGGCTACAGGCAGACATTTCACAATAGAGAGCTCTTGAACATCCTGTGTGGTTTTGAAAACTTATCTCTTGAGTGAGCGGGACATAATATTATACATTTAGACAAAACTGCACAAGACACATCAATTGTGGAAGACTAGAACTCTAACCCACTGTGGGGAGGAGAAAACACTGTGCCCTGACTTTAAGAGTGACTTGGCACGGCTCTAGGGGAGCTGAAGGCAATCCCCAAGACTCCGCTGTACTCCACACTGGGTGGGCAGTAGACCAATTCCTTCTGCGAGAGTCTATGAAACCTGTAACCTTAAACCATCACGGATGCATGAGTCAGAGTCTGCACGAGGGGAGGGCACAGGGAGACCAGGAAGACTTTCCAGGTCAGGTTTCTGACTTTCAGATGTCCATCTGAGAATCTAGAGGTATTTGACTTCCAAGTCCAGATGCCCAGAGCAATTAAATCGGAATCTGGGGATTCAGACATCAACATATTTAAATGATGCTTGAGAATTTCAACACATTCAGAAGATGAAGGCCCTTCAGGAAGACGTCTCTTAAATCATGAGGTGTGAAAAACCATCTTTAGTAAGAAAAACCTGGAAGTCAACTTAAATGCCCACTGACCGTCCATGGCATGAACTGAAATATACTCATAGAAATGAGAAGAATAAATGCCTTTGGGGTACAGCCACATAAATTAACAGGGGGTACGGTCTGGATTTAGGCTGTATCCCCAAGGCCCATGTGCTGAAGACTTGGTCCCCAGTTTGGTCAGTGGTTTCAGTGACATTAATTCTTACCTATCTGGATCTCTGTATTTGGAGAAAGACATCATGGCGGGCGGGGGGGGGGGGCGAGTAAATGGCAGAGGAGAGCTGTTCACTTCATGGCTGACTAGGAAGCAGAAAGTAAGATAGGAAGTGGCCAGGGATAATACACCCGAGGACTGCTTCCAGAAATATACTTCCTCCATCTCGGCCCCACCTCCTAAAGGGCCATAAACTCCCAGGGAAGCGTTATTAACTGGAAACAGAGTCAAACTTGAGCCTGTGAGGGACATTTCTTATACACCCTTCTTACACATGCATGCGTGCCTAGGCACATCCCAACTAGGAGAAAGTGAGGTCTAGCAAAATGCACATACCTGTAAGAACTAGATTGTGCTAGTCTACTTTTAGATGTGTGCTTAGGGCTCATGGGTTACAGAGAAGGAGGCGCTGGACCCTCATCTCTGGTGGCAGCTGGTGGCAGCTTTATCTCAGAACTCTGAGCTGAGAACTACAGGTTGTCTGCAGTGTGATGGAGCCCACAATGAGAAGAAGGGAGCAGGCTCAAATTCCAGATTATTCACTCAACAAGGATTTGGGTCCTAACCAATGAGATGGGCCACTTGGGGAGAGAGGGCAAGTCCCAGCCTCCTGGAGGAGTTTCTTCCAACCAGACTTCAAAAACCACCGCCTTGTGGCAAATCCTCTACCCCGACACCCTACTGCAAAATGTCATGTTAAAAAACTGCCTCGTTTTCAATCATCTCTTGAATTTGTCATGTTATTTCCCACATGTTCACGTTCTGACTACACAGGAACGTGAGCAGGCGCAAGGGGGATGCAGGATGGCGTTCGCTCTGGAACGTGGGGAAGAGAGTCTGTTACTAGGAGAAAGTGAGGTCTAACAAAATGGTTTTCTAAGGTCTTGGTGATATTTATTCCTTAATAGTAGGAATACGGATGTAAATATTTGGGAAGTTGGTTTAATTTTTAGTATTCCATGTGTATGGGTATTTTGCCTGCATGCCTGATGCCCAGAGGCTGGAAGAGGAAATCAGAGTTTCTGTGACCGGATTTCCAGACAGTAGTGAGTTGCCACGTGGGGTGCTAGGAATCAAACCTGGGTCTTCCAGAAGAGCAGCAAGTGCTCTTAACCACTGAGACATCTCTACAGCCCATAAAAATTGTTTCTTTCTTGTTCTTCTTTTAAAAAAAAAATTAGGTGAGTCAAAGGCTCAAAGCCAGTAAATATATCTTAAATAGCATCTGAGCCAAGGATAGACTATATACAGCCAGGTCCAGCCTGGACCAGGCCCATCTCAGCAAGTGCTAAGTCAACGACCTAGACAGGGAGAGATTCAGGCAGCTGACTGTCCATATAGGTCTGCAAGCTGGGGCCACCCCCAAATACATTCAGACAGCACCAGATAGGGTCAGGTGTGAACACGCTGGAACCAGGCAGCTGGGAAGCCCTTCAGCAGGAAAGCAATGATTGGGCAGCTAGGGCTCAGGCAGATGAATGAATTCAGTGTGCAGTTTTTAGTGTTTCTTGTTTTGTTATGTCCTAACCCAGGCTCTGTACCTCTAGTTAATGTGGGTGCACGCATCCATTTCTCCCCTCCGGGAATTTCTACTTACGAAGTTTCATTCCATCCTTTCTTGACTGTGGCTGCTATTACTATCACTTCAGAGAGACGGAAGGGATTCATTTAGGGTTACAGGCTCACTAAGGTGTAAGAATTCTGAGCCAGGCTGCTACACGCAGAACTTCCAACTGTCCAATGCTCACCCGGCCTTCTTCACTCAACTCTTTTACCTCCAGACAGTCTTTCTTTCCTACACACTGAGCCCTGACAAACCTGGGCTCACTGAGCCCACAGAGTGGATCCAGGCTCTTCAACCCCTCCATGACCTTTATACAATCCTCAAAATCTGCAAATATTAGTGGGTTTTTTTTTTTTTTGTGCATGTGGTGTGACTTGGTTTCTTAAAACAAAATCTCAGGTATATTTTCTCACTATATTGATAAATTTGGTGGCAACTGATTTTTTTTTTTTTGTCCATTTTTATTTGTCTCCTATGCTGGTTGGTTCTTGTCAGCTTGACACAAATCCAGACATGGGCGGGAAGCGTCTGTAAGATTGGTCTGCAGACAAGCTGTGGGCTTGATTACTGGATGTGAAAGAGCCCAGCCCACTGTGGGCGGGGCCATCCCTGGTGATCCTGGACTCTGTAAGAAAGCAGGTTGTGCAAGCTGTGGAAAACAAGCCAGTAAGGAGCACTCCCGGGTTTCTGGCTTGGTTCTCAAAAATTAGTATCACCCAAAATTAATAAACTCCTTCCACCCCAAGTCACTTTTGTCCAAGGAGTTTTTCCCCAGTAACAGAAACCCTAACTCAGTCTTGGAATCTTACATCTTTGTGCAACTCCTCTTGAGTTTGTTACAATCTCTCTCCCTTCCCGGCTAATCACATGGTTGGAATTCTTGGCATCATACTACAGTGTGAATGGCGACACCAATCCTTGACTACAGAGCAAAGAACTTGAATATAATCAATGTTAATTTTTTTTTAATGAGCTAAAAAAAAAAACCCAGTTTAGCAGGCATGACGACACATCTGCAATCCCAGCTGAGATCCAGAGGGTGGAGGGAGGCAGAACTGATTAAAGACTAGCCTGCGCTGCAGGGTGAGACCCTATCAAAAAAAAAAAAAAAAAAAGGCATTATCCTTCTGTACTGATTTTACTAGAATTTCAAGTCAGAAGTGAGCGTCAAGTCATTATTGCTGGGCTGGGATGTAGGGTAGAGCATTTGCCTAGAATGCTCAAGAGCCTGTGCTGGATCCCCAGCACTGAAACAAAACCAAACCATTACTGTGGAGTTTGGTTTTTAATTACTGAGATTATGCCTTACCTATTAACATGTTTGTGCATTTTGTTTGCGTAATCAGAATAAGCCCAGCTTGATCATTCATGCTGTGTTACTGTGACAGAACATCTGTCCTGTTCAGAACATCTGTGGAACATTCACTCCACATATCTGCATCTGCATGTGAGCGCTACTCTTGTCTATGTGTATATCAGTGTGCATCTGCATGAATGTACCATTAATCGTCTACAGATGATGGAATTCACTGTTCCTCTTAACAGTATGGAAGACTTTATAATTGCCTGAGCCTTGCATGTTTTTGGAGACAGTTTTACACTTTTACCCGTTCTTCCAATGCTTTCAGCTCGTTTTCTTTGGGAAGCTGTGTCTTGACTGGGTATCTCTGTCAAGGATGGTGAGGTTTTGCATCCTATTACGGACTAGAAAAGCTGTTCCAGGGTCGTCTCTGAGACTTGGTCGTCAGAAACAGATTCGCCAGTAGCCTAGACCAAGGGGAGCGTTAGAGGGAAGGCATGTACGGCTTCCAACTGGGACCTGATGCTCTGGCTTCGTTCTCAGAAACGGTGCGCATCTGTGGTTCCTTTCCTGATGGCTCTGAGGTCTGTGTACCCTGCATTCCCCATTCTACTCCCAAGAGTCAGGGAGCCGTACCCCAAAGGAGTTATCCTGACAATGCATTTGCCCTTCCAAGCTTCAAACAGTTCTCACAATCTGAACTGTTGTAAGCATGGTTTTGAGAGGATACTTTTTCAGAAACAATAACCACCCGATTCTCCACGTTTACAAAGAATGTGACAAAAACCCCATCCATCCAAATCTTTTTCACCGGCTGGTGATTTGGATGGTGATGGTACCCACAGGCTCAGCTGTCTGAGTGTTTGGATACTTGGACCCCAGTTGGTAGAACTGTTTGGGAAGAATTAGGAGAGAGCCTTGGAGGATGTGTCACTGGATTTGAGGTTTCAAAGGCCCACAGCAGACTCAGTTAAATCCCTCTCTTTGCTTCCTAGCTGCTGCTGAGATGTAGGCTCTCAGCCACAGCCACAGTACCACGCCTGCCTGCTGCCCCGCTCCCCACTATGATGCTCATGGACTCACCCTCTCAAACTGTAAGCTCCCAATGAATGCTTTTCTAAGTTTCCCTTGTTCGTTCTGTGTCTTAACAGCAATAGAAAAGTGACTTCTTGATTTCAGGGATAACAACCATCAGAACGAAAGTGAAGAATGTGATCAAAGTACCTTACCCTGAGTGTGGTTTCTATGCCTGTCTCTTAATATTTGAGTTTTCGTTAGTGGAAAGCACCAATTCATATATTAGAAACAACCCACTCAATCTCCAGTCTATGAAGGGGCTTTTCATTACATCCTTGATTTCTTTTGCTTCCTACAGAGGAAGGCAATTTAAGTCTCCCAGACAGAAGCTTCTGTATCCAGAGCAAACCTGGTGGGCATCCGTCATTGAGGGGTGAGCACAACTCAGGCAGGAACCTGCAGTCAGGATTCAAGACCCCTGTGGGATTCCATTACTTCACCAGCCACGCTCAAAAGGATGCTGCTTCTACATCATGACCCTTGGCTCTGGGAAAGCATGAGCTGCTCTGAATGACTATGAAGCAGCAATGAAGGAACGGGCCTCTCAGTTTCTATCTGCCCACGGGGTAGTTTCCTATTATTAATAACAACTGTTGAAAGTAATCTCACTCCGTTGTTTAGGAGGTAAAAAAATGAAGCAAAGTAACAAAGATGCAAGCACCCCCAACAAACAGGATGAGAAGTCAGGTGTATAGAACTCCAGGTTAACTTCCCCTCAACAGGCCTCTGGGGAGTTTCTCCTCTTCTGGTGCTCTGGACTTCTGGGCATACCCTGGAAGCTTTGTTAATGCACTCTCAGGGGAACGGCCCTGCCCAAGGCTCCCGCATTAGCCAGCCGTGATTTTAAGAGCAGAACACGGCCTGCTCAAGCATGCACACCCATATCCTTCACCTTCCCCAAGAGCTGGAACTAGAGCCATGTGCCGTGTCAGGGAGCCACCACATCCTCTTAAACATGGCTGGGAAGGGCTGGTAAGAGCTGAAAGCTGGCATCCTTCCTCTGGTGCTCGCAAGGCTGAAGAGACCCCACGGCATCCCCACAACTCACCCTTCTCAGAGAAACAGGCATTTCGTCTCTGCCAGCTGTGTGGTGAGGAGACTTCTCTCAGTTTTGTGCATTTATATGAAGTGCCCACTGCATGCCCCTCTTAGGGGCCTTCTGTTTACTGCAGCTTTGTGTTTCGGCCTATGCAAGTATCTCAGGCATCTTACCTACAGCGATGCCCCAAGGATCCCCTCTTGAGATGACTGATGCGATCTTATAGTTCCTTCCATGCGAGATGAAGAAAGAAGCACATAAGCCCACGTGTTCTGATCCATGCGTCCTTTATTCCATTACCAACCACCGTGCCACATTCAGGCAACAGCACACAAACTGGCAACCAACGCAATCCAGTTGTACAACGATCTGAGGCTTACAGTACATTTAAGGCTTTTAAATTTGAAAGAAAGAAAGAAAAGAACTAAAATAAGACCAAACAACCCCAAACCCAATCCCCCGACCAATACAAGTAGTGTAGCAATCTTAAGCATCTCATTTCTGATGTTCACCTGACACGACTCCAGTGTCAAAACCCAAGTAACTCCTAAACTAAGAAATCAGCTTAGGGAAATTTTAATTACCTAAATTCTTCAAAGCAGAAACTTGGAATTTTTGTCTTGGAAATGTTATAAAAATTTTAATAGCAAAACATAGGAATAAAAACATATTAACAAAATGTATTCAATCATTTACAATACAAACAAGGAATCTGCAGTCTGTTGAAGCCTGACTAAAGGAAACTACCCATTAGGAATCTGTGCACAATGTCATTGCAAATATGTACAGGACTTTAAAAAAGCCGACGAGAAGGACTTTACAGAAGGAGAGTCGGCCAGGCTTTATTAGACCAACCAGACAGTCAAAATATTAAAACTCTTGGCTAGTAATAAATTTACACTTAAAAAACCCCAGTTTCCTGTTGTTGAAGAATATTCCAGTTGTATTTATATGGTTATAGCTGATGAAGCTGTTGGCGATAGTTCATGGGGGTGTGAAGGACTGGTGTGTTAACACAGCTAATGGAGGATGTCTCACAACAGATTTCCAGTTACACTACCACAGCTTCACAAATGGGTCTCACCCACGGCACCAGAGCGGGGAGTGCTGCAGCCAGACACTGGCACCTGGGTGAGAGGGCGATCCTGCACCGGCTGGGGAACCAGAGGTGACAGCGAGGGAGACAGACTTGGTCACACTTTAGTCTACGATGCTGGGAAACAGTCCCCACGGTCAGCTCTTGTTCCCACTCCTGCAAGGTCATGCAGCTGAGGCCCCAGCTGCTCAGCCTAATGGAAGGTGGTGATTAGGTACAAAAGACAGACTTTGTTAGCTCTTTAAGGACAACACCCTTCTCTGTGGTTATTGGGCATCACTGTTAAATCCAGTCAAAGTGTGTGCAAACAAGGATCCTCGCTTCACAGTAATGAGGTAAGGTTGGCCGTCATCTTCAGGAGTTGGGAAGCTCGTGAGATATGAACTGTTTTAGCCGTTCTAGGTACTGTGCATAGAGCTCTATGTCATTGTGCCCAGCCCCCTCAACCCACAAGGGCTCCACAGCACGAGGACAGCGCTCATACATCGCCAAGCCATGGGAGAAATCGATGACCTCATCCTCAGTACCATGGATAACCAATACAGGAGAGGTGACTTTAGATATCTTGTCAATGCTGCAAGAGAGAAGTGGGAGGGAGACAAGGACCGTTTAGTTAGTTCACGGAAGTGCTGCCCTGTCCCAGCTGGGCAGTACAGAACCTGGCCGTGCCCTCATGACTAAGAGTAGTGTCCCGGCCCAGGTGATGAACTCACACCAACACACTACAATTTCTCAGTTTTCTTTCCCCACTGCTAGTCTAGTAATATTTTTTCCTTAACATTTTAATTTGGAATCATTGAGGATTTATAGCAAAGGAAGATATAGTTTCCCATAATTCCTAACTCATTTTCTATTGGCTAACAGCAGCCATTACCATGCAGTATTTATCAAAATCAAAAAACCAACTTTGGTACATACACAGTAGCTAACATCTCCGCCCTTATTTGGATCCCACTTAGTTTTTCCACAAGAGTCACTTTCCTGTTCCAGCACCCTGTCAACAATACCATACTGCATTTACTACTTTTTTATCAAACATCAGACTAGTGCCTAATTTTTCTTTAAATATTCACATTTCAAGAAGACTTTAAAATGTAAATAGGCGCCGGGCGATGGTGGCGCACGCCTTTAATCCCAGCACTCGGGAGGCAGAGGCAGGTGGATCTCTGTGAGTTCGAGACCAGCCTGGTCTACAGA
>NC_022023.1:13858199-13956560 GCF_000317375.1 Microtus ochrogaster
CAGCCTGGTCTACAGAGCTAGTGCCAGGACAGGCTCCAAAGCCACAGAGAAACCCTGTCTCGAAAAACCAAAAAAAAAAAAAAAAAAAAATGTAAATAGGCGAGCACTTGATATGAGCATCTATCTCTGAAAAGTGGGACTGGATGTCCTCCAATTCTCAGAACTCTTCTTGAAGAAGCAAATGCAGGCTGGGTGGTGGTGGCGCACGCCTTTAATCCCAGCACTCAGGAGGCAGAGGCAGGCGAAGCGCTGTGAGCTCGAGCCTGGTCTACACAATTGAGTTCAGGACAGTCAGAGTTACACAGTGAGACCCTGTCTTGAACAGACAAAGAAGCAGTTCTGGGCTGGAGAGATGGATGAGTCAGTGGTTTAGAGCACTGGATGCTCTTACAGTGGATCCAGGTTCAACTTCCAGAATCTGCATGGTGGCTCACACCCACCCAACTCGTTCCAGGGGATCTGAGGCCCTCTTCTGGCTTCTCTGGGTACCAGGCACACGTGGTACACATACACGAAGGCAAATTACTCATACATATAATCTTGAAAAATTTTTTTGAAGAAGCCCCATTTCATATAAACAGGGGACTAACTTTTTGATAAAAAACAGCATCACTTAGCTCAAAAGCTTAACATGGTGTTTAGATTTTACTCCAACTGTCTTCTGTTAATAAAAACCAAATCCACTCTTACAGGATAAATTCTCAAGGATCTGAAAGGAACATCAGCATCTGTCCATCAGCATCTGTGGGTGCCCGGGCGACTGCTCTGGTGGGTGGGGTTGTAGGGAGGTGTGGGGGGGGGATGGTCCATTAGGCCATGAATAAACATATCTTTCCATTTGTCCTTCGGCCCAAGACCTGCTTACTGCTGACTCCTTTCTGCAGCTGATCCTGGTCAGGCTTGTAAAGACACAAGCGGGTCTATCTGTGGGAGTCTCGCTGATAAAGTAACAGCCACCATTCATCACGGCTGAACACTCTGTACAGCCCGTCATTTAATCCTGAGGAGACAGGACCCATGAGGAATTGCCTTCTGTTGATCAGGGAGGGAAACAGGACCCATGAGGAATTGCCTTCTGTTGATCAGGGAGGGGACCGAAGCTCAGAGAGATTATACAGTAACAGGCACCAGGCCAAGGAGATAATACAGAGGGCTTCCATCAGTTATACATTCCAAAGGTCTACTAGCGACTGTCACAGTCTTTATGAACAACTCATGAAGCTGCCAACTGCTTGAAGGCACCACAGAAAGACAGAAACACCTCAGCAGCCACGGGGTCTGCGAAGACCAGAGCCTCTGTGGCCATGTGCAGCTCTTACCTGAAACCTACTCCTCCCCTGGACTGAATTTGAAAGTGCCTGCCTTTATAAGCTTTCAATTATACTCAATTTAAAAAGCTATTTACTCATCAGTTACGGCAGCCCTAAGACCATGCCCATAAATCTCGGACTGCCGAGGGCACGTGAAGCTGAAAGTCCCGGCAGAGAATAACCAACACTGACGTATAAACAGGAATCGTCCTCTCTTTCTGACACTGGAAGGGACTGTGAAAGTGTCTTCCCTTTCAGAAAGAAAACATTCTGCCATTTGGTAGCAAAGGATACTATATTTAAAAAAAAAAATGTTTGCCAAATCCAGTTAATGATGAAAGCCAGTGCAGCCATTAATGGCTTGAAATACATTCCATCAATAATTTAGGGCGCTGAGTAGGAGCAGGGGCCTCTTTGTCTCTAACCTTACGAACCAGTGACATCACTGCTCTTGACCTGATCTGTAAAGAATACAGTAACCGGGTCAACTTCTTAAAGCTGCTGGGAAAGCCAACTGGGGGGACAACCACACGCCTGGTGGATGAGGCAAATAGCATTTGTTACTGGTTTATTATTAATTAATAACATATAATTAGTTACAATGGAATTAGTTTCAATTGCTGCATTTTAAGGTATAGGCTAAACTCATCATTTTGTTGCCGGGGTAACTCCTGGAATTGTTTTCCACAAGCATGCAAAAAAGCCGTCTTTAAACAAACTGCACAAATAAGGCCACATTTGCGAGGCACATTAGCAGTACTTAGCATTCGCAGCCGCGCCACCAGAAATGCACAGTGCCCCATTCCCAGGAAGCAGGGTTTCAGTGAAGCCTGGTACAAGCTACACAGAGGTGAGGGTCAGCCAAGGTGCTAACAGAGATTTCTTCCTGTGAAATGAGACAGTGGAACACAACCTTATGCGACCTAACGCTGCGTTTTCTTCTCCAGCAAGAACAGAACGCTGGCAATTAATAGGTCAGCCCAAGTCTGGAGACCATTACTCCTGCTGATGCTTTTCCTGGAAAGGGTAATACAAGCTGGCTAGCTTCTGCAATGGACTGTGGGAAAAAGCTAGGGGCAAATACTCTAAAAATACATCTCACATTATCACTTAAATAACACAAAACAAAACAAAACAAAGAGCCAAGAAGGAACTTGCAACGAAAGCACTTTGCTCACAGCTTCTATTTACAGAGGATCTCGCTCCCATTAAGGGGAACTAGAGACCAGCAGGGGTCAGGTCAGCCTGCAGGAGGGGCCTGGGCTGGCCAGGATGAGTCTCATGCCTCTCCCAGGCAAGGCGTGTCTGCAGGGACAGGCTGCAAGTGTAAGATCAGGACAAGGAGGTGGTTTTTCTCCATCACCCCAGGAACACCTTTCTATTCTTCTCACAGAGACTACCTGAGCATGTACCTTTCCCCTCATCCGCATCCTCTGACTGGAAAACAGAAATTCCACAACATGTGCCTGTTTTTTATTTCAAGGTCTAGACCAGGGCTAATTGCTAATTTATATCTCTTGTGTGTAGCTCTTCAGTAATTGAGCAATACAGGTCCCTCTGAACAAATCAACACTGAACTGGAAGTTCCTTCAGGACATGCTGCATGTTACAGCTTAATCAATTAGTCCCGGGCACCGGCACTCTCAAGGTCCTTATCCATCATCTGGAGACTGAAGTCTCAGTACGCTACGTTTGCCTCATCCCTGCTGGTGCCCGGTGAGTCTGACCTGGGGGGATGCTCAATCAATATTAGAAAGTGCACAGATGCGGACTCTGAGCACTGGCTGACTTCTCACTCACCCAGCTGTGAGCTTACCTGGGGAAAGCATCAAAACAGTATGTTTTTCTGGTATCCGGAAAAGCGACACGTAGACCAGACATCAGTGGGGAGTGGAGGATGACAGCTGCACACTCATATCGCGAGGCCAGGTCCACGGTGGGGACAGTCCCAATGCTCTGCCCATAGAGGATAATGTTCTCAGGGCTCACACCGTATCTGTGGAAAGCAGAGGTTACAAACCATCAGATAATGGGTGGGGGGCATGGATGATGACAACACTATTGTAAGCCCACAAAAACTCCCACATACATTAACTTAAAACCGTTACCTAACATCTACATTTTAACTTAAATGACAAGAATTTTATAAAAAAACAAAAAAACCAGAGGCCTATTTCAGGACTAAAGAACTAAGGATCTGTCTTCTACATTTGAAAGCAATCACATCTTTTTAAGCCTCTTCTCAGGGCTAAATGCTCCCCAGCTTTTCGTCTCAGCAGTGGTCTCCTGGCCTGCTTCTGTAGGGGTTCCAGTTGGGTAATGCCCAAGGGGAACACTGACTACACTTCCCAGCCTCCCTTGCAGTTCCAGCCAAAGGCTGATGCCAATGAACAACCATGAGGTGTGGCTTTGAAGTGTGCTTTCCTTCCTCTCCTCCCTCCATGTTGTTGGGAAGTGGTGTCAGGTGAAGGTGTTACAGAAAGCTACACCCTCCTTCCTATAAGGGTAGAACAAAGTAGAAGGCAGACAGAAAAAGGGACCCTCTTACTAGCCTACAATAAAGAGATGGATGGTGAGAGACAGAGATACCTCAGTGGGTAAAAACACTTACGGCCAAAGCTGAGGACTTGAGGTCTTATCCCTAGGACCCCCATAATGGAAGGAGGGAAACTATTCCTACACTGCCCTCTGACTCACGTATGTGCAACATGGTACACACACACACACTCACACAGCTATCAAGAGTATACACCTAGCTAGAAAGGACAAAAAGACAGACAAATGAGTGGGGGGAGGGGGAGGGGCAGAGGAAGTGCAGACACCTAATACAAACACAACACATTACTTAGTTTTGTTATCACACGACAAGACACATTAAAGTAGTGAGTAGCTATTTTATATCCAGGAGACTGGGGAAAATGAGAGGCAGACAGCTTCAAGGTGAAATGTGCTGTTTAATCCTCCCCGTCATCTTGGCTGCATCTGGATCCCCTAGGAAGCTCCAGCCATCTCTATACATGTGTAAGTTCTCCAGAGGTTCTCGCTGAAGAAGCTTCCAGCCCATGGGTCGGGTCTCGGAGGAACACAGTTGGAGGGGAAAGGGAACTGAGTACTAGCACTCATCTCTGCTCCTTCCTGACCACAGATCCAGTGTGACCAGGACCTCACGTTCTCGCTGTCCCGCCTTTGCCCCCCTGTACTCACACATTAGAAACCCCATCCTTCCTTTTGTCACAGGGAGGAGAAAAGTAATACAGATGACAGGACTGAACCACAGAATGTGTTACCTTACTGAAGGAGTATAAATTGCTACAAAAACCTCCGGAAAACAATCTGGCACTCTGACACTAGCTGGTAACACTAACAATATCATGTGCAAAGTGTGTAAAGCCACCAAAAAGAAAAGCTACTGCTTACTGCTCACTTGATGCAATACTGAAAAACAGGGATTTCAATTCCTACACAAGTGGTGATGGTGGGACAGGGAAGGGTTTCATCCGGGAAGGTTGAGTCACTTGCTCAGTGTGCAGAGTGGCAATGGTCTGTGTCCTGTTACGGTGTGCCTCTGCTGGTCACTAGGCCGGACATCTGCCAGCTGATGATCCTCTGAGATCCGTTGCAAGAATCTGGGGTCGGTTTCCTGAGGTATTCTGTAGATCTTACTGGCACTGCCTCTGCACCCTTCCCCAGGGACTTAGACTGCACTTCTAATCTGCCCTATTCTGTGAATCATCCCATGATTATGGGAAGCAGGTGTCCCGGTTTCTGGATCTCAGCTGGGTCTCCAGTCCCCTGTCTCACTGACTCATGTTAATGACATATACCCTGAAAGCCTGCCAGGACTCTGCCCTCTGCTCAGGGCGGATCTTGGGTATCACCTGATCTGACAAATGCCCACGTCAGACCTGCTCTTCTCTGTGACCTGCTGCTCTCACTTCTATCTACATGAACCACCACGCTGCCTACACTCTGACCCCTGCCCTCTGCCCAGGGCAGATGCCCATGTCAGACCTGCCTTGCTCCCAGTTCTAGCTCCTTGAACCGCCACGATCCTCATTCCAATTAATCTCCCACTCTCACCACATAATACACCTGTCTGGAGACAAAGCCGGGCAAACGACCTTTTACCACGTTACTTCCTAACCACACCCTTCGGCAAATCCCTACCTCCAAGCCCACAGACCTAAAGGAACCACCACCTGACCCAGATAACTATTCCACCCTTTACTCTCTAAGTAGCCCGTCTGCCAGGAAAGCTTAATCTCCTGCTGATCATAAACGCTCTCTGCCTGCAAACCCTTGACGGCCTTCATCACTGCCAACCGCTGGGCCCTATAGACGTGTCTTCCCAGCTCTACCTCCTTCTCACACTTCTCTAGTCCGCTGCAGTATCGTTTGCCTGAGCTGCTCATTCATGCTCACTGAAGTGAGGTGAGGGTATGTGATGAGCCACTCTGCTGCATATAAGCCCTGCTCTGCTGGTGGGATGTAAGCCTTAGGTGAACCCTTTAGGAAAGCTAAGGACATCCATGTCCAGGGATCAGTTGGAGGCATCTCCAGCTTTGAACTAAATATGATTCCAGCCAAAGACTACTTGTGTAAGATATAGAAACAGACACACACAAGCAGGCACACGCACGCACACACACACACACCCACGCGCATGTGTGTGACGGTACTGCTTAACTTTTTTTTCCCGTTTTTGCTGTCTGCTTCAGGTAAGTTTCTGGTCCACAGCTTGCCTAGTAGACTAGGCCAGGCTGGCTAGTAAGCCCCGAGAATCTGCCTATCTCTGCCTCCTTAGTTCAGAGATGGCATGTGTACACCAACATGCCTGTTTTTTAATATGGGTTCTAAAGACCAAATTCAGGTCCTACAAACAGCCATCTCTCCAGCTCCAAAAGCTATTTAAAAAAAATAAAACTAAAATCCATGCATACTTAATATTCCTATGATATAAAACTCACTGAAGCCTGGCATCCTGGAGATACTGGATAGGAATACAATCTCCAATTTGCAGGGCAGTGAACATGAAAGTCGCATCAATACCAGTAAACATATGAACTTTGGTCTTACGGGTATGACCTAAGGTTTTCTAGAAACAAAGCTCAAAGTCTCAGAGTCGGGGTCTGAGGAAGCCATGGTCATGGGTCCAGCTTCCCATGACCAACAGCATGACTGCAGGCACGCCCTCGCACATCTCCACGTTCTGCTCAGCCTCTTCCAATGTCCACCACGGTTTTGTAACTCAAGCTACACACAGTCCAGGAGTGGCCTGGAGCCAGAGACGCCATGCCCCTCTCAGCATCAAAAGATGTCCGACAGGAAGACCCACCCTGGAGGCTGAGTGAGCCAGGGCACTGTCCCATGAGAATAATCACCTATAACATTCAAGTCATTTGTTTTTGTTTCAATGTAAAGCTTTCTTCTCTCTACAGCAGAGCACAAGCCCGACCTCCCCAAGACACCCTGCATCCTGTGTGAGTTAATGGGCCCTGACTTTGTCCTTTGTCAAAAGCTTCCTCCTTTATCTTCAAAACTGTGCTTGGCACAGTTCCGTTGACTTTGAAGTCAACATTTTAAATATTTCAGAGCTAGAATTCCTAGGGGAAATTTCTTCAATCATAGGATGAAGAAGACAAATACTCCAGGTAGTGGGAATGTTAACGGGAGGACAGGGTCTGAGGATAAGGAGAGACCCTTATCTACTGTGGGCGCAGAGCCAAACAGCAAACATCCCGGCCGGAGAGGGAAGCAGGCGCACACACAGGCCAGCCCCAACCAGGCTGGATCCTCTGCCTCTAGGCAGGCGAAGTGAGCTGACTGGGGACTTTCTGGGCATAGAAAGTTTAATCAACATGAGCTTTACATTTTAACTCTGAGGGAGAGGAGAAAAAGCACCCATCAGAGAAAACATGTTGAGCTCCCCTTATCTAGGCACACCTCTGTAGTCTGGAGAGGCCTCGGCGACTGACTAACCAAAGCCTCATGCACTGGCTTCCCGGCTGTTTATTCCAGTGATGAACAGGAAGCACACGAGAATCTGATGCATGGTACTGCTCGAGAAAGTAAAGCACTTACAGGTTATTGGCACAGACTATGTTTCTTTTCTTTCTAATTTTTAGTTAATTTAGTTGAAAGGGACATTTACTTTTTGTAAACTGTCCCCTCTAGAAGCTTTACAATTGTGAACACAATCAGTGTTCCCTCCATACCAGGTATAAAATCAAACAGGCCAAATAAACCACGAAAAGTAGCCTTACTGGTTCCAAGATACAACAATAGGGAGGGGGGAAGTGGAGGCAAAATTACATGCTCTTCAGTCACATGTCTTTGAAGGAATAAAAAGTAGACAGATTCAAACTTCTCCGTTTGTACAGACAGGTACAAATGGAGGCAAAATGAATAATACAGCCAGTATGGGTTTGGTCCATACAGAGAATAGAGGATGGATATGGGGAGCTGGGTACAGCTCTGGGAAGAAGGCAGTTAGAAGTCAATCAGAGGAGGCGGAGCTCAGGGAGGGAAGGCAGCTCACACGGGAACCTGGAGGTCAGAGGGGTGCTACTAAAATTGGAGATGTAGCATGGAAAGACTAGGGGATCAGGCACAAGATCCCCAGGACACAGAGCTTGGCCGCAAGCTGTGGTCTGGGGAAGACAACTGTCTACATAAATGCGTACATGACAGGAAGGCTCAAGGGAAGGGGAACGGAGCTTCAGACAACACTGGAGAGAGAAGGGCTGACAAAACTGGCCTAATCGAGGAGCTGCAAAAGAGATGAGCTGGAGCTAGTCAGAATTTTGTTGCTCTAGGAAGTCCAGTTTGGGGTATGTTGAGTTTCAGGAAACTAAAGTAAACCTGTTGTACCACATCATCTTCCAAGCCAACTGCTACAATCTCCCTGAGTTCAACTGTGCCCACTGTGTATGAACTTCCCAGCGTGGCTGCTTCACGGCCACCTATGCCTCTGCTGGGAGCCCTGCACCACTGCTCTGTAAATAATGAACTCACTGGTTCCCCAGAGTGAACTCTGGTGGAGCTGCAGCCTGTGCTGTCACTGGGACCTCAAGAGGAAGGGTGGACGTTGTTCAGCCCCACTGCCCACCCAAGGAATTGTAGCAACAAAACCTGACAGAATTAACTGTGAGGAGAAATCCTCTCAAATCTGATGTATACGCTACAAAGACCATCCTCGAGTACAAAGCTTTATCTTCTGCTGTAATTCAGAAGATGGCTGGCTGAAAGAGGCAGCCTGGGGCATGTGTATGTGAACAGGAACTCAGCTCACCCTGGGTATTAGAGGATGTCTCCAAAACCTGTGGGATGTTCACGCCTCCTATGTGAAACTGTAGAGCTTGCATATAACCCTGCACACTTCAATACTTTCAAACATCTCCATATTGTTCACAATATTTAACTCTATTGTTTATGGTATAATGAGAAGAAAAAGAGCCTACACATTCAGTACAGGGACAGGCATAACCACAGCAGGCCTAACTACAGCCCACAGCGTTCAATGGGTGCCGGAGAAACTGGCACGAGAAGCAGGAGGCCACATGCATGTATACATAACTACTCTGTCCACATGCATGTATACATACTACTCTGTTCACATGCATGTATACATACTACTCTGTTCAAATGATTTGGTATGTTACTCAACAAACAGCAAATTCAAGTTTTGCTTTAGGGAACGTTCTAGAATCCAATCCACCTTCCAGATATTCCCAATTTGTAGTTATTGAAATCCATGGATGCAGAACCCATGGGTAAAAAAGGCTCAATTCAGTGTTTTGCTAATGCAGAGACTCTGGGAAAGATCAAGTGCCCAGATCCTATTCACTACGATAAAATGAAATGCATAGGACACAAAAGCCTCTAAAAGATACAACTTAAGGAAGGCTTGCAGCGTGTGCGCAATGCTTATCAGCTCAGCCTTTCTTTGTGTTTGTCTAAACAGCCGTTAGGCCAGGCATCTTCCTTTTACACAGCACCATCTACCTGTTTACAAGTCCTTCTAGCTGAGTGCTTGCAATTTCCTTCTAAATAGAGATTAAGGGAAAGGTTCTCCTACAACTCAATTTTTTTCTGACATTCAAAACTATTCCCTACTCCAACTCTCTGTCAAAGCAAAAATAAATAAAGCCTGACACGACTTAATTTTAATATTTTAAAAACCGTCTTTCAGAGGAAAACTACAGCTCTAAAGAATATAGAATTAACTGTCTCTGGATCTGTTACAATTAAAATAGAATCACTTACTTGAATTTATCTAAATATAATTGAGCATGAAATTATCCCGATGATAATCAGATTCCTGGCATTCTGTAATTATCTGACATGCTGGAAAAGCCAGCAAATGCTGCCTCCCCCCAGCTGCAGCCGCCTCCTAGCAGGTGAGAGCACAGCTGCCCTGCGGGCCTCTGCAATATGAACTGCCTTACGCAAAATTCGAGCACGGGCCCCCGACAAGAGACCAGTGCTAAGTGTTGCCTTTGTCCAGAGAAAACAGTTCAACACAAATCCCAGCTCTAAGGAACCCCAACGAAGCTAAGGCACAGACATCATGAAAGCTCTCCCATGGGAAGACAAAGTTAAAAGCCCAAGTTCATGGCCTACCGACTGCCAAGGCAGTGTCACTTCTTAGGAGTGGAACCTGTGATGTACTTGCTCTCACTCTGAACAGTCTCAGAGGAGCTGTGGGAGACCTGCAATGTCTGGAAGCTTTCCTGTGGAACACTGCCTTAACAAGGCTGAGATGCCACAGGTCACATCAGCTCATGCAACAAAAGGTTTCCACTAGCAAGCTCTCTCAAGATGACAAGCGGAGACAGGACACCTATGATCTGCTCTTTTCGGGGTGGTCAATAAGGTCTGGGCCCCTCTAGGGTAACGGAGTGACTTTTCAGGGTAAAACACAGGACTCAAGCATGCTTTCTGGGGGTATCTGACTCTTGTCTGAATCATGTCCTGGACTGAGGCAGGACAGCTCCTTGGCAATTACTACCGAGAGGAAAGCCAAGGAAGGGCACCAGCCAGCCTGGTTCTTAAGGACCCACACCCAGCTTGTGCTCTGACTGTGCGGTCTCCCGATGCAGCTGGGTGAACTTCGTACTCTGGACGGCAGTGAGGCAGGCGCACATGGTCACAACTGCAGAGAGCAGGGCAGGAGGAAACACGGGGAGTCAGTGCTCCCGGGTTTGCACCCTAGCTTGGCACTGCACTACAACAGGGCTCCACCACCCTGCTTCTCTGGCCCCTGGACTGCAGTGAGGAGTAAGTGAGAAGAGAACACAGGACAGGGGGCAGGCCAGCCCGAATTCTCAGACTCACTTCCACACACCCACAAGCGAGCCACGCTCTCAGCTCTCTCCTTCACAATCCCGTCTTCCTCCCCTGTGCCTTCCACACTGGTGTCCCATTTCCAATCTCAGGTCTTGTCTATAGGATCTACTGTGGCCCCAGTTACCACAGCACACTACGCAGGCTGAGGTCCTGCCCTGCTCTGCACGCATCCTGACTATGCTCCAGCACCCACCACGGCACCTCTGAGATCCAGCCGGCTGGCCCTTCCTCAGTGGCATTTTCAGCTCCAATCTCCAGGACCAAATTCTCAAAAATGTCCCTTGTTTTCCCCACTCTTCCTTTTGCTTCCAGAACTTTCCATCACTCTTTCTTAAAAGCACGCGTGCGCGCGCACACACACACACACACACTCTCACATGTCACATCATCAATTATGGAAATAAATCAAACCACAGGACAGCTTGGCAAGGTCCACAGAGACTGTAGATAGATGGCTGTATTTTACAGATAAGGAAACACTAGTTCTGAACAAGGTTACTGAGTTAACGGGGAGTGCGATTACCAAGACAGCTTAAGTGAATCAGAGCCGGAACTGGGACTTAAGCAGGGGAAGAGCCATAGAATTCCAAGTTTGCCAGTTACCGTGAATTACAGCCCTGAGCTGGTGTTACCAGCGCTCTGCTGGTCAACCGCTGCTGTTCCACCTCTACCCCCACAGGTCAGGGCATGCTTTCCATCGCCACACCGGGTTTTAGCTCCCACTGTGCACCAGGCTCTTCCCTACCAGAGGTGCTGGGTGAAGACTCAACACTGGTCCTTAGCACATGCACACCCATGACTCAATGGCGCAGCAGTCTGTACCCAGGGCACCGCGCTGGGTCCCCATCAACAGAACAAATCCATTCAGTAGCAGTTTTACCTTTTGTGGGGAGGGGAGGTAGGAAGGCTTCTAATGATGAACAAGGGTGGTGGCTATATACAACAATGTCAAGGTGTTCACTGCCACGGAACATCTACATAAAAGTGGTTATGACTGGAACCAAGGATGATGGTGCACACCTATAATCCCAGCAATAGAGAGGCAGACACAAGAGGATCATCTCAAATTTAATGCAGCCTAGCAAGTTTCCAACCAGGATATACCATGACCCTACCTCACAATGTTTTTGTTATCACTATTTTCCTGAAACAGGGTTGTTCTGTGTAGCCCTGGCTGTCCTGGAACTCAGAGATGCACCTGCCTCTGCCTCCAGAATGCCGGGATTAAAGATGTGTGCCACTACATGTAAATAAAAAATTATTTATTTATTTATTTATTTATTTATTTATTCATTTTGGTGATAAATAAAAAGTTGTAAGGGCTGGGCAGAGTGAGACACACCTGTAATCCTAGCATTTAGGAAGTAGACTCAGGAGGATTGCTGAGTTCAAGGCCAGCCTAGTTTATATAGTTAAGATTCAGTTAAGACTCTTAAAAAACCAAAATCAGGTTACACTGGCAGATTGTGTGTGTGTGTGTGTGTGTGTGTGTGTGTGTGTGTGTATGTGTGTCTGTGTATTCATAGTTTCAAAAAAGGGAAATGAAGTGACCATTCCTCTCACATCTGACCAACGCATCTTATTTCCCTATTATCCTAGATTCTACCATGGAAGAACAGCTCTCCCAAATTCTAAATAAAACAGAAACACACAGTAAAACTGTCTTTTTTATTGTAAAATCCAAGGGCATTAAAGTTTATTGGTAGTATAGAGAAAGAAGATTCTCTAGCCAGGTGTTGAGACTCATACTTGCAATCCACTATAGGGGAGCTGAGGCAGGAGGATCACTGGAGACCAGCCTGGACAAAACAGCAAGAGCCTGTTTCAAAACCAAGAAAACGAGAATCAGATTATAAAATGTGACCACACTGTGCTCTTTTGCCAATCTGGAAGACCATTCCTCCCCTGGGATACTTAGTGGAGAGGGTATAAAAGGGTGGTAACAGCAAAGCTCAGATCCTAAACACTACTGTGAACGTCATTTTACCTTCCTTGCACAAGGCTTCAAATGTGCTGCCTCCGCCCCCTGTCAAGGACTCGGGATCAAGTGTGCCAGTCTTGATAGCCCACAAACAACAGATGTGACTCTGTGACTGAGGCCTAACCCACAGAACTTCCCATTTCCTCTTTTTAGTCAGCCTCAAACAAAGCCTTAAAGTAACTTCAATGTTCTATTTTAATTAAAATACTATGTAGGGTACAAACTTAATAAAGCAAATCCTGTATCTTTATTTATCGTAAACAGGAAGGCTTTCCCGGCCACTGAGAACATTGAGTACCATGATCAATAATTCAAAATACCCAGCTAACCACATTCCACTCCACACACTTCACCATAACCAGTTACAATGTCTTGTAATGTAGTCTTTGGGAGTAAATGCAAACCAGAGGTGTGGCAGACTCTGGGCTGCTGAGGCAAGCAAGACAAGCATGCAGGGTTGAGTGCTCAGGATAAGACAATCATAACCTTTTGGTTGTTGTTTCTTTCAAGACAAGGGCTCACTGTGTAGCCCCTGGCTGTCCTCAAGCTCAGAGACCACCCGCCTTTACCTCCCTAGCACTGGGAGTGAAGGTATGTACCACTAAGCCAGCTACATTCACAGACTTTTAGGCAGCAAGTCCATACTGAGTGTTACATTGTTCCGCCAAGGCAAGGATGGTTCTCCTTTGGCAGAACATAAAACGTAACATATCTCTCCTTTTCTGAAATGGTGATGCCTTCAACAAGCTACATGCTAACAAGGCCTTGGACAGCTCTAGCTGCATACCTGCCTTCTACTCTGAAATGAGACTATTCTGTAATTGTAAAATCTTCAGACTGTAACATCTGGATGCATTGATCATCCACACTCAGGTGCCCGGGGGGAGGGGGCCTCCTCATCCTGACAGCAGGAACTGAAGAGGGCAGCACAGGCCAGCAGAGGGGCATGCCACGGATTATGAGGACAGAGGACATTCGGGCCAGTACCCTGGACTGAGGAGGCAAAAGCAAGGGGATGAGGGCAGTGTAGCAGAATCAGACATAGACGTGCTTCTGAACACAGAATTTACTGTCTCAGAACAAGACTCCTCTGTGACTGCCACACATGTGTTCTCGGGGGCTCACAACTTCCCCAGATGGGTTCCTCCTCCTAAATCCACCTGACTTCAAACCCTGGTGAAATCTCCTCGGAGACGACTCTGGGCACTTCAACACATCACACTTTTAAACACTACTTCCCTTTGCTAATTTATTGGTGTTTGAGCTCCCACCAAAGCAATGCATTAAAAAAGTCACATCAATTATAAAGATGTGATCTTAAAGGTGTAAGAAGTGTGCAAGTGTGTGATGTCAGAGAAATCAAATAGACATAAAATCTACAAAGCAAGAACAAATGCTTTCCATAATATCTACTTATATGCATGTTTATCCTGAAATAAGCATATTTTCTACAATGTATTAGAATTCCTAAGACTGAAAAGAGGAAACATATGGATGAAGTATTTAAGAAAATATGAAGTTTTATTAAGATTTCACATCTGTTGTACTACAGCACAAAGCAAAATTCATGAGCAAGATAATAGACACAAGAATGGACAGCAAATGCCTGAACTGAGCAGCCCCCCTCCCCTAGACCTCTTAGAAACCAGAGGAAGGTAGCTCTGACCCTCTATGAGAACTGTGACATGGTTTCTGGGGACTGCCCTTAGAGGATGCTTGACCAGAGAGCTGATCATGAGTGTCACCTGCATTTGGTACCAGAAACCTGACTTCTAAGTATGGTCAATCTGTCTCCCAGGGCTGACACTCAGCCTCAATCCAGGCTGGGTGTACTTGGCAAATCTGTGCGTTTAGATAATCCGTTTGGTAACCTAGGTGATAAATTTTATCTTCTAAAAACAGCCTCAGTTCTCTTCAGACCTTGGAAGGCTCTAGAACTGACTTGAATGTATCAAGAGAGGTAGAAGACCCAGCCACCACACATCACTACTCCTAAGTAATGCGCTAGGCATGGACCTTATGTGGAAGTCAGCATTGAGGTGCGTTAGGCTGATCTGTCCAGTGATGGGAATGGATCAGGCCTGGACCTTGCCCACTTCTGCTCCTTCTCCGCTAGAGTAACTCATCACTGCCCCCCTACAGGCTCAACCTTACCAGGTCAAAGCAAGTGGAACAGCCCAATGCCCAGGTGCTACTACCTGGGGCTCAGGCCTGATGTGAACACTGTCTGGTTCTGTAAGAATTTGCACACCGTGGGCTACTTGTAGCTATATATAAGGAAGCCTTGTGCTCGTGGCAGACAGATTCTGTTACAGCAGTGGCTTGATCTTGCCATTAGCAAATGCCCAGCCCACAGAAGAACCCATTCTATATGCCGTGTCCTTGATCCTAGCAACAATCTGGCATTGCCAGCTCCATTACACAGACCAGGACACTCAGCACCCTTCAGCCAGGTAAGCGGAAGTTCAAGTCTGGTACTTGCCTCCGTGTCTCCACAAAAGACCAACGAGGCTGTGGTGAGGGCCAGGGAGGGCAGCCTTGCTACACAGTGCAAAACCCTATGAAGTCAGGAATGCAAGCCTCCCCAAGTACACAAGGACATCCTTGGGCCTTTCCCACAATGCCACACGCAAGATGAAGTCCACATCTTAGGAGGCTGCCCCAGACGCATGGCCACAGACTCCATGGTCCACAGGCACACTCAGGGACAGCTCTGGACAGCCACTCCCTTTCTCTCACCCAACATTCCCCGTTACTGCAAAGCAACTCCTTTTTTTCGGGGTCTGGCCATGCACTATGTTTCAAAGAATGCAACGCTCTGACAGTGACGGCTAGCTGAAGGATCAAGAGAGGCCCAGAAATGTGGAATTCACAGCCCAGCACAGGAGGCTGGCAGGGCACAAAGAATGCACTTTATCACGTGTGCAATGGAGCTCTGAAGTGCCACCTGCCAAACAGCCACATAGTTTGAATTTCTCACCTTCAGTTTCTCAAGTAGGCAGATAACTTCCCATACCCTCCCCCAGCTGGCGGCCCCAGGCTCTTTATGAAGGCCCTGCCCACCAGACCATACTCAATGAGAGTTCTGTAAAGGAAGAAAGGGGGTCAAGTCTCTTAAGAACTAATCATGCCCACTACAGCATTTACAAGCGAGCTAATGGATTTTCTCTTTGCATTTACAGCTTAACATTTCTCTCTTCCCCTGCAAGACTGGAACAGGGCTCCCTGTGACCTCAGACTGAACTTACTGCTAGCCCCAGACTACGGTGAGGACAAGGGAGCAGACTGTCAGTAGGGAACCACTTAGATGAGCACAGGAGTCTATAAAAGTGCTGAAAGGGCCTGAGCTCAAGACCACAGTACATGACACGGCACCCTTTCTCACTGCAACGTGAACAAGCAGCACAAGAATAAAGAAGTGGTTAGCCAAGAACAGGGGAACTCCTCGGCATTTTAGAAAAATGTAGGGTTTAAAAATTTTTTGCTGAACAATTGTGAATCAAAGAGAAATGAAAGCCAACATGCACAAACATTGAAAGCACCAGCTTCTCAGGCAATGGAACTTACTGACCACCATACTGAACATCCACATAACCAAAGTCACAGCAACACTGAACTACAATACAAAACTTGGGGCTCAAGAGACTTGGGGACAGTGACAGGTGCCAACTGCATGGAGCAGGATTCTCAGCCACACTTGCCTGTAGCAGCCCAGCATCCCTAGGATATCAGAGGCCAAGTCAGGTCCTATCTACTATAAAGGTCTGCAATGGCTTAAAAACTGAAGAGAAAACATTCTCAATTATTTGGGACTAGTATACAGCTGTCAGTCTGCAGTATAATGCCCACCATTCTAGTTTTCTTTTTTTAAGATTTATTTATTTATTATGTATACAACATTCCTTTCATGTATGCCTGCAGGCCAGAAGAGTACCAGATCTCATTATAGATGGCTGTAAGCCACCATGTGGTTGCTGGGAATTGAACTCAGGACCTCTGGAAGAGCAGTCAGTGCTCTTAACCTCTGAATCATCTCTCTGGTCCCTCTAGTTTTCTTTCTGCTGCTGTGATAGAACACTGTACACAAATCAGCTTGGGGAAGAAACAGTTTGTTTGGCTTATACTTCCAGGTTACAGTCCATCACTGAAGGAGCCATGTAGTAACTCAAAGCAGAAGCCATGGAGCAAAGTAACTTGTGGGCTCACTCTCTATATACAGCCCAATATTACCTGCCCAAGGTGGGCTGGGCCTTCCTACATCATTAACTACCAAAAAGTCTCTCAAAGACAGACTCACAGACCAACCTGACAACTGAGACTTTTGTTCCCCTCTGGTGATTCTAGGCTATGTCAAATCGTCAGTTAATTCAACTCAGGACACTCACAAACACCAGCATCTCTGAATGAAACCTTGCTACTTTGTTGTTTCCTGTCATTCTTGGACAAGCTGACTGGCTATTCTGCAAGGTTCCAGAGCAGAGGAACATAAAGACGAAGATTACATAGGAGAGAAAATAGCACTGGTTTTTCCTCTAGTGATACTCTGCTGCTGGTGGTCCTCATCGTAACCAAAACTGGCAAACTAAAGTCATGTTACTCTGTTCTCATCCAGGGGCTCACCATAGACAAGGATCCCAAGAAAATACTGGGGGGAGAAGAAAACTCTATCTTCAAGTGAAGAAGTCATAAAAAGGCTGAGGAGGAATGGGGAAAAGATGGAGAAAACAAGAGAGCACTTTCATGCAGAAACATCAACACCCCAACAAACACGACAGCTCTGCCCAAGGAACTTCAGATCATCACAGAAGCACCTGTGAACCTCTTGAACAGCTCCATTTTTATTTCCAGGCACCCTTTCTTCACCCCATCAATTACCCTCATAACAACAGACCACTCTAGACAAGATTTTAAGTCAGCAATCAATCAAAAACTACACTGTAGAATACTGTTTCCTAATGATGATCCAGAGTCATTAATAAATGATTATGCCATTCATTTTCTGCTTAGAATGGAAAGGGAGCACATGAAGATATTTTAGACCTGTTTTATCAGGAATTGCTGAAGTTTTAAAGTTTAAGGACACACACCAACTCTGAAGCTCTGTAAGCGACAGTCAGACTGCAGCTCCTCAGAGAAGGATCTGGCCCTCCCCCTAAGTATCTACCCCCCAGCACAGTGTTCTGGATCCCTCATGTAAATAAACCCTTGAGAGTCCTAGACTTTGGAACTTTACCCTCCTTTCGGCAGAAAGTCCAATGTCTATCTGGCTGGGCAAACAGCTTTCTCTAACAGCTGGCCACAGCTGATTTGGGGGCTTTGACTGCAGGGAAGGCTTTTCACCCTCCCAGGCCTCTGAACATGCATCTGAGTACAAGCCAGCCCTGTTAGCTTTCTCCCTGCTCACCAGGTGGCTTTAAGAATCCTGTTGGGGAGCAGGTGGCACATACAGGATACCTGGTAGGTGCTGGTACCTCACACTCCACACAGAAACCCACAACTGATGCTTACATCCTCCAGAAGTACTAACGAGCTCAGCAACAAGGGAATATGGAGGAAGCATGCTGCTCAAAATTACAAGGACATATTTACCTATCTTTTTTTTTCTTTGCAGATAGGGTCTCATTGTGTACCCCTGGCCTAGAACTCACAGTTCCTCCTGTCTGTGCTTCCCTCATGCTGGGATTAAAGTGCCACCGTGTCTGGTCTTCAAGAAGGTATTTAACACTGGTGTTTGAAAAATATTCAAAGCTGGCTTTAAAAAGTTAAACACTAAGCTAGAGAACTATTCCGGCAACAGTTCACAGAGGGAAAACAACTTGGGGGTCGTTTTATCACAGGTCTGAGTGTAACGACACTGCTAAACACAGAGTACCCAAGTCCCTAAACAAGCCCGCTTTCCCCATTCAACCTGACCTTCCTGGATCCCACTTCTGTGGCTCTGGCGGTCACTCCACTGGCCGGCTGTATCCTGAAGCAGTAGAACATGGATGCAGGAGGCCCTGTGACTAGTCTGCTACAGGTGTCCTAGCATTTGAACTCCTAGGACCCAAGTGAGGGAGAGCTTTGGGTTCCTGATAGGTGCAAAATCCACAACTTGGTAAGAAACATGCCAGGAGCTAAATATGGTTTTCAGGGTCCCATGTTGCCCAGGATGGCCTGGGATTCACTCTGCAGCTAAGGCTAGCCTTGAATTCCTCATCCCCTTGTTTGTGTCCTATGTGCTGGAATTACATGTGCATGTCACATGACTAGCTTATGCAGTGCCAAGAATTGAACCCAGGGCTTTGTTTTGTGCATGGTGGGCAAGCACTCCAACATCTGCGCTCATCCTTAGACTGGGAACTTTATGAAAATGGGCGGGAAATGGAAAAATGGAAGTGCTAAAGCTAATATGCGCAGGGCGCATGTGGACGAAATGACTGTAGTGAAGATTTGAAAAGGACTCAGCACATTGCACTTTGATTTTTTTTTCTGCACACTAAATGATCACTAGCCTCTGGATGAGTACACATTCAATTTTAAAGGGAAAAGGGACATTTAAGGAACACTTAGAAAAAGGTACAAAATCATCTTTAAAAGTCAAGAGTAACTAGGGGATTACCTTTCTCTCCAGCGCTCAGTGCATCCTTCCCTGACACTGTCTGCAGACGCACACTGGGCTTGGAGGTAGGAGAGAAGGGCAGGTAGAAACCACACAGAAGGAGGTGGGGGACCACTTCCCTAGCTTTTGTCCATGGCAAATCCAGTGCATTTTAAAACAACAAACAAAACTGATAGGTGGGGCCAAGAAAAGTATCAACCAAATCTCCTGCCAGGAGTGTGGCTCAGTCATGGCACACTGGCTGAAAGGAGCAAGGCCACCATGAAATAAACAACTGAACCACAAGTGGCACTAGGACTTTCTGAGAGGAAGTAAATCCTAAGTCCAGCTGAGTGTGCTAGCTGTCATACTTGCCAAACTGCCCCTTCTCTCCTCCCAATAAAATAAGGGAGTTACTAAGTTTGCAAAAACTAAATAGCAATCAATCAATTACTGTAATAAAAAGCGGTAAAGGCAGTATTTTTTTTTTTTTTTGCATTTGGCTTTCCAGGAACTGGCGCTGCCTTTACTTTTTTCTTTCCTACCTTATCATAAAGTCAAAATGTCTTCTCAAACCGTTGGCATTAGGAATCTAGGGGATATTTCCCATCCTCACAGTTCCACCAAGGAACAATTGTTTTCTTAATAATGGAAGGAACAAAATCTTAAGACCCATTGACAAGTACCAAGAACTTTTTTTTTTTTTTTTTTCGAGACAGGGTTTCTCGGTAGCTTTGGAGCCTGTCCTGGCACTAGCTCTTGTAGACCAGGCTGGTCTCGAACTCACAGAGATTCGCCTGTCTCTGCCTCCCGAGTGCTGGGATTAAAGGCGTGCGCCACCACCGCCCGGCTACCAAGAACTTTTTTAAAGGCACAGCCTGTTTGACCACAAGTGTGCGTGCCTCTGAATCTCTCTGGCTAATAAGACTAAACTTGAGTGGGATCAGAGGGGCTCCATTCAGTCCAGCTGCCTGCAGAGTTTGGATTGGTCTCCAGAGTCCCCTTGCTTTAGGAATAAGAGACACCACCACTTTCTAAACTTTTACAGCAATGCACCGACAGCTAACAGCTATGAATCATACCTCCAGCTGGGTCACAGAACTGGCCTTACCTGTCCCCGCGGTTGTCAAACAAGCCTGTCCCTGTTGGGAGCCAAGTCCTCGGTCAGTAAATCATCACAGAGCCGCCCAGCACCAGCCCTCAGAGCAGCTGCTGCTAAAGACAAGCGCTCTATACCTTGGGTCTACAGGACTCCGGGAAGGAAAGCATCACAATGCTAATTTAAGCTCCCTAAAGAACTCAAACTGATTTTTAAAAAAACATTTCAATGCCCCCTAACAATTCGACAGGAAAAGTCAGTCCCTATCTGAACGGTGTTGTTCCAAGAGTGGCTACACTACATGTTTGAAGCCTCATTTCAAAACAAAACAGAAAAATTAACTGAGTTAACCACTAATCATCACCAATTACAGGCGTATCAGTGAGTTGGTAGAACACTCAGCTGCCCAGGGGGAGAGGGATTAAACCCAGAAGACAATACTTGGAAGCAACTGCCAACAGATCCGCTGAGGCAGGTGGTAGCCGGAATGTTTGTCAAGAGAAACAGCAGATGATACTTGCTCCTCAGTCCTGGCTCTGCTAAACCAGAGCTGCCAACTTCCTCCTGAACTCTCCTGCTGTTCCTACAGATCTGTTCTCAGGATCAAAGGTTTTGGAGCACTTTGAAGACTGCAACCCCTTTAGAATCACCTCGTTGATCTCTTTCAAATCTCTGAGAACTATCTATACTGCGAAATGACTCATTCATTTCTCTTCCTTTTAAAAAAGAATCTTAGCAGACTTTGGAAACAATTTTTTTAGGGGGATAGGTGGGGGAGTGGAAACATGGTTTCTCTATGTAACCACTCTGGCTGTCCTAGTACTCACTCTGTAGACCAAGCTGACCTCAAACTCAGAGATCTTGTCTCTGACTCTGCCCCTGCCTCCAGATTGCTGGGATTAAAAGACATATCACACCACCACCAGCACAGTCACCACTGCCAGAAGAACAGCAACTACTTCACAGAGGAACTTGAAGCACAAGATTCAAACACCACTCAGGAACACAAGGAACTGCTCACTGGAGATGATGTTTCCTTCTTCTGTGTGATTTCAGAGTCAGGAAAAGAATACTGTCTGTTACAGGATTTGAGTTTCTGAAGGGTAGTGAGAGTCTTTATGAAAGGGTTCAAAGTCATCTTTTCAGATACAAACTATTGTGTGTGTGCAACATAAGTCCCTACCCTGGTATTTAGTCCTACAACCAACACAGATTCACCAGAGCGTCAGTTATCCAAAGACTGAAATTTCTACACATTCAATTGTCCTGCTCAGATCTCACAGTTCAGGAAAAGAAATCCAGGAATGGCCGGGTGGTGGTGGCGCAAGCCTTTAATCCCAGCACTCGGGAGGCAGAGGCAGGCGGATCTCTGTGAGTTCGAGGCCAGCCTGGTCTACAAGAGCTCGTTCCAGGACAGAAACCAAAAAGCTATGGAGAAACCCTGACTCGAAAATAAAAAAAAAAAAGAAAGAAAAGAAAGAAAGAAAGAAAGAAAGAAAGAAAGAAAGAAAGAAATCCAGGAATGCATGAAACAACTGCACTGTAATCCGGACTTTAAATGAGAGGAGATGAGAGCCTGTGCATGACTTTAATTAGGCAACACAACCGCTGCAAAACAAGAAAGACAGTGGTGACGCTCACCTTTAATCCCAGTACTTGGAAGGCAGGGGCAGACGGGTCTGTGAGCTCAAGGTCAGTCTAGTCTACAGAGCAAGTGTCGGAACAGTCAAAGACACACAGAGAAACCTCGTCTGGAAAAACCAAACCAAACAAACAAACAAACAACAACAACAAAAAAAAAACAGAAAGAAAAGAGACAGTGAAAATTCTAATTGGCACACAGAACTCTAAATTCTGATCTTGCTTTTCTGCACTCAGGCTTGACTGTCCCCCATAAGACACACAGACAGGCATACAGACAGGACAGACCCACTCCCCCATCCCTCCAGGTCTTAGAACACAGAACATAGGCCCCCAGGTCAGCCCCAGCCTACCTGGGGTCAAACTCTGCTTTGCTGTTTAATGTGTGACCCAAGGCAAATCACTCGGTTTTCCCCAGTCTTCAGTTTCTATACCTGTGAAACAGATCAACCACACGCAGACCCTTCATAGATGGGTGTGCTAAAAAATGTTTTCACACCAATGCTGCCTCAGCAGAATGGGTACAAAACCGTTATTCCAACAAATAGAGGCACTAAGGCCACCGAGACAGGATCTGCCAGCTGTGTTTTGATGGTCACCCACAAGCCACTGCTCCCGTAGGGTTCTGACCAATTCTCTGTCACTCATCTTTGCATGACTGAAGTCAGAATAGTCAGCCAACGACTAGAGCCTTCCTTCTAACTGCCTAGTATGCATCTACTGGCAAGCCCCTTTAGTTCATCACACACCAAGCGCATCCTCCGGCTGTCATCTAGCACTGTGTCTACTGTATGGTGAGGAAGGTGGGGTGCCACACCTGCTCACCACCAGACCAGATAATGAGGTCCTGCCAGGAACCAGACAGCCAGCATGGCTGCATTTCAATGCTTTTACATTCTTCCTTTGAAAAAGAACAGCCTACACAGTACTAATAACAGCCTGGTGGAGTGTGAGCGGGGACGGATGCTGTATGGCAGGATGTTAACAACTGCTCAAAGATGAAAACTAATATCATGGGATTTATTCCCATAGTTCCTTACTTTGCTTATAATTGAGGTTTTCCTAATAAAGTGGCTTTCCATAAACAATACAGTACAGGGAAAAGGAGTAAAAGATCTCATAGACCAGAGGGATGAAGCGACAGTCAAGTAGTTAGTGAAACCACATTCTCGTCATTGTCAGCTGACAGTATGTGATAACCACAACCATTCTCACAAGTATTATAAAAACACAAGGCTGTATAGACACACACACACACACACACACAGAGGGGATGGTGGTCTCCTGATAGTGGTTAGACTTGCGCACACATGTGCACACACACCCTGCCCCTCTAAGCAATTTGGTCACCTTTTTGAAATGCAGATATGGGGGTGTTGATTTTCCTAAGAAAGCAAGCTTCATTTTTCTTCAGGTCTGGTTTGAGAAACTGGAAGGCAGGGTATCAAGAAGGCCTTAATTTTCTCAGGTCCTTATACCTAAATCCCTGTACTTTTTCTGGGCTGAGGTATACTTCCACACTAAACTCTAAAGAAAGACTTCACAGAAAAAAAGTTAAGACTGCACCAGTTAGGTTACCGATGCCTTTGTGGCCAGAATTAAGTAGATCAAGACCTACGATCTTGAATCAGAAAAGGAAAAGGGCCCTAAATATAAACCCAGTGCTTCAGATTGTCTAGACCATCCATTAACACTGCCAGAGCAGGTAAGACCAGCTCTGCAGGAAGAATGCACTGGACACCTACTAAGTCTAAGAACAATTGGTTCTGACTGTGTCTTTCCTCAAGGTTACATTCCCAGGAGGAAGCAGACAGACAAGCTACTCAGAAGACTAGAGAAGGGCAAAACCCAGGAGAGGCAAAATCAGAGCAATCAGAGTGGAGACAAGGGAATTCTGCTGTGCTAGCAAGGGTGACATGGGACCAGGAGCCAGAGGATTCTAGACAGCACATCGGCAGAGAGGAGCCAAGCCTTTGGAGTGTGTGTGTGGGTGGGGGGGTCCCATTTCAGAAATACACAGGTAGCAGTCTTTCACTCTACAAAAAAGCTAAGATGGAAAAGAAAACTCCAACTCCTATGAGATTTAGATCCAATGTTTGGGGTGTTAATTAACTTTGCAGTTCTTCGGTAAATGTAAAGTTGGGGGATAACTGAAAAATAAGAATAGGATTGAGAAAAGCTTGCAAAAGCCCCAAGAAACACTCGTCCCACTTTCAGTTCAGAGGGGAAACAGGAAGAGATACACAGGCATCCAGCACTGTGGAAATTAAGATGGTTATCCTTCGCCATCCTTAATCCTGTGAAAAGTAATTATGGGTCTGTGGCACTTCACACATCAGAAAGATCAAGAGCACACCAGGTCAGCAGGAGGGCTTTTCAAAATTGATCCAGTGGAAGCCAGGAAGCATGCAGTCATGAAGACTGTGTCAAAACTGCAGTGCACAGCACAGGTGAGCACACCGAAAAGAACCTTCTATGGGTTTTGGAGCTCCCCCAGACAGACAAGCTAGGTAGACAGAACAGTCACAGTCTAACCTCAAGAATTTCTCTCCCAAAGAAAAAGAGGCCAGCCATGAGAGATCTGTCCTTCAGCACCAGTCTCTTCTAGGCCTGCAGCAACAACCACAGAGACACTCGAAGGAAAAAAATGGACCAAACAGAGCTCTTGCAGGGTTACCCTGGCAAGGACGGTGACAAAAGCCGACTAAGTTCAGCAAAAATGGCATCTCTTTGTTTTAACTTTTAAAATTCATATTCATCCATTTACATGCTGTGTGTGAGGCGGGGGGACATGCCTCTTGTATAAATTCTCTCTCTGCATTGTGTAGGTTCCAGGGCTCAAAACTTAAGTTGTCGGGCATGTACTTTCACTTACTAAGCTACCTTGCTGGTCCAAAAGTAACAACTCTTTGACACTTGTCTTAGGTAGAGTTTCGATTGCTGCAACAACACAACACAGGAAGTCGGGGAGGAAAGGGCTTATTTGGTTTACACTTCCATATGGCTGTTCACCATCAAAAGAAGTCAAGACAAGGTAGAACCTGGAGACAGCAGCTGATACAGAGGTCATGGAGAATGCTGCTTACTGGCTTGCTCCTCATGGCTTGCTTAGCCTGCTTTCTTTCCTTGCCAGTCCAGGGACAGCACTACCCACAGTGGGCTGGACCGTCCCTCATCAATCACTCATTAAGAAAATGCCCTGCTGCTGGATCAGTTTCTCAATTGAGGTTCCCTCCTTCCAAATGACTCTAGCTCATGTCACGTTGACATTAAGACTAGCCAGCACAGGTGGTTTTGTTTTCATTTCAATAGGTGCCTTTCTCAATTCTCAGACTTACCTCTACTAACCCAGCCCTCTGACTCCTCAACTCCACACGTGTGCTCTGCTGCTTCTTTTCCATTTCCACTCCATGGTCTGATGGGCACCTTGAACTCAGAAGCCTAACAGCACACTCTCTGGGTGCGCTACCACCCTACCCCTAGCCATCCAGCTCCGCAGAAACAAGGGCAGCTTGCCTAACACTCAAGCCTCATTCTAGCACCTATGTGTATATTTATTCATCTCTTTATCTGAGACACGATGTAGCCTAGGCTAGCCTTGGACTTACGATTCTCCTGCCTCAGCTTCCACGTGCCAGGATGCCGGCAAGAACTGCGATTACAGGAGTCTATCTGTCCCACCTGGCTCCTGCTGTCATTTCTGACATTCCCATTCTCCACCCTGCATCAGCAAATATTGTTGGCTTTACCTTTAAAATACACCTAAACTTTGAGCACACTACCTTATCACCTCTCACCTGAAACACTTCAAATTCTCACTCATTTTTCTTTTAGTGGTGCAGAAGCTCCCCTTCCTGCCCCCACCCCGGAACCTTATCAAGAGCACACCAATGAGGGGCTAAAACCTAAGTCAAACCACATCACATCTCTGCCCAAAGCCCTTCCACAACCTCCATGTCCTGCAGTGGTCCTCATCTACTGGACTCCTCCTTGGCACTCAGTCTCTGACTTCCTTGATGCGCTGCATCTGCCAGGCACACTCACTCCAACCCCGGGACCTCTCAGTCCTCTCCTACACACAACTCTCTCCTACTACTTCAGGACACATGTCACTCTGGAGATGAAGAGAACCCTAGCCACCCCTTACTGCCACCACAGAGCCCACTCCAGACTCGACAGCAGAACGCCCAGCTGTTTATTCGGCAATACTTTTTGTGCCCTACCACACGGTCATCATCATCATGAGCAGTGTTTGTCACCAGCATTTGTGAACAGAAACATCTCCAGGCCAGGGTGTTTTGTTTAGGGGCACTCAATACATCTGTCAGTAAGCAGACCCCACAGGATGTGACCCCAGGAATGGGTTGTACAACGGTGCCAGTCAGAGAGGATAAACTGAGAAAAGGGATCACGAAGCAGGCTCCTGAGCAGTGCCTGGCTACCATACAATACCGAAACTGTACAGGCTGACATAGGTGGCTGACCAAGGCCACAACGAGCTTTAAAACCAGAAACTACACATTTACTGTATGACAGCTGAGTATGGTGGCTTACACTCAGAGGCTGAGGAATGCCTTGTGTTCCAAGCCAGCCTGGGCTAGAGAGATGTTAAAACAACAAAACAGTATATATTTACTTCAAAACAGAATTTCAAAAGTCTGTTACACTACAGCGATATGCTTCCCAAGCTTCTCCACTCCAGGAGAACTGCAGCAAATGTCAGAGAAAGGATAACAGCTAAAAACCAGTCACCCCGCAGGCTTCTCCACTGCCTACTTCCCAAGCTGACGAGTCCCCGTGTCCTAAAATTTAGATCACACACCCTCACACCAGCCTTGGAATCACCAACTCATTTGCTTAACTACTCAACACATGGCAGGCGGACGGTTCCGCTCCAACTGCGGGAGAAGCAAAAGCCAGCCAAGAGAACCACGCGGTCACACCTGGCCCAGGACTGGACCGAGACCTCCAGAGAGCAGACGGGGACCAGGGCTGTAAGGGGAAAGAGTGGTGATCAGGAAAAGACTGACTGCTCAGGTATGTGATGGCGAAAGAAAGGCGCCAGAGGCTCTCCAGCTGGAAGCCATGGTGCGGAGGGCTCTCCCGACTCAGAACAAGGGTGAGCCGTGTTTACAGAACATGAAAAGACCAGTGGGTGCCACCTAAGAGGGCGAGCCCCCAGACTGCTGGATCCCATGATGATCTCTCTACGTACTAATGACAGCCCGAACTCTTACCCCTCTGTAAGCGTATTTTTAGCTCAGTATGTTCCTAATCTAGTAGAAAAGCTAATTTTTTTCCATTAACTCCAAGATGGCATGTTCATTTCTTAACTTACTTCATCTAGCCTAATTATGATATAAAATGTGTACAGAAGCAAATTAGCATGCGAATAGTCTTTTCCTAACAGGTATATAAAAATTAAAATACAGGCTGAGAGAGATCCCAAGTACTTAGAGGGCTTGCTGCTCAAGTGTACCACACATCAAGGTGGAAACAAGAACCCACTCCACAAAACTGTTCTCTGGCATCCTTCCACGCTCAGTGGCACACATCCCAACAGACACACAATAGTAAGAAGACGGATCTTGTTCTGCACCGTGGCCCTTTACAGCCAGCCAGCAAGGACTGTTCGCACTGCACAGACTTTGGCTGCATCTAGGGCAGTCACTAAAGTCAATCGGGGCTGAGCTCCAGCCCTCACACTACAGTGACAGCCAGCAGTCACACTTCCCATCTGGAAGCACATTCTCTGATGGATAGATTCTGAATATAGGTCTGTCTGCTTTTCACTCTTCCCCCAAAGCAACTGCCCAGACTTCACTGTACGCATTTAAAATGTCAGGTGAAGCAGCATGCAGGGGTTCTTTGTGTTCCTGTTCTTTTGAAGATGTGAGCAGGCCGGGGCTGAGAGTCAGTGTGGCTCTCCCAGCCACTCAGTGTGTAACTGATACTCAGCTAACTGTCGCCTGAGCCCTGGACTTGAGCAAGCCAGACTTCCTGGAAACAGGTTTCCAGTTTCACCACAGTGCCACGGTCCTTTAACTCACAGTGAATCAATATCATAGAACTTATCAATGAGCTCCGTTACACAGCCTTGAAAACACTCTCTGAATAGGAGGTATAAGGCATTATGGGAACATTCATATTTTAAAAAGAAACATGATTAAGGTTCCTTGGCCAACTTCACAAAATGGGCAAGTGACTGCGTATGGTTGTCCCCTTGGCAAAAAAAAACAGTCAGAAGGTTCTGATGGCCAGAGGAGCCAAGGTTTCACTCCTGTCCTGATTTCTCCTAAAGCCTCTGGCTCCTGCTGCATCTGACAGGGCTCCCTTGTGGTTGCAGCAATACAAAGGACAGCCTGCAAAGTGACTGGAGGTACTGGGTCACAGATAATGTTTCTGCTCCTGGAAAGAGCTCTCCAGAGGATAGAAATGCCCTGGTATGAGTACAGTGCCACTGCGTACTGCTCTCCAAGCAACAAATCTTGATAACCTCCCTCTTCTCGGCTCTGCGCTCACACACCAGAGTGAGGCTCCGCTTGGACATCTCCTTACAGACAAAGTGAGGGAACAGCACCCAGTGGGACTGGTCTCCAGCATCACCTGATGCGGCAGCCCCAACACTTCTACCAACAATCCCCAGCAATGGCGTCTCACGCTTGTGTCTCACTGTGTGGAGGTGATGTGTCAGGATCTGGCATAGTTATCTTATTTGATGTTTACTCTTTTGGGCTCAGTAGGCTTTTTGGGGGCCCCACCACCCAGCTCCCAAATAAACTACACACGGAGGCTTATTCTTAGTTATGAGTGCCCGACCTTAGCCTGGCTTGTTTCTTGCCAGCTTTCCTTAACTTAAATTATCCAATCTATCTTTCTCTATTCCTGTATGCCTTTTCTTTCCTTTTTACTCCATGTCTGACTGTGTAGCTGGGTGGCTGGCCCCTAAAGTCCTCCTCCTCTCTCATTCTCCGATCTTTTCTCCCAGAGTTCTCCTTTTATTTACCCTCTCTGCCTGCCAGCCCCGCCTATCCTTTCTCCTGCCTCGCTATTGGCCGTTCATGGCTGTTCAGCTCTTTATTAGACCATCAGGCGTTTTAGACAGGCAAAGAATCACAGCTTCACAGTTAAACAAATGCAGCACAAACAAAAGCAACACATCTTTATGCCATTAAACAAATGTTACACAGCATAGACAAAAGTAACACACCTTAAAATATTCCCCAACAGGTATTACCATTGACATAGCATTATCAGTTATGCTACTCAGTTGGGGGCTGGAGAAAGCCACATCTGAATGGCACCAAGCAACTTGTAAGTGGCACAGCCAATACCTAAATCCAAGTCTGTTCCTTAATAACAAAACACCTGAAAGCTCAGGTTGGCAGAAATGTGCCTCTCCAGGCTATCCCTGAAAACAACCTTTGCCTGTTTGACTGTGACATAAGCTGGCAACAAGTTCCAGCTGTAAATCTCCTAAATGAAGAAATAAACCATTGGACTATCTCATGCTGAGAACCTTTAACCCAAGCGGCACAAGCCCAGCTTCACTGTGCAGCTTCGGTCCTTCTCCTGCCTTCTCTGCCCTCAGACTGTTCAGGATGGCATCCACACAGCAGGCCTCCTCCAGCACCCCTCAGTGTCACCTGGGGTCTGTAGGAATGCAGGACAACAAGAAGGCCCAAAGGGAAGAGCCCCATTTCCCTTGGCTGTTCACTACCATCACTCCCAGGCTTTCCTTGGGTTGCCCACACACAAGGTCACTAAAGAACAGTGACATCAGGTTTAAGGAGTTAATTGTGCTCAGTTCTCCAAGGTGAAGATTCTGTGTCACGCACCCAGAATGAACAGAAAGCAGAGCCTACTAGGGGCAGAAGAGTAAACGTGGAGCACTGGATATGATAGGGCACACAGTGGTGCCAGGCATCTGCCACAGCTCTTCCCAAGACCAATGCTGAAACCTAATTCCCACTGTACCAGTGTTAAGAGGATGGACCTTCAAGAGGTGATGGACCAAGATGGCTCCACCCCCCTAAAAGGAAGAACACCTTTGTGTTCTGAGAGTGGGCATATCATAAAAGGACCCTTTCTTTGCTGACTAGGATAGAGACCGCAAAAGGAATAGATGGTAAGGTAAGTAGGATTCAGAAACACTCGTTATAGGAAAGGGCAAGCACAAGATAGTGATGTGAATAAAGTCCTATCCACCCACCCAAATCTAGCCCATGAAAAGAAGCCGTCCGCCCTCTAAAGGTGGCCAGCACTCAAGGAATCTTCTTGGAAGCCAAGGCAGGGCCCTCAGCACACCACACATGTGCCCTGATCTTAGACTCCCCAGGCTGCAGAATAAGAAGGAAGAAATTACTCTTTTTTTAAATTACCTGTTGCTGCTACAACAGCACTAAGGGACAAAGTGATAGTGTCAGTGGTAGCGCTGAGTTACAACTGGCTGCCAAATCCAAAAGGTGTGACCTTTACCTACTGTCCTGTCTTTTCATCAAAATCAAGAAACCTGTTACTTAGAATACAGTACCCAAAAAAAGTCAGTTTTTTTTTACCTCCCATGTGTGTTTGGGTGGGGAGTGGACCAGACGTATAGCTTCACTATGAAGCTAGCAGAAGCCAGTGCAGACGAGAAAAGTTGTGAGCAAGTGAATACCACAATCTCTAAAGCCAGACTTTTCGAGTCTCCCCTGGGATTATGACTGCTAAACAGAGAATTAAAGGTGGAGGGTGAAGAGAGGAGGCAGAGGGTAGCAAAGGAACCTTAAGGGTAAGGACTGGGTAGACTCGGGACGGCCAGGCAGAAAGCGCTGTGGCAACCCTTCTTCCAGATTTTAAGACTGAGCATTAGAGGGTGAGTCTCCAAGAGTATCCAAACCAACGCTGAGAGGAGAGCGGGCTCATTAACAAGTTACACATTACCAGAGGACATGTTTCTCCTGCAACTGGATCGCAGCAGAAGTACAAGGTCCGCCAGACAGAACCACAGTCAGCAGGATCCCCTAGGATGAAGCAAGAACTCAGACTGTGTTCCCTGCAGGGGCAAAGTAGTAAACCTAAAGGCAACCATGGGGAGAAAGGGAGCGCCATAGGGAGAGCTCTATGCAGGCGTACAGTCCCCAGCTTTGCCTGAACACATCTGCTCTTCTCCTAATGGGAGTCTCCCCCTGCCCTGGAACTGTGAGCTAGCACTGACAGCTGGCCTGCTAGGTCCACAAGCTCCACACCTGCAGATCCACCTTCGAAATAGCAAGAAACACAAACTGCATGCTACTGAACAAGACGTTTGCCTGGTTATTATTCCATAAACAGTACAATCCAACAACTATTTACACAGCATTTACTCTGCATTAGATGTTACAAGCAATCTAGAGATGATTTAAAGGATGTGTATGGGTTTTATGCAAATTCTGTGCCATTTTTCTACTAAGAACTTGACCTGTGGATTTTTGTATCCATGGGGTCCTGGAAACAATGGCGCATGGATACCAGGAGACAAGTACATTTCTTTTCCGCAACGCTTTTTCCTCCTATCAGACAGTGCTCAAAGCAGGTTCTGTCTTCATACTACGGAGCAGAGTCGGGTGGAAACCCTAGGTTTTTTTTTCCCTTACTGACTCACAGTGTTCCTTCTGAGAACAAAGAGGTTATACTACCAACTTCACCATGCTCAGAAAAGGCGAGCTGTGTTTCTCTTGAGGACAATTACACCCTGTGAGTGCCAATTTTAAACAGTATCCAAAACCAACAGAAGGTGCCTTTCAAGCCCCCACTGCCTGTGTTCCCACGGTTCTACTGTCTGTCACAGGATTTCCCAAATCACAGATCCTATGAATGGCAGACATTAAAGTTACCAACAGCATGCGGATACATGTTCGATTGCTTCTGAATTCAGTTGTCAGAGAAAGAAACAGACAGGCAGTGGCTAATATATGGTTTGCTGACAGAATGAACATTGGGTCTTTTTATAAAATTTGTCCTTTGAACCAAGGCGCAAAAGCTTTTCATCCTCCCCTCTCCACACCTGCTTTCTCTGTTACCAAATGCCTTTCTCCTCCACTGTCCTTGCCACCTACGTCAAAATAGAAGGCTCAGAAGTGACTTATGTGGATGACATCAGTAAATACCACCAACAAACCAAATCATGAGCCACTGCCTGGGTCTCTAGATCAGAACACTCGGCTAAAATACTCTGCCTACTTTGCACCTCATTCTTGGGGGTTGCTTATATGGGTCCCTTCCCACTCATTCACAGTCGGACATCTACAGTGCACAATTGCTCTTGCCAAGAGATGTCTCCTTAAAGGGCATGAAGAGAGCCTACATCCGCCTAGTCTCACCCTGTCCTGCACACATCAGCCACTTTCTTCGCCCAACTCAAGCAACACCACAGGCTCCAACAAGCCCCCAGGATGGACAGTGTCCTCTCTACAAATGCTTCAAAGCCTGCAGCTGCTTGCAATTCATGACACACCTGTGCAAAGCTGATGCATTGGTATCCCTGGTGCTCTCCATCAGGTTCAAGTTAATGGTCGCAGTACCAACTTTCTTCCGCACTAGCTTACACTTTCTAGCGGCTTCAAATCCTACCCCTCTCACACACACTTTTTCATAAAATACTAAAATCCTTAAAACAATAACTTTTCCCAAATAGCAAATCAGCCTTTCTGCCTCTGTATCTTTTAGAAAAGGGATTTCCTGCCTTTATCCATGCAGGTAGAATCTACACACTGGGGAGAAATCCCGCTATTAACATCATCATAACAACCCACGGAGCTGCACGAACAGGTAATGGATGAAGATGGAAGACAAATGAAGAATGAGAACAATTATTCTTTTCTTCAGCACAGACACCACAATGTCCTAAGAACAGCTTGAACATAGCTAGCCAATACACTAGCCAATACATCTGAACACCCATCCTCCCCTTTTTGGTGAATGGCTGTGCCCACAGATACTAAACACTGAAGGGAAAATAAGATCCAACTCTTTGTGACTGGTACTCATCTAGAGAGCACTCAACTTACTATATAAATGAAAAGCCCTGAACAAATATTGAATCAGGGTCTATATTTTAAGGCCCTGTGCTAGCTTCTGGGAACAGAGAAGAGACAGAGGACCTGCCCTAGAGGAACTTTCGATTAAACACACAAGCCCAAGTGAAGAACTGAGTGCCGGGTGCAAAAGTGTATCAGTCACTTTTGGTTGCTATGACAGGTACTGGGGGAATTGACTTTAGCTCATGGTTTCCAAGCCTTTAGTCCATCCAAGCTCAGCTGACTCTTGCTTTCAGGCCTGTGGCAGGAAAAATACTAAGAAAGAAAGGAATGGGAGAGGAGAGCTGTCCCCACCCACCACAGTCAGGAAACAGGGAGTAGAGAGGAAGGGGCCACATGGTGAAACAATTCCTCCTCCAATCAGGCCCCGCTTCTAGGTTCCCCATCTCTGAATAGTCCATTTGACTAAGAACTATCAACAGATCCATCTGTTGGCTAAGTCGGGCCTTTATAGTCCCATCACTTCCCCCAAGACTATTTCTGAACATCATACTGCGGACCAGGCCTTCAACACATGAGCCACAAGATGGGGACACAAAGAATTTCCTAATATCCAAGTAGGATCCAACTAGGATCAATACTTGTCCCTCTCCCCCACCCGAGACAGGGTTTCTTTGTAGCTTTGGAGCCTATCCTGGAACTCACTTTGTAGACCAGGCTGACATCGAACTTGCAGAGATTCACCTGCCTCTGCCTCCTCCCGAGTGCTGGAATTAAAGACGTGCACCATGCACCACCACACCGGTAGATCAATTCTCCTACCATGAAGGGTACATTCAAAATGCCAGCCACGAGCTCAGGAAGGGCATATTCTGTGCCTGGGACTCGGGGGCTGCCTATAGCTCTGAGTCAAACAAGTTATTTTTCAGAAAATAATCTACAGACAGAACAGACAACTCAGAGGAAGTAAGTGTTCCAGTCAGTATCTGTGACCTCTGATTAACCGAGACCTTGGGTTTGGAAGAGGGGTTCTGAACCGACCCAGAAGAACTGGCACTGGGCGGGGATGATGTCCTTTCACGGCAATGACATCAACAGCTGGGAAGGCGCAGAAATGGACTGAAGGGTCTCAGAGAGTAAGACAGAAAAGACAACAATCTAGACTAAAGGAAGGGAGTCTTTAGACCTAGAGGAAGCCTGGTCAGCCTCAGAATCAGGCATCACCTAGATCACAATAAGCCAGACTCACACATCTGAGAAACCCAATGACTACAAAACCAGGGTGGAAGAGCTCTAAGGTATCAGTCAGGAGACTTGCTGGTTGGCTATGAGATTATCCTTCTGTCAAGGTAGGGTGGGCGGATGGAATCAGCACCCCACGGGCGCTGGGAAATACTCTCAACACTGCACACCCAGCACTTTTTTTTAAAAAGTCAAATAAAAACAGAACACATTCTGCTATGCAAAGCACCCACTTGGGAGGGGGGGTTGTTCTGTGAAACATTTGGTTCAGATATGCAGCCACGAATGAACATGTTTGCAGAAGCATGATCAAGATGTAGAACAAGCCAGGCGGTGGTGGCACACGCCTTTAATCCCAGCACTTGGGAGGCAGAGGCAGGCAGATCTCTGTGAGTTCGAGACCAGCCTGGTCTACAAGAGCTAGTTCCAGGACAGGCTCCAAAACCACAGAGAAACCCTGTCTAGAATAAAAAAAAAAAAAGATGTAGAACAAGCGTCCTACTGTAGGCAGTCTAAAGGCTGGGAAAGCACAGGACAAGAGGATTTGTGATGTGTCTTCAGATTCTAAGATTCTGGGGACCAGGGGTGGGTAGGTGTTCCACCTGTAATACCAGCACTTGTGAAGTAGAGGCAGGAAGTGATGGCCAGTCTCAGCTACATTGTGAGTTTGAGGTCAGCCTATGATTCACAAGTCCCTGTCTCCAAAAAGTTTAAAAAACTGAAAATTAACAAAAAAATTCACTTATTTTAGATATGAGTTCTAGTATAACATTAAATAACCCACAAGCAAAATTTAGAGCTATTTCTAGGTAATTCAAATTTTAACTTACCCCCAAACAATGCTTCTTATATTCAACAGACTGCAGAAGGTAACTACACCTCACCCATGTGGTAAGACAGACACATACACACACTCAGAGTGATGGAGCAACCCTATAAAAGGCATTCATTTCCCTAAAGACAGGCCCACATAGGAGGAATGTTCTGTAAGAATTTTTATAGAAATTCCAAACATCTAGTACCAAAATTTATTTTTAATTCCTACACTACAGCAGATTCTAGTAGTTCAAGATTGTGGGATATGTGCTTTTTAAAAATAACTTAAAAAAAAAACAACAACTGTGTATATAGTGTATTGGTACAATTACTGAGGTGACAGGACAGCCTGGGAGAGCCAGTTCTCTCCTTCCGCCTTTGAATTCCACAAAGAAACACTGGACAGCAGGTTTGCCCTGCAAAGCACCCTCCACTTGCTGAGCCATCCGACTAGCACACATACTTTTCCCAGGCTGGGTCTTACTGTAGTCCTGGCCAACCTAGAACTCACCACGTAGCTCAGGCTAGCCTCTGCCTCCTGAGTGCTGTGGCACATCACACACTACCACTCCCTGCTTGTGACGCGTGCTTTCGAAAGCCTTTCTTAGAACAGGTGGCATGCAACGACTTGTGGATTCTCAGCCAGACCTCAGGACATCTGCGGCCTCATCTACCTACATCGTTTTCCAAAAGCTATGCTCCAGTTAAGGGTATCTCCAAGACCTCAGAAGAATTTGGGCAAGAAGCACAGAGTGAATACTAAGTACTTCTCTGTTATACAAGCCATTTCCCCCACAGGCACAAGGGAAAATTTATGAACATGTGTGCAACTAAAATCATTACTATTGGCCATTCACTTGAGCCCAGCAAATAGGACTTTTCATGAGAACTACACAAAGGTCTCTAACAACAGTGCCTATTGCCCTAACTCCGGAGGCTCGTTCCTCTAAAGAAATCCAAGCTCATTACGGACAGAACCTCAGGTACGGCTGCCACCTGTGCTATAGGGATTACGTGGGAAAGGTCATAAGCACCCAACAGGACGGCACTTGACTCTCCCACAAACCAAACGTTTGTCTAAGTTAAGAGTACAACTCAAGCGTTTTTCCTTTTTCTTTTTTTTTCCCCCACCTGGTCTGTCAGACTATGACAATTTATGCCTGGCATGTAAAAGACCCTCAAAAACACTTTCCAGTTCTCTAAACGCTAACTCAAGGTCAACAGATTCCCTCAGGCCTATGAGATATCCTGTGCTACTGGTGGGGCTTTGGGAAGGTGCCAACACAGCGAACTTCCTGATCTCCTGGTGCCAGCTACACTGCCCCACCAGGAGGCAAAGTCCTCGCCACACCCGACCCTCCCCGCCTTAAGGGCAGTTCAGACGCCGCCCCAGGGATACTTTCTACTCCGAAAGTCTTTTAGAGGTCAACGTCTCGCCCACGCTTTCACAGGCACTGGAAACCCCAAGGTCACTTCCACCAGACCTTCGGGGTCTGAGAGTAGTTCATCACACAACTCAACCCAAATCAAGTCGGTTTCGCCCGTACGTTAGCACCCCCCACGGCGGCCACGTGCGTTTAACCGGAGCCACAAAGACTCCAGGCCGCGCGGGCCAGTTAAGTCTGAGCTCTCCAGCCCCGAGTGCTGGCCATCCCGAGCGAATGCAACGATCCGAAAGCTCAAGCCCGCACCCCACCCGCAGCTCGGGGCTCACCGGGTGCGCAGCGCCTGCCACGCGGCGTCGATGTCGGCATAGAGGTTCTTCTCGGAGGGCTTGCCGGAGCTCACGCCGTAGCCCGAGTAGTCGTAGGAGAAGATGTTGCAGTTGATGCGCGAGCCCAGGCCGATGTAGAAGCTACACATCTGGCCCAAGTCCACGGCGTTGCCGTGAGAGAAGAGCAACGTGTAGCGGCTGGAGGGCGCGCAGCGCACGAACATGCACCCCAGCCGGTTGTCTCGAGCCGTGCGAGAGAAGAAGACCTCGACGGCGTCCAGTTCGCGCTGCGAGTACTGCCAGTCGGCGCGCTCGCTCAGGTGCAGGCTGCACGCACCAGGGCCCGCGCCCTCCTCGGCCGGGGCGGGCTGAGCCGCCGGGGCAGGCGCGGGGGTCGCAGCCGACGCGGGCGCGCGCTGCTCGGGCGCCAGCACCGTGTAGGTGGGTTCGGGCGGCAGGAAGGCCAGCTTGGCGGCGATGCGGCTTGGACAAGGCGGGCAGCAGAAGAGCCAGCACAGCTCGCCCAGCGAGAAGCCGTTCATCCTGGGACCGGGCTCGGGCATCGGGGCGGCCTGGAGCCCGCCGCGGGCGGGAGGGAAGCGCAGAGAGCTCCAAAGGAGCGCGCGCCGGGAGCGGGAGGCCGGCCGAGGAGGCGGAGAGGCCAGGGGCGGGGCCAGGCAGGCACTACGCGGCGAGCGGGGCGGGTCAGCAGCGGCCCCGCCGCCCCGGCGAGGCGCGAACGGCCGGGGCTTGCGCGAGGCACACAAAGCCGGCGGCGGCGGCGGCCATGGCCCGCTCGAGCGCGCCGCCCCGCCCCCGCACGCTGCCGCCACTTCCGGGTTACCGCGCGGCGCGCCCCCACAGGTGGGCGGGGCTACCCCCCGTACGGACGCCCTAGTCTGAAGCGAGACTCCCCCATCTGGGCGGAACTCCCGCCTCTGGGCGGGGATTAGAGCATCTGGGCGGGGCCACTCGTTGGAAGGAACCCCGGGTCTGGAGCGAGGCTCCTCGATGGGGGCGGGGCTCTCGCGTCTGGGGCGGGGCTCATCTTGTCAGGGGCGGGGCTCTGGAGGTAAGGGGGCGGGGACGGTTGGGATTGTCCTGGAATGAAAGACTGTGTGCAGGTACCTGCGGATTCGATTCTCCAAAACCAACTTCTGCCCTCGCGGGGGGTTATTGGGAATTTATGGAAAAGAAAATTATTAGGAAAGAGAATTGAATAAATTAAAAATACCTTGCTCTCGTCTGTTCATCAATACTTTTTTTTTTCTCTCTCTTTTGGTTGTTTGAGACAGCCTAGGCTGGTTTAGAACTCATGATGCTCTTGCCTCCGCCACCAAGTGCTAAGATTCCAGACTTTTTTAACAGCCTCTACCATACGAGTGCCGGACCTTCTCGTGCCTGTTCACGTATTGCGGGTGGCTGCCGTGTGTGTAGCTGCGCCAGTCTTTCTGTGCCCACTATTATAGCATAGCCTGATGGTTTTTACAACAAATGATGTTGATGGGGTCCTTGCTTCGCACCCCACACACCTTACACCCTGTGGTGCCAACTGGATACCCTGTGTCTATCTTTTATGATGTCAGTTTCTTTCATATTGTTTTGGCGCCAGTTTTAATCATGAAAGACAGCAACGATTTTAATCCACTGTGATCTTGGCAATCAGCTTCAGGTGGTTTTCCAAATATAACGCTCAGGGCCTTTGAAGCCATGGGAACCGTGGTGTCCAGTTGGCAGAGCCTTTGCCCTTCCCCCATGAGCTTTGGCATCAGGCTTTCTTTTCCAGAATTGAGAGGAGGGCATCCCAGGCTACCTACAATGCAATCAGAGCCCCGGTGGGCAGTTACCACTCCAGACCTGTTTCCCTCGCAGAAGGCCCGAGAAGGACCACAACTTTTTTCAAATTTTAAGCATTATAATCTAAACTAATTTATCAGTACCAACTTGTAGTGACCTTGATTGGGTTTCAAAAGACCATGTCTTTACTAAATCAAGTGTTAGATGTGTTTGAATTATCAAACTGTTCCCAAAGCCTGCCCACAAAGCCTCTTCAAGTTTTCTGGGAGAGACTGTTTTCCCCTAGGCAGGCTTTAGTTTCTGGCCTTGAGTTTCATTTTTCCCAAAAACTTTGTGAGTGGTTACATGTTCTTATATTTTGCCTCTTTGTTTCTTGTATTCTGTAGCTATGTGGGTGGTGTTTTTCATGCTGTTGTACCCGCTGGTCAGGTGTCAGAGCTACAAAAGATAAGACAATGTCTGCCGTGGTCAGGATGCTCAGAGAAGATTAAAAACCGCTTTGAGTATGCATTAAAGAAACTATTAACTCAGAAATGGTGATGGGGTAATCAGAAATTCAAGGTCATCCTCAAATACATAGTGAGCTGAAGCCAAACTGGACAATGAGACCCTGTCTCAAATACATACATACTCAAATACATACATATGTACGTATGTACATGCATACATACATGCATGCATAGTGGGGTTTGGAGGATAGAACTCAGATCATCAGACTTGATACCACGCAGTTTTACTCACTGAGCCAGCTTATAGCCTGAGGCAATAGTTTCAGGTCCCAACCTGGTGGCAGTATTTCTGTGCAGAATAGAGGTGTAGTACATTGCACGCTAATCTAATGCAGAACAAGAACAGAGGACTCTGAGAAGTGAGAAGAAAAGTATCCACTGCTTGTTGAATCTTTCTCCAGCACCGCTCCTCCCACGTTAGCATGGACAAGAACAGAGCTCTTGAAAGGTCACCCAAGGATTCCTAAGTCCACATCTTTGTGCTGCCAGTGGAAAGGACAGCAATCACATTCTAGATGTCCTGGTAGCAGTCCTCAGACTGTTGGGCTACTTCAAGTTGTTTATTTGGTTTAGTCTCCGTCTCTTTCCGAAAGGGATTTGTGCAATATGATTTGGTACATTACCGATAACTAAATAAAAAGCCTAAATTTTTAGATCGCTTTAGGAGACTAGGCAGAGTGAGGTTTCCTGGAAAAATAAGCTCTTTCATATTTATGTGACTATTAAGCTTAACCCCTTATGTTGTGTACCATAGAGAGCAAGCCTGCTTGCCCATACCATGTAGAGGAGAGACTAGAGTTTGTGCAACCCTCCAAGATGATATGTGCTGCCCAGGGGCTGACAGGCTCAGCATCTCAGAACATTTGGCGTGTAAAAAAACCTTCAACAAACACTTTGCAGCTCTTTGGATCTACCCACTCTGTACCATCATCTTTAGATATGAGCATCCACAGACACCACCTTCAGGTACGAACATCTGCAGGTGAGACAGTATGTGCCTATTGAGCTGGGGTTTAACACCTACCACAAAGAAGTGCTATGCCCTATAAGATGCAAGGGCTGGGTTTAACTGCTGTCCAGTTTGACCTTAAAGAACTCCCACATGATTCTTAATGTTCTAGCAGAGTGAGATCTATCTATCTTTGAATTCGGATCAGCAAATGTATTTGTTGGGTGTCTAGCATGAATCGGTCAATGGATTGACCTGGGACACGTGAAGGAAAAAGTTCATGCCACAGCCAAGTGTAAGGATTATCAATGCCGCTGAAACAGCTCTATTCCCACCCACCAGCTGGGGCTAGCGAGCTCAACAACGCTCCGTGTAGCTGAAAGGCATTGGTTTCTACTACTTGATAATAGAGGCATTTACATGTTTGACATTATCTTTCCTATTGGTCTTCTACATGCTACGTTGCTGAAGATTGACTTGATTTATAAATGCAAAGCCATGTTAATATGGAAAAAAATGATCCATGTGCTATGGCCAGAAGAGAAGGCTGGACACACATGCTTAGAAACTAACCTGTGAACTATAGAGCTGGCTCGGCCTTTAGAGCATGCGCTGCCCTCACAGAGGCCCTGAGTTCAGTTCTCAGCACCACATGCAGGCATGCCACATGCACACAATTAAAAATAATAAAAATAAAAAATCTTTAAACTACTAAACCCGTCTCATCTGTCAGGGTGGAATCAGACACACTGTCCTGTTTCTTGCTTTTGTTCATTCTGACGCCAGGGACTGAAGTCAGGGACCAGGAGCCAAGTGGATTCTGTCCATCACTGTTCTCCCTATGACAAGCATAGATGACAGAGTTTCGAAAACGTTATGCTGCTAATGAAGGAATGATTTGGTGAATAACTCTATGGACCAAGCCTGTTCCTTTTGGTGTGAACAGTATTAATACAATGTGGCCTGGAGGAAGATCAAAGTGACCCACACTTCTGCTAACATGACACTTGTTGGCCAGTGTCCATGTGCTCTGTGACTTAGCTGTGCAGCCACCCCACCTTTCTTGAAGGCAAAGCCCAGATTTTGTCCTCAGTAACAAGGCTTACAAGGAAGACAGTCACCCAGCCTCCCTTTATATAAGCAGAGCCCCATGACACGACTCCACCCAGGAGTAGCAAACATCCTGAGGATCTTCCAGAAATACATTCTTTCTTTTCAGGACTGGTGAGCAACTAGGAGTGGGATTATGTGGTAGGTAGACAGATGAAAGAAAGGGACCACAGCTGGGTAAGATGGAGAACTTCCAAGGTGGCTGGCTTCTTCTTTATCCTCCTCTGGCATATTAAAGATTTAAAGGTCTTTCTCCTGCCCGCAGTCCCTCTGCGGAGGGACTGGCCCAACAAGTTCCAGGTTGGATCAGGTTATGTTACACAACAGTGGTGGGCCAACCACCCTATCTTTCCAAACAGACCAACCCTAAATCAGGGAGGAAATCTCTTCAGTCTTTAAAAAAAAAACCCACCCTCTAGAGGAGACTAGATTTCTCAGCTTTCTGAGCCCCCACCTCTGCTTTGCCAAGGGTCTTTGTCTTTGTGTTTCTGCATGGATGTTTCCTCACCCCAATAAACACCTTTCTTCAACTCTTGATTTTATAAGCTCCTGTTAGCTGTGTCTGAGATTTCTACCTGTCTCATTCTTTTCCTGCTGCCTGTGGATCTGGATGTAGAACCCTCAACTTTTCCAGCATCATGTCTGCCTGTACGCCACCATGCTCCCCACCATGATGATAATAGACAAAACCTCTGAACTGTAAGCCAGGCCCAATTAAATGCTTTCTTTGATAAGAGTTGCCATGGTCATGGTGTCTCTTCCCAGCAATAGAATACTATTGAAGACGGAGGTGGTCTCCTTAACACAATTTAAAAAGAAGTAAGCCCCTCCCAGTGAAGAGTATATCAGGCTCTGAGAAGAGTAAAGGGGAGGAGATTGACCCAATTTTCCACCAGTTTCCAGGACCAAGTTGCTCAGAATTTCCTTAAGAGTTCTATTCATCCTTTCTACCTGGCCTGAGTTTTGTGACCTATATACACGGTGTAATTTCTAATTAATACTTAATACGTTTGTCAGATTTTGAAACATTTTGGCCATGAAGGCCTAGCCCTTGTTGAACCCCAGAGCTAGGGGCAATCCAAATGTAGAAATTCCTTAGTAACTATTGGAGCAGTCTCTTTTCAGGTGGGGTAGGCTTCCACCCATGCTGAGAAGGTGTCTACAAACACCAGCAAATATTTATAGGTAGAAACAGTAGGGCAGATTCCAGTAAAGTCACTTCCCAATGTTCCCCCACATGGTTTCCCCAAGCCTGGATCCCTTGTGGGGTTTACCTGAGCACAGACGGCACAAACTAAAAGTGGTATCTTTCATCAGGCTTTCCAAATTCGGAACACAATACCTGGGCCTGAGGAGTTCAGCAGCATCTACAGCTCCAAAGTAAGAGGCTTGGTGTAACCGGTTGCCTTCTCAGACTCATGGGAAGGATGGGTCTGTCTGCATCTGGCAGCATCTACCATCCTTGCTTTTCCTGTGTGGCCAGTCTTGTTTCTCTGTCTGCCTCACCCTGGGGTGCATTCCAGATAGTCCAGTAAACTGGGCTCCAGCAGGGCCACCAAGACTTGGAGAGGACCCGCTGGCTGTAGGGCCACTTCCCCAGGAACCAAGTCAGCCATGCTGTTGCTTCTGGGAGAATCACCTTTCAGGAGTCCTTTGCAATGGATACACTCTTGGGTAACCAGATAGCTTCCAGGAGGACTAAAATTTCTTCTCTATTTTTGACTTCTTTTCCTGTAGAGAGCCCATGGCCATGGGCTGTGGAGAGAGCATGTTGGCAGTCAGGCCTGACAGACTGGACCAGGTTGGTCACCTCAAGATACTCATGCAGTGGACCCATGGGGTCATATTTAACAGGAGCCTGACAGGGGTGAGGGCTAACATCTGGTGACCAAATACAGGGTTCATCAGAAGCAGGGCTTGGTATTGGGACACCCCAGTCTTAGAGAGGGGCTTTAGCATCTCTCAGGTGCTCCCCTCAAGAAGACCTCAACAGAGTGAGGGGCCGTCAGGAACAGTTCATGGTCTAAAGTTAATTTGACAGCTCTTTGTACCAGCAGGGCAGTGGCAGCTATGGCTCTTGCACATACTGGCCATTCAGATTAAGTCTCTTAAGCAGATATGCCACTGGTCTTTTCCAGGATCCCAGGGCTTGCATGAGGACCCCTAGGCAGTGCCTCTGACCTTATCTTTGTACAAGTATCATGACTTAGTAATGTCTGGGAGAGCCAGGACTAGTGTGATCAGCAGGGCTTTTTTTTCGAGGCCTTGAAGATGCTCTGCCCAGTCTCCGGCCATTCCAAAGACTGTGTGCCCTGGTGCTGGCATCTCAGCAAGTCCCACCATCCACTGCTGCCAGCGTCCAGCTGCCTCCAGGAATTCCTATACTGATTTTTTTTTTCCTGTGGTGGCAGCGCCGGGTGGGGGGGAGTTGCTGGATAGCTGAAACACAGTTGTGGGAAACTATCCACCTTCCTTCCTCTAGGCTGTAGCCTAGGCGTGTGGCCAAAGGAACACACGACTGAGAATTCTTTTTTTTTTTCTTTTTTTGGATTTTTCTTTTTCTTTTTTTTTTTTTTTTTTTTTTTTTTTTTGGATTTTTCGAGACAGGGTTTCTCCGTAGCTTTTGGTTCCTGTCCTGGAACTAGCTCTTGTAGACCAGTCTGGCCTCGAACTCACAGAGATCCGCCTGCCTCTGCCTCCCGAGTGCTGGGATTAAAGGCGTGCGCCACTAACTGAGATTTGGCACCTCAGAGCTTGGAGGGCCTCTGAAAGGCCTTCTGTCAGCTGTCCACATTCTTCCTCAGTGGTTGGAGCTCTGGGGAGGCCAGCTACACACTAGAGCAGGGTGCTTTGTGGATATTTTTGTCTAAATTCCATCAGTTCTACACTCAGGGCCCTACCAAATGATGCTGGCGAGTCCCTGAACCCCTTCTTCCGGTCTGTTTCCCCCATTTCCTCTCTTGTTTGCCTCCCCAGGGGAACAATCAATCTCAGAGTTTCTATCCCGTTATGTCATCAGCTGAACCGTGGCTGTTGTAAACTTAATGACCAATTTCCAAAAGTTGAGACATATCCATGCCTTCAAATCCCTGTCATTTCTGGAGCTTTATCCTTATGTCTGGGGCCAACTGCATGGCGAAGGTAGTATTAGTGGCTCACTGGTTTTGTGGGGCATCTGGGTCCATGGGAGTAAATACCTGACATATTTCACAGAGTTGTTCCAGAAACCTAGTGGGTGATTCTTCTGGTCCTTGAGTAACCTAATCTACCCACCTTGGAAACATCAGCAGGTTTTATGACTGCTGCTTTTTGCCTTTTTTGTTTCATTATCCCAATAATGATTGGTGCAAAAAAAAAAAAAGCATCCAATTTCCTCTTACCTTGAAACAGTTTCCAATGGGCTGAAAGGGCCTGTGGCTTCTCTGAAAATGGAGGGTTTGGGGGGTCTTCCAATTATCCAAGCCACTGGTAGAGAAGAAGCTATAAACCGTGAAGGGTGGGAGAGGCTGAACCACCACTCTCCTGCCTCCAGGGCACTATGGGGAGAATTACTTCCCCTTTCTCTGGCTGCAGCCAGCTGCTTAGAGAAGGAAGGGAAGGAACAGAGTGCTCTGACTGGGGGCCTATTTCTCCTTCCTGCGCAAACTCAGAGAACTCCCCTACCTCCATACTACAAGTGGGAATCAAGCAACTAAACAAGCTGGAAGAGGGCGGGGGGGGAGAAGGTCTGTTTTCTTCTGTGGAGCTGAGAAAACAGACAGAGGCTTGGGTTTTCTGTGAGTGACCAGGGCAGCCCAAAATGATTCAGGTCCCCAACAAGAGGGCACAAGCCTTAAGCCAAGGGGTTGTGTGTGGCTGGGGAGCCATCAACATCACCATAGCAACAAGAACAGCTGGCTGCTAAGGTGCCACCCAAAGAAGGTGTGCCACATCAAGGGTGGGCAGCCCTGGACGGTCCATGGGCCAGTGAGAAAGCAGGAAATTAGGTGATACATCAAGGGCATTAGTAGCTGTGACCTAGGTCATCTCATTTCCCTTCCGTTTTAGATCCGTTTCTCCAAACAATAGAACTGACAGAAACACACAGTGACGCGTAGTCGTGTGTGACACATTCACACACCTAAACAGACCAGGCAAGTCCAGTGACACTTCACACTGATCCTGGCCACAGGACCTACAACTGCGTCAGACCTTTCCTGTGTCCTACCCAGATGTCACCTCTTACAGACCAAACTCACCTCCCTGGTGTTCAGACCAGATGACTTTTGATTTCTCTTTTGGGGGTGTGTTCCCCCTTGCTTCTCCGTGACATCAGAAGGACAAAGCATCACATCCTAATCCCATGACGGGAACTCAAAGCAAATCTGTCAATTGATTGGAATTCAGTTTCTGGTGATTGGTTTTTAATTTGCTCCGCTGCCGTGTCACAGTTGGATTGAGTTTGGTGAAGTAATTAGTAAATGTTTACTTAGTGGTAACGTAGAGCAGAAAATAGGGAGGGGTGACCTGTGTCTGCCAAGCTTGCGAATGCAAAAAATCAGAACATCAATTTTAAAGCCTTCCCTCCAGCCAGAATTTTGGAAAGCAGGGCATTAAAATAGTTGGATGATTGACTGACAAGTAGTGTTGTTCCAGGGAATTTACAATAATAAATATTAAATGTATACTTAAAAAACAAAACAGTAAGGCTCGCGTAAGACCAGCGAGAAAAATAAACTGCTCCGGCAAAGCCTTTCTCCCAGGAGGAAGCTGGTGTTTCAGACCTGTGAGGACACAGGAACTTACTCAGCTAGTATTTGAAAAATCTCTGTCCTGAGGGATCTACCGGTCAAAGTTGGTGTGCGTGTGTACAAGTCTATACGTCTTTGCATGGGGAGACCAGAGGTCAATGTCCAAGTGTCTTCCCCTATTGCTCTCCACCTTAGGTTTTTGAGGCAGGGTTTCTTGCTGTCTGTAGCTTACAGATTGGCTACATGGGATGATGAATTCTGCTTTCCTGTGAGTGCTGCAGAGTCAAAGTCAGTCTCTCATGCTTGAGCTTCAAGCCTTTCATCAGTTACATCACCAGCCCCAAGTAAACCAAAGTCAACTGAAAAAAGTGCAGATAAAGATGACTGATACTTTTTAATTTTGTTTAAAATTATGTCTGTGGAGATGCCTGCAAGTAGGGGCGTTACACCTGAATAAGGGTTGATCAAGCAAACTGTACAAAGTGTCTGAGATCTCCTGGCATGTTATAGGCCTTCTAAGAGGGAGGTCCCCAAGAGATTGTGAGCCATGGAGCAGCAGTTGACATGGTGCTGGGAACCAAATTCAGGTCCTCTGTAAGAGCAGGGTGGGCTGTCAGCTGTTACATTGTGTCACCAGTCCTTGGTATTCTTTGGAGCCTAATACTACAGGCAGAAACCCCCGAGGAAAACGTGGAGACATGGATGATCGGATCGCCCACGTTTTCAGTCACATCACACGGAAGTATTTGCAGATGAAACGATAGGATGCTGAGGATGAGCTGCCAAGAAGAAGTCAGAGAGAGAAGCTGATGGACATGAGACAAGAGCTGATAACCGTTGAGTCTGCGCACTGAGTTGACGGGGACAGGGGGGTTTTTACATAGACTGTCCTATGCCTGTAAATGCTTGAAGGTCGTTTTCATGATAAACATTATGTTTTTAGTCCAGTGTTTTCACAAACTGGGCAAAAACTTCTGTCACAACTCGCTATTAAGAAGTCAGGGCAAGGAGGCCAGGCCCAGAGAGGAAAATGCTAGCTCTGCAAGAGTGAGGGTCTGGGTTTGATTCCCAGCACCCATCAAAGAGAGCCAGGTGAGCTCTGTAACCTCAGCACGGGGTGGGCAGAGACAGGCACGGGGGCTTGGGCAGTGCTAGTTCGTCAGTCTAGATGAAACAGTGAGCTCCAAGTTGAGTGAGAAATTTTGTCTATAAAAAGAAGGTTGGAGGGAGATAGAAAAAAGCCCTCCATGTCATTTGGTACTTCTACACACTAATGGACGGACGCACGCACGCACGCACACACACACACACACACACACACACACACACACACACCTTTATTCAGTGGAAAGAAACACAGACTGATTACAGGCATTTTTAAAATTTATTTGTTTGTGTTTTTTTTTAATGTGTTTTCTCTGCTTGTATGTCTGTGTAAGTGTGTCAGATCCCCTGGAACTGGAGTCCCAGACAGTTGTAAGCTGTCATGTGGGTGCTGGGAATTGAAGAACCCAGGTCCTTGGGAAAAGCAGCCAGTGCTCCTAACCACTGATCCATCTCTCCAGCCCTCAGGCATCTTATTTTAAAAAGTACAAAAATACTGGCACTAAGGAGACCAAGGCAGAAGATTCAGAGAATCGCCTCAAGTTTAAGGGCAACCTGGGCTGCCTATTGAATTTTAGGTTCACTTGGGCTCCATAGTGAAGCCCTTTTGGTCTATGGAGAGAGTTCCAGGATGGCCAGGGCTACACATAGAAACCTTGTTTCAAAAATCAGAGTATATATATATAATATATATTATATATAATATACATACATATAGACACATACATACATACATATTTATTTATATATATGGAAAGTATTAAGTGTGATTAGTTTCAATGAATCTGGGGCCTGGTGAGATGGTGAGATGGCTCAGTGGGGAAAAGGGATCACCATACAGCCTGAAAACCAGAGTTCAACCTCCGCGACCCACAACCCACGAGGTAGAAAGGGAGGACCCACACGTGCATGCGCATAGTGGCATAGTCACCCTTCCCACACACAAAATTAATGTAATGAAATTATTTTAATAAATGTACTTTCATCAGTCAATTGACTCAAACACTGCCAATAAGATGAGGGCCACTCTGCTGGGTGTGATGCGGAGAGAGTGATCACCTTCATGGTTTTCTGCCGCAAGTGGTTCATTGGAAATCCTTTCTGGACGGAAACGATATATCCCAAGATGTTAAAAAAAAAATATATAGCAGATCTGTAATCCAGTCATTCAGGTTGGAATTTGGTCAAAAGAAGCAACTCGCAGGGACTTTCAACCCTAGGATGCCTGTGGCAACATACTTGAAAGAGAACAGGAAAGGAGGGCTTCAAAATCAAAAGAAGCAAGAAATCAGCCATTCCTACAATGGGCTAAGAAGGACCGCCAAAGCTGGAACTGTCATATAAAATGTAACAATCCAGGCTCCTCAACACAGGCTGCAAGTCCAGCTTCTTGGGTGGCCAAGGCAAAGGGAACTCAAATTCAAAGCCTGCTGGGTTATGGAGTGACATTTTGTCTCAAAAGAGTGAGCTGAGAGGCTGGTAATGGCTGTGCCTCAGTGATAGACTGCCTGCCAAACATGCAGGAGTCCAGTCCTAGGTCCAGTCTGTGGAACTGAAGAAACAGAAAATAAAAGATAGATAGATAGATAGATAGATAGATAGATAGATAGATAGATAGATAGATAGATAGATAGATTGATAGATAGATGATAGATAGATGATAGATAGATAGATGATAGATAGATAGATGATAGATAGATAGATAGATAGATAGATAGATAGATAGATAGATAGAAAGATAAAAGTGCCAATGGAATTATGGGATGTTTGGTTTGGCTGACTGGTCTGATATATGTACATGTATATTCTGTGCTTTAACATTTTCTTAGTTTTTTTAATTAAGAAGACAATAAAGTTCATTTCATTCCAAATCACACACAAATTAAGAAGATATTTCAAAAATAAAGATGTTTTCCAGTCATTAAGTATATTTAGTACACTTTGGAAAGTTGACAACCTAAACCCAGGTATGAGGAGACAGATTCAGGAAGGTTGCAAGGTCAAGACCAGCGTGGGCTGTGTAGCTGGGCGCTGTCTTACAAACTAATCAGTAACGTTCACCTGCCAGGGAAATAGCGAGTCCAGAAAGATGGGTTCTCGGGGTTAGGCCCATCTACTACAGTCTGCTATGTTGTAGTATGTGAGATTTCCTCACATCCAGGAAACTCACTGCACGATTTGTGGTAGTGGAGAACGGCATTCGTGTTCTTCCCTGTAAGGAAAAAGAAAATCAACTACAAACAACAATCGCCCACAGAAGAAGGCACTTTCTATAATATTGTTACCGAGACCTATGCAGCAATGTCTGCAGGAACTAAACATAGAAAATGATCACGAGGGCAGTCAAGATGACTCAGTGGGTAAAGATGATTGGCTTATGGCCAAGCCTGACAATCTGCATTTGACCCCTGGGTTCCACGTCATGAAATGGAAGGACTAAACCAACGCCCCAAAGTTGTTCTCTGACCCTCATGTGTGCACCATGGCACATGCACTCCCACACCCACAAAATAAACGAACTGGAGTCTTTAAAGATTCTTTTTTAAAAAATGAACAAGACAGCCCATGGCCCTCCGTCAAAGGTCTCTCTTTCTCTCTGTTTCTCTGTCTCTTTCTATCTTTGGTTCTGGTGTTTCTGTGCGTGTCTCTCTCTCTCTCTCTCCGTGTATTCTTTATCAGTAACCATTAGTAAAGAAGATGTGAGCAGGATCATTCAATTCTTTGAGGACCTGAAGAGAACAGAAGGATGAAGCCCCTCCCACGGGTAACCAACCTCTCCTCCCAAGCTTCTCCTAACCCCAGACTGTGGCCTCAGACTGGGTTCAGACCTCTGAGCTGAATGACATCACTGGCTGCCAGCCAGCAGGTCATGGGATGTCTCAGCCGAGCCCCACAGTTCAGCTCCACTCACCCATCTCCCATCATGTGACCGGTCAGTCTGACTCTCTGAAGAATATGAGCGTGGGCTTCGGGGTTCTAGGAGAGACAGCTTTGAGACTGGCGAGTCCCCTCCGTCTCCTCCCTTCTCTGGTGACGACATCCTTAATTAAGGGCCTGAGCTCTGTTGCCTTGTTTCTCCAGTGTTTCTACTTCTGCTCTCCTGAGCTACCCATACATTTCCCCTTGTGCCTGTGGCTATATGACACTGTGCTATCCTCAGGAGGGGCATGCCCTTCCCTGGCCGCATCATCTTCTTCGTTCTGCCACAGACATGCTTCCACAGGTCTTCGCTTAGTGTTTTCTTCCTGGCCTCGGTCTTTGGCCAGTAGTGGTGCAGATGCTGTCTTTGGCTCCTTGGTACACAGCCTGCTTCCTCCTCATCCTTGTGGTTTCTCTGCTGTGTGCATTCTGCTACCTTCTGGGACCTCATCATCTTTATGAGCTCTGTTCTCGTGAATAAACTTCCCAGACAGGCTTGCTTTACTAGAGGAGCCCATCGTGGAGAGTACGGTAGACCTGGAATTGAATCCTCATTTTTTAGGGCAGGAAAACCACTTCTCTGAAGCCAGGTTCCCCATCTCAAAAAGGTCTATCAACACCTCTTGGAAGAAAACACCTTGTAATCTGATGATGATGCTCAAGCTCTTCAGCACCACATGACCAATTTCTAGTATATGCTAAAAAGTTCACAAAGAATACCTCCCTATAAGGCTAGGGGTTTAACTCAGTTGGAGCACTACACGCTTAACAGGGATGAAACCCTGAGTTCTATCCTCAAAACCACACAGACTGGTCAGACGCTTGTGATCTAGCCTTCAGGAGTCAGAGGCAGGGGAGTGAGAAGTTCAAGGTCACCACCCAAGGCCACCTAGCAAGTCTGAGGAAACTTGAGCTCTGTGAGAGAGATCGGGTCTTAACAAGAAAAAGAGGGTGGCAGAGTAGGGTTTGGGGGGCGGGGGAGAAGATCAAAAGAAACAAACAGTCCCTTTAACCTTTAGTTAAAGGCCAATCAGTGATGGAGAACTTGGGCTCAAACCCCAGCTCTGCCAGTTCAAAACTGGGTGAACCTGGGCACAAGGCTGTCTTGCCTGCCATAAGCGGGGTGGGTGATCATAGGACATATATACCGGATCAAGCACCTAGCATTGAGATGGCTTGCCATGGATCCACTACTGTCCTCCTTTCAAACTTGTTTGTCTTTCAAACCAGACAGGCACAGACCACAGAGCTCTTGTCTGTTTCCAGAAAATTCCTTCGCACATACGCTTTGTGCTCTGTTTTGCAAGTCAATGATTACGGTGGGGCTGGTGGTGATTACAGAAACGAACACTTTGGAGTCACTATTGTGCTTGTGTATGAGATATTGGTTCGGGCACTTTACACGGATTGACTTAGCTTGTTTGCCAACCATCTTGATGAAGCACGTCCTGTGATTTTTCTTCAATTGTAGATGAAGGAACTGTCATAGTGACAGTAACTAATTTCTAAGGTTATGACCCTAATAAGTAGAAACGTCTAGATACACCCTTGATCTAAGCACCATACTCTACTGGCTTTCACAGCGTATACCCAGTGACTATCTGGCAACTGAAGCCAAGTATTTATGAATGAATCATTGTCAAAGACGATGCTGAGAAAAGAGAAAAACAGGTTTGTAGAAGATGACCAGATAGCCTCTGGCTCCCTCTGTCTCCTCACTAGGGTGCTTTATTCTGTCCCTCTTCCCATTTGAAACAGGGTTTGGTTTCTATGCAGCCTCATGACTTAACCAAGGCCAGCTTCGGATCTGCAATCCTCCTGCCTCTGTGTCCAGGATACTGGCATTCTGACATGTTACCACACCCAACTAATTACTGCTAAGAGCAGTGTGCTTCTCATTTTTTTCCCAGTTTGTTTGTTTGTTTTCCATGGCAGAAGACTGAGCCCCGGGGTCTTATGCATGCTGGGCAAGCACTCTGCCACAGGCCCAAGTCTGCCTAGGGCTACTCTGATTGACAGGGCGTGGCAGAAGTGATTCTGGGGAAACCTGCACGCTTAGGTCTTTAGGTGACTTCCAAGTTCCTCCTGACTCTTTTGCTATGTTTCCTATGGGGCACCCCAGCTGCCACGATGTAAAGAAGCTCAGGGTATTCAAAAGCAGAGTGCACACGCAGAGCTATGGTGTGTTAATATCCACAGCCGCCAATGGTCCCAGCGCAGACGTCGTACTTCCAAGGGAAACACCTGACAACATTGCCTTCTTCCCCGGGCTTATGAGGGACCCATGGGGAGACCGCTAACCAAGCCCTTCCAGGGAACCGCTGGGAACACCTTATTTTTACTGCCAAGCTTTGCTGCAGTTCCTTGACTGGCAGTAGAAAACCGGTTTCGTCCTGCCATACAGAACCCTCTGTACCAGAAGCACTAGGGAGAAATTTCCACTTAACCTCGATTCCAAGAGAAGCTGGGTAATGAAAATATTCTCTCCCTGCTCACCCAAGCCCAGGCACGGACTGTGAATTGCATGCTCTCACTTTGGCTGGTCCAAGGCTTGCTGCCAAATGCGTTCCCTCCTAAAGACAGGTGGGAGCCATCATTGGCAATCACAATTGACATTTCCTTTTCTTTTTGTTGCTTCTCTATTTTCTTCTTTTTAATACATCTATTCTCCCTTCCCCTCACCATTTCCTTTTCCTTCTCTCTCCCTCTCTCCCAGCCTTCCTCCCTTTCTTCCTCTGCCCTTCTCCTTTATTTGGAGACAGGCCTTTTGTTGCCCAGGCTGCTCAGGGACCCACTACACCGCTGAGGATGACCTTGAATCCCTGATCTTCCTGCCTTGACCTACAAATGCTGGAGTGACCGGCATGTATCACTATGACTAACTTTCTTGTACACTTTCTTAAATAATTTCTGGCACATAATAGGACATAGTTCATATATATATATATATATATATATATATATATATATATATATATATATATTACTTTCCAGGGGGAAAAAAAGGACCCAAAGTTTAAAAAAAAATAAATAAAAAGTCACCAGGTGGGGCTAACCCATGGTCTGTCTGCAGGAGAAAGACTGTCAGCTTCAGGGTTATTATGTCATTTGCACAGTGGCATTAAGAGTGGATGCACTTTGAGAGGACAGAATGAGTCAATATTTGGGGGCCTTGGTACATATTCTTTCAAGCTGGGGCTTAGGGGGATGCAGGGCCAGTTCTGAGGGCAAACAAAAACTAGTGCAGAATCCAAAGGTGTATTGTATAGGCCTGAGGGAGAGCCAGCAGGTGGTACGTCTTGTGCTGTGTTCAAGGTCACATGTTGGCAGAGGTGAATGATATTAAAACGAAGTCTGTAGCTAAATTATAAAGGCCTTGAGGGGGGTTCATTTCCTCCTCTAAGGGGATCCATTGTCAACACAGGAGTTCAGATTCCAATCCACACTCCCCAGGAAACCTGCCCTCTTACCCTGGTGACGTTCTATTGCTGCATCCTGATGCAGCCTGGTTCCTAGGTGGCATAATCCCAGACTCACAGAGGAACAAATGGAACCACACCAGCGGCAGCAATGTTTGGTGCTGAGACCCTGGGGAATGTTGACTTCTCATTTTCCTTCCCTTCTGCTTTCCAGATTTCCTAACACGAGCATTGTTACTTGCAGAATGTTGGAAAATAAAAAAATCAGCTTTCTTTTTGTCATGCCTTCTGTGCCATACTACAAGGACTTCAGCTTATTTTGTAGGCAGCAGAGAGACATCGGGACTATTTAGGAAAGAAATAGCCCCATCTGGTCTGGGAGGAGTGCCCGGCACAGTGTGGAGGTGTCTCTAGAGCGTTCACCAAGCGCTACGCCCAGAAGCACCGAGGACCACGCAGGATGATTCTACAAACACTGTGGATGGGTTCCAGTGTAAGGCCCACTCAGCAACCTCTCCACTTCCGAGTCTGCTGTTGCTTGGCAACCTTCTCAGTGACACCCTTGCTTTTCTGCCAACAGCTCTTCCAAACCTGCCGTTAGTTCCTTTCCCAGCTCTGCCTGCGCTCTCTCTACAGGTGACGGCAGAAGGGGCTCGTTATGGTTAGGATGCCATGGTGGGGTTTCTCTTGCTTGCTTTCTGCTGCCTCTTAGGCCTGGTGACCTTCAGTAGCTAGGTCCCAACAAACGTTTGCTATCTTCTCTAATCAAAAGGAAAACAACGAACTTCCATGTTGGTGGTAATATTTTAATGTAACGTATCTTAATGCACGATATTTGCCTTTGTTATTGGAACGGATCTGAGTCTGGAGGGCTCCTGATGAAATTTTCAGATTCCTGTGTTCCAGGACTGTGACTCACGCCAGGGACAGACAGTTAGAAACAGAAACAAGGATAACTTATTAAGGGTAAGGTATTTCCAAGACTAGGAACAGGCTTGTGAGCTCATAGGTAGCAATTGCCTCCCACACACAAACCTTCCAAACCTTCCAACTTGGGGGCAAGGGGCTCTTAAAATATAGGGTGTTCTAAAAGGAGCCAGAACGTTCCCTCCTGCAAGGGGCCTTGTGAAGCTCGAGAAGTAAGAAACTCAAAGGCTTCAGGAAGTCCCTAAAACTGACCAGAGCCACTGGGTCCCTCCTTCCCTAAGCGTTTATAAACGGTAAGCACTGCTGAGGGGTATTGTCAAACAAACCAAGCTGTGGTGGGGCAGCAGGCTTAGAGCCGCGAGCTGCCTGGAAGAGGCAGAGGCCCAGAAGAGATGCTCTTTAAGTTGTCAATCAATGAGCTCCAAGTTTTGGGCTTTTGTGAGCCAGCACCACCATGGGGGGTGTCGGGAGGGGGGTTCGTGTGCTTTGGTGATGCAGCTGTCTTTGGATCATTTCTGCTTCTGTAAGCAACCTCTCCCTCATATTCTTATAAGTAACCTCAATAAAACTCACCAAGTAGGACTCTGGCAATTTCTTTATTTTTAGTCTTCCATTGGTTCCCTCTCTGGGGTGAGGGGAGGTTTGTTCACATCTTCCCAGGAATAGTGGAGAAAAGCGAACACACACACACACACAGTCCCAGGAGGCTCATGACCTTTTATAGGCACTGCTTTTCCTATGTTTGTATCTGTTTGTTATCTGTAGCCCAGGTGGGGAATGGGTTCCAAATCTTCTGCCAGCTAGTTACATATGTTAATTTTGCTGCTGCTGCTGCTGCTTACAGCTTTCAATTCCTATAGTCATAGAATGCTTTTAATGAAAGGTGACCACAAGGCTAAAGTGTCCGTAGTCTCCCCCAAGCTGAAAGCCACGAAGCATTTCTGTCTTACAGAGTGTGACCTTTGAACTCCTAAACAAACCTTGCTGCTGGAAACAGTTATTCCTGTTACCAATTATTGCAGAAACTCTTCTCCCTCAGCTTCAGTCTCCCCCGGAACCTGCCCTCATCACATAAGCCAATGACCACCCTCACCTTCCCGCCATCCTCCTGCACAAGCTTCTTTGCACCCTTGTTGCTCAGTGGCTACAAGAAGGGAAGGATGGTCCATGTTCATTAGCTCTACTGTCCCTGTATCTAAGAGTCCTCAACCCAGGGGCTCTGTGTCTCGAAACTTCCAAAGCCAGTCTCTGGAGGAGGGACGCAAGGCTTTAGTAAAGTGTGTTTCCTAAGAACCTCACTGCCACAGGCCCTTGTAGGCTGCTCCGTGGGAGTCATCAAGTGCTTCCTATCAACTCTTATCCATTTTCAACCATGTGGTCCACAGGAATAATTGCTTATCTCCATGTGTGAGAAATAGTAGCCCCAAGTTCAAATGCTCACTGTTCACAGCCTTTGGTAAAAAAGTCTTTGACAAACTCAAGAAGCTGTGCTTCCTCAAATGAGCTCCCTGGGCTATCATAAGCCCAATGGGGTCCAGAATCTGGAAACAAATGTATTCCGACTCTGTTTCACCATGGAGAATTAGTCAACCTCCCCAGTCTCCAGAGTTGTGGCCCGGCAACCATTCATGCCTACTCTGTGCCAGCGCAGAGATGTCATTGCTAAGAGGGGCTCATGGAGAGTGTGCCACACAGTGCCGAGAAGCTTCCACCCCACATCTTGGAAAGACAGGCTCAGCAGAGGCACCCAAGGGCAGAGCAAAGCATCTAGAGTGTCCAACAAGAGGTACAAAGCAACTCCCCTTCACGGGGCGTGCCTCTGTGCTAGGCAGGACAGGGGACTGCTGTAACTTACTCCTTAGGAGGCTGCCATGCAGGAAGTTCTCCTGGGAGTGCTGTTGGGCTCGGCGTCCCAAACTCTGGAGACTGACTCTGGAACTCTGGAGACTGACGAGGTTGACTAATTCTCCACGGTCAAACAGGTGGGAGTGGCATGGTGTCTCATAGTATTCCAACCGACTTGGGAGAAGCAAGAGAAACTTAGAAGCGGCAGCGTTGATGGTTTCCCCTAAGTGCCATAGCATGTTAAGTACAGGTCTAGCCTCTCTGGGCCATTGCAAGTATGCAGGGAGGACCAACTAAGGGGAAAACATCTGGAAAGGCTGGAGGGAGGAAGAGTGATGCAAGAGAACCTATTCTAGAGACGGCTTAGGGGAAGGTCTCAGGCCTCAGGGAGTTAGTTACAGAGGAATGAGGAACCGTCAGGTGGGCTCCTCCAGGCCAAGTCCAGCTGCCTGGGTGTCTCCTTGAGGAAGACCGCGTCCCTTTCGAGACTAGGCTGTAGCAGTAATGCGAAGGGTGGATTACAAACAGGGACAATCACAGATGAGAGGGCGAGGTGGCAAACCAAGAGAAGCAAGAGTGAGAATCGGACTGACAGTGGATAACAGGAAGGACAGACTGAGGGAGATTTACCAGACATCAAGTCAGACAGATTGGTAAGGTTCAGAGCTGATTTGGGAGAAGGGGGAAGAGAGTCAAATACAACCTTGAGCGTTGGTACTACCGGTTTCTGGGGGAGAGATGGTTCCATGGGTCGGGCAAACCTAGAATAGGTTTTAGAGTCAATACCGTATATGAGGCCACTGCAGGACCCTTGATGAACAAGCTGGTTGGAAGCCCACACACAATAATTTGTGTGAGGTATAGGCAAATTATGGAAGAAGCGATGATTGAAATCATAGGGGTAAAGGAAGGCTCTGAGGTAAAGAAAGGGGAAGTAGAGGGACTGGAGATGAAAGGAGGAAGAGAAGCAGGAGAGGAGGGACGCATCCCAATGTGGAGGCTCACATTGGTTTCCCTGGTACTCCAGGGGCTAAGGCAGGAAGACCAAAGGTTCAAGGCAAGCCCAAGCTACACTGTGAAAGCCTGCCCTAAAACAAACAAAAAAAGTGATTGACAAGTTAGAGAGGGTCAATATATCAGATGTAAAAAGTTGGAACATAAAGACACTACGTTTTTGAGACAGGGTGTCATGTGTCCCGGGGTGTCCTTTAACCTTGAAGTTCTAATTGTCTTATCTCTATCTCCTAAATTTTAAGATCACAAGTTTAGGCCGCCATTCATGTTTCATGTGGTGCTGAGAATAGAACCTAGGGCCTCACTCAAGTAGGCAAACACTCTATTGCCAGAGCCACCTACACAGCTCAATACACTTGATTTAAGTGTTAGAAGATATACCACCATATTAGAAAGAGCAAGTTCAACAGACTGAAAGCCATGCCGCCAGGAATGGGAGATCCCAGCAAATGTTCGGACTCAGGAACGTGGTAGGCCCGCCTGGCCCCCCATTACTTTTCCAGTATGCATTCTGTTTCGTTAACTCATCTGTACACATTTGGATGGTGAGTCAACTTTAATGAGATGAGAGATCAAGTAGGGTATATGTTTGTAGAGCAAGACGTGTTACTGGCTTAATGAAGATGCTGTTGACGTGTGTGTGTGTGTGTGTGTGTGTGTGTGTGTGTGTGTGTGTGTACGCATGTGCACACACACAGAGTTTGCTAAGGATCACACCCACGGCTAATACATGCTTGGTAAACATTATCCACTGAGTGCTACCCCAACCCTTGGTTAATGTATTTACCTGAGCTTTTGGTGAGGAAGAGGGTCAAGGGGCTTACATTCATTTCTTTGCTGCACGGTAAGAAATGACCACAAACTGGGTGGCCTGCTAGGTGATAAACCGACTCTGTCATAAGCCCTGAAGCTAGAAGCCTGAAGTTAAGGAATTAACAGAGCCACACTTCCTTATAAGGCTCTAAGAAAGATTGTTCTCTTGCCTGATTCTGGCTTCTGGGATCTGAGACGTTTGGAAGTACGGGGAAGCAGTGTTCCCCTCTGCTGCTATCTTCTCATTATAGTGGCATTCAATTGTATTTTAATAAAGACTGCCTGAAGATCTGAGACTAAAACAGTCCTACTGGACAGTCTTACAGACCAGGTTATGGTAACACGCACCTTTAATCTCAGTAGTCTTAATGACACGTACCTTTAATCCCAGTAGCCATAATGACACATACTTTAATCCCAGTAGCCATAATGACACGCACCTTTAATCTCAGTAGCCATAATAACATGAACCTTTAGTCCCAGTAGCCACACTGGTTGCCATAGAAACCGGGTTTGTGCAGGCCTTTAATGCCAGTGGTGCACACCTTTAATCCCAGCCCTAGGGAGGATTATAAAATGGGAGGAAACAGCTCGCAACAGACAGTCTCATTCTGAGATTCCTGGAGGCAGGATCGCCATTTTTGGACTGAGGTCGAGGTAAGAGGCAGTGACTGGCTGTTTTGCTTTTCAGATCTTCAGGTTGAACCCCAGTTTCTGACCCTGAGGTTTTATGAATCATGCTTCATCTCATGACCTTTATTCTTGTAACATACTGATCAGGACAAAACTGATTTCACCAGGCTGAAATGTCCCTGCTTCATCTTTAGCTAATGTCAGGTCTGGGTGCCTCTCTGGAGGCAGGGTCAGTGGCTATAACACGCTGTGCACATTCCATTGTAAGATCTGCTTGCAGTTTGCTGAGAAACTGTGAGAAAACCAATTACGATTTGTCTGGGGGCTGTTATGGTGGTAAGATGGCTGTAGTCTTGTCAAGCTGGATTTGTACGCAACAGTCACGCACAGGCCACGAAATCTTCAGTGATTTTTGCCCAGCTGTTCTGAATTAAGTCTTCAGCGACTGCTTCCAAATGATGACATGTTCCGAGTTTGAGATAGCAGTCTGGGTCAAACACGCTTCCATTACACGAGAACAAGGCCTGGTTTAGAGACGTCGATGGTGTTTATGTCCGAGGAGGGGAGAAACATGGCTGTGTTTCGTGGCTTTGGAAAGGGCAATTCTTTTCTGTGATGGAAGACAGAAATTCTGGTGGGAAGCGGGGTCCAGAGAGGGGCAGTTGAGGATTTGAGAAGCACTGCCTATAAGAATGGGAAGAGGAGGAGAGTCACAGAAGTGCAGGGGTGTAAGCGCAGGGAAGGGGAGGGGCAGCTTAGCCAAGGGCAACATCAGGCCTGCACAGTCTAGTGTAAACCAGAAGAGAAAGGGGACAACAGTGTGTAAATGGGCTTCACGTCACTATAACAAACACCCAGGACCATTAGTTGAGAGAGAGGAAAGGTCTATTCTGGCCCATAGTTTTGGAGGTTTTGTCCATGATTAATTGACCTCTGAGATAAGGCAGCAGATCGTGGCGGGAGTGATGGGTTCACAGTCAAGGATGTGGGGGTTCCTTATGTCGGTAAGCCCCCAGTGACCTGAAGGAGTCTCGCTAGGGCTCACCTCTCAAACGATCCACCACTTCCTAAGAGTGCCCCTTTGGGGACCAAGTCTGTAACACGTACTCTTTGGGGACACTCGAGATCCAAATACTGACAGAGCATATGGTGAGGGACCTGGACTTTAGCCCCTGACTAGCCGGTTATGTGAGCAATTATTTACTGAAAATTGTGGATGAAGAAATGATTGAATAGTCTAACAAGGAAAACTTAGGCTTCAAATACTGCCTTGGTGTCTGCTACCCTGTGTGGGGCCGTATTTCAAGTGGTAGTGAGGGTTCAGGTGAGCTATTGGAGGCTACTCGTTTAAAAAGGACTTGCAGGGTTAGGGAAATATTCATCTGCTAACCTGCTTGCCTTTGAAAATGCTAGGCCTATGTAAATGCTAGGCACGGTGTTGCGTGATGTTCGTGCCAGCCCTGGAGAGGTGGAGACAGGTAGAACACTGGGTCTTTTTGAATTCATAAGCATCGGGTCCCAGTGACGGTCCCTGTCTCAGAGAACACAGTGGAAAACGATTTGAATGATACCCAAAGGTGGACCTCTGGCCTTCACAGGCATGCACACATGTGCATACATACAAAGGACTTTGCTGAGGAATGACGTGTGCAAAACCATACCTGGCTCCGTGAGGGAACTGCAGGACAAGTTGTCTTCCTTTAAGATTGTTTATCTTAAACACTAGGCAGGGGTGGTGCACGCCTTTAATCCCAGCACTAGGGAGGCAGAGTTCGAGGCCAGTCTGGTCTACAAGAACTAGTTCCGGGACAGGCACCAAAGCTACACAGAGAAACCTTGTCTTGAAAAACAAAAACAAACAAGATTGTTTATCTAAACCTTCTGGAAGGCAAAGACACAGTAGTACAAAATAGAAGACTACAGAATGGGAAAAGATCTTCACCAACCTCACATCTGACGAGAGCTGATACCCAAAACGTATAAAGAATCGAAAGAAACTAGATTTCAACAAACCAAATAATTCAATTAGAATATGGGGTGCTGACTTAAACAGAGATGCACAACTCTGGAATCTCAGATGGCCGAGCACCACTTAAACAAATGTTTAACATCCTTAGCCATTAGGGAAATCAAAAAACAACTCTGATATTCCCTCTTACACTTGTCAGAATGGCTAATATCAAAACCACAAGTGACAGCTCATGCTAGAGAGGATGTGGAGCAAGGGGAAGAACTCCTCCATTGCTGGTGGGGGTGAAATTGTATACAGCCACTTTGGAAATCAATATGGCGGTTTCTGGGAATCAATCTACCTCAATACCCAGCTATAACACTCCTGGGCATTTACCCAAAGGATGCTCCATCCTGACACAAAGACACTTACTCAACTGTGTTGATAGAAGCTTTATTCATAATAGCCAGAAACTGGAAACAACCTAGATGTCCCTCAACTGAAGAACAGATAAAGAAAATGTGGTACATTTACACACTGAGCATTACTCAGCTGTTAAATACAATGACATCATGAAGTTTACTGGCAAATGGATGGATCTAGAAGAGACCGTCCTGAGTGAGATAACCCAGACCCAGAAAGATATACTCACTTATAAGTGGGTATTATTTTGAGAACCAGGCTATAACCCACAGACCCAGAGAAGCTAAGTTACAAGGAAGACCCAAGGGTGTGTGTGTGTGTGTGTATGTGTGTGTGTGTGTGTGTGTGTGTGCGCGCGTGCGCATGTGTGCATGAATCTCACTGTGAAAGGGGAAGAGAATAGACGTTGTCAGCGGAGGGGGGATCTGAATCGGGCATGGGGTGGGAGCAAAAAGGATCAGGTGGGGTAGGATGGAGGAAGAGAGTACTGGGAGAGATAAATGGAATCGGGGACATTTCTGGGACCAGCTAGAATCCTAGTGCAATGGAAACTCTCAGGGATCTATGAGGGTGACCCTACCTAGCAATGGGGGATACAGAGCCTGAACCAGGCATCTCTATAACCAGGCAATATTTCCAGGGGAGTGACCAGGACACCAACGCAGCCACAAAACCTTTGGCCGACAATTTGTCCAGCCTACAGGAAGTGCTGGGGTAACAGGTGATGCAGAAATTGTGAGCCTGGCCAACGAATGACTGATCTAGTTTGAGACCTGTACCATGAGAGGAAGCTTACCTCTGACACTAGCTGGAGGGCCCGGAGATAGGATGGCCCAGAGACTTGGGATAGAACCAAACACAACTGGAAAAAGAAGTCAACGAAATGATTCCTAATGATATTCTGTTATACTCAGATTGGCGCCTAGCCCAACAGTCGTCAGAGAGGCTTCACCCAGCAACTGATGGAAACAAACGCAGAGATCCACAGCCAAACGTTAGGCAGAGGTTGGGGGAATCCTGTAGAAGAGGGGGAGGAAGGATTGTAGGAGCCAGAGGAGTCAAGGACATCACAAGAAAACCCACAGAATCAACTAACCTGGGCCATAGGGGCTCACAGAGACTGAACCAAAAATCAGGGAGCCTGCATGGGACCATCTGAGGCCCTCTACATATATGCGACAGTTGTGTAGGTTAGTCTTCTTGTGGGACTCCTAACAGTGGGAGCAGGGGCTGTCTCTGACTCTGTTGCCTGCTTTTGGGACCCTTTCCTTCCACTGGGCTGCTTTGCCCAGCCTTAATAAAAGAGGAAATGCCTAGTCTCACTGTAACAATATGCCATGACTGGTTGATATCCATGGGAGGCCTGCCCTTTTCTGAAGAGAAACTGAAAAGAAGGGAGGTGGGGAGGGGGCTGAGAGGAGGAAGGGGAAACTGCCATGGGGATGTAAAAACAACAATATAAAATAATAGTTACAGAAAAGATACTTTATCTAATTACGGAGCATAAAACTTAAGTCTGGCATTCACTATTAAAGCAACAGAAGGACGCACCACACAGTGTGTAACCTGGAAATCCAGAAAGCATTTAAAGTAAATCTAGCACCCATATTCACATAATTTCCAAATCTGCAACAAACATTAGGCGTGCATCTTATGATTTACAAAGAAAGAAAGGATTAATGGAAAGGGGAGGAGGCCCTGTGTTCTCTGGGATTGGACGGGGAACCACAGAGAGATGTAGTTTCTGCATGGACTCTCTCTCAGGTGTGAGGGATGGCTGGCTATGTGAGGAAAATCGTACATCATAGCTGCAGGAAGAGCTGTGTCAAGTTAGCCGTGACTGGAAAAGCTGGCTGAGGTGTCTAGAGTCAGGATGTCTTGGGGGCTGCCGAGGAATCAGCCTGTTACATTGTGCATGCATTCCCACACAGAAGATAAAACCATCAGAATCTGTGCAGCATCTCACTGGAGCTTTGTGGACCAGATGCAAACAAGGCTCCCTCCTTTCCATCTCCCTCTTCAGTCAAGAGACCAGGAGAGGGCTGGAGATGTCTAGTCTGTACGGTGCTTGGGTAGCATTTAGGAAGCATTTAGGAAGCCCTGTGTTCGATCCCTAGCACCCCGCAGACTGGGTGTGGCGGCATGCATGTACTCCCAGCACTTGGGAATTGGAGGTAGGAGGATCAGTTAAAACTCAGTGGGTCATTTTCAACAGTACAGCAAGTTTGGGGTCAGCCTGGCCTACATTAATCCTCACCTCCAAAAACAAACACGCACACAATAAAATCAGAAACAAAGAAACCAGAGGTGGCTCTGCTTAGCAGATAAGAGAAGGACAATGGTAGCTCTTGCCTTGATAGCCTATCTAACCTCAGGTCTTTGAACTTAAGACAAGGATAGGCCTCTAGTCCAGTGCCCAGCATCCTCGTCTCCCAACACTTTTGCTTCAGGGAGAATGTTCGTCAGCCACTAGCTTCCTAAGGGCCACATAGTTCTCATACGCTGCCGTTACACAACTGGTCCATGACTTCCTTAGCCATCTGGGAGGTCCAGTGAGCAGGAGCATCTGACGTCCCTCGTACGTTGAGAGACTTAGATGGTGAGCCCACACACGGTTCGATTAAAGAGCACTGAGAGAACGCCAAAGGCTGTAAATACGGGTACTACGATAATAAGTGAGAGGCAGCTTGGTTAACTTGACAGATCCAGGCAGTAATTAGGGAATGATCCAGTCTGGTATGCCCCAAAGAGTGGCAACGACCTTTAACGAAGAGAGAATTTGCATCCCACTCCCTTTTGAGACCATAGGAAATGATATTAAACCTCGAGTTTTGAATAAGCGGAGAAAATTCTTTGCTTGTCTGTGTGCCTCTCTGTCTATCTGTCTGTCTATCTTTCAAGTCAACTTTCCAGTCAATTGGCTGTTCCAAGAGACACTGGGTCCCCATCCCCTATCAAATCTCAGGCCCTACAGATCTATCAGAATATGACGTGCCTGGGAAGCTTTCCCCTGACGAGAATATAGTGAGAAGAGGGTAACGCAGGGATACAGATTTTAGGGGCTGCAGGGCTTATGAGAATGACGTCACTGCTGCTGCAGAGTGGCCGACTATCCCTGTTCTCCATGGACAGCCCCATGCTTTCCATTTGCCTGTTCAGCTGCACATTCAAGCCCCCAGATCCCTGAATAAATAGATTTATTTCACAAAAGCTGCTGTAAACCGGCTGTAAAAGGGAACACTATGAACGTGTATGCGTGTGTATGCATTTCTCTGCAGTCCGCTTTCACAGCTCATTTCACAGACGGCATGCAGATGCGCGCCCCCATCCTGGGTCTCTCCCTAGGCAACCACAGCATCAAAATCCTGAGCACCAGCCTGCTTTTTTTCCCCTGCATCTTTCAACTCCTACTCCGCCTGCTTTGGAGACATTGCTTCTGGAATGGTCTGAAGCCCCTCCGAGAGTCCACCCACCCACCCTGAGCTTCCTGTCTTCCCAGCTCATCCGGCCATGTTCTCAACTCAGTGGTTAGCACTGCCTAAAAACAGAGGCAGAAAGGCTGGCGTTGTCTGTGCAGGCTAAGAGGTGTATCACAGAGGGGTTCAAAAGTCCATGCCTTGTGCATTCCGCTCTCCCTGTCTCCTACTTGTGAATATGGTGGAAGTGCTCAGCTGTTGCTGCCGCTATGCCTTTGCTCTATCACCATGGACTATAACTCTGAAACTCTGAAATCTGAAAACTGAAGACCAAATCAAATGCTTCCTTCTATAGGTTGCCTTGGTTGTGGTGTGAAGCGGCAGGAGTCTAACTCAGACAGCTACTGTTTCCAATAGATTCAATCACAAACACCCAATATTTGGAGATGCTGATATGATTTTAATAAATCATTAATAAGCCCCCTTTAATATTACCAGCTTCCCCCCCCCCCTCTTTTTCTTTTTGATTTTTTGAGACAGGGTTTCTCTGGGTAACAGTCCTAGCTGTCCTGGAACTCTCTTTGTAGACCAGGCTGGTCTTGAGCTCACAGAGACCTGCCTGTCTCTGCCTCCCAAGTGCTGGGATTAAAGGCGTGCGCCATCACCATTTGACTAGTCTTTTCTTTTGGAATGAGAAATCTAGGGAAGAAGCTTTGCATGTGACCCCTCTCCTCATTCCCAACTCAGCCCCCAAACTCTTCTAAGCAGAAAAATGGATCTCTGACCATTCCTATCTTTCATGATACCAGAAAGAACATCGGTGATATTTAATGGAGAACTTACATATGAAAATCTACTGAGGTAAGCTTTACTTAATTTCCTTGCGTAACCGCCATTAAAATCTCCTCCATCAAATGTTAAGCAGCATATTATCAGGGGAATAATGTGACCAGTGTCTGGGACTTTTTCTGGGACTTTCACAATGCTTTGTGAAGAGGAAATGACAGACAGGAAAAGTTAATATGTTCTGAGGGTAGCCAGGGAGCGTAGGGACAAACTCACATTAAATGTCTTCAGAGAGTGAAGGGATTCTTCTAAAGATGACGTGACAATGGTAAGACTGAGGAGAAAGAGCTTCAAAAGGGGTTTCTCTCTCTCTCTCTGATGTGCTCTTCCTTTGCCAGTCCTTGGATATGAACACCGTTTGTTCTTGGGCTTGGGCAGTGAGCTTGGCTAAGGGAAACTGTGCTGTTAGGTAACACCAGTTGCACCCTCGGTTCTCTTCCTGCCTCCTTACTCATCCTTGCTGGTACCTTGCTTCAATTCAGGCCACACCTTCTGCTGGGTAAAAAGCCTAGCACCCTGGATCTGTAGAGACTGGGGCAGGATGGAGCATGCCCAGAGGCTTGGCCACTCAAAGCCACGCCTAGTGAGGAATTCTCAAAAGAATTCTAGGCTTGTCACTGAAGCACACAAGAGCTGGCTTGGGAAGACTGAGAGACTTCTGAGAGATTCAAAGGACTTCAGCTTGAGCTAAGTGGCAAGAACTTCAGGAGGAAATGGTTCAAAGGTCAGGACAAGGAAAGACCCTCCAGGGAGCTGCTCAAGAGAGAGCTCCCTTTCTCTGGATGCATAATCTTCGATTGCTGATGGAACTTGAATTCGGGGGGGGGGGGAGTGGTCCCTAATATTAAGTCAAATAGACCATTATTCTTTTACAGCTTCAGATTTATTTTTAAAACTATCTCCACGTTGCTTTATGTGCGGGAGATCTCTCCTTTGTGATTAAAACGGCTTCTGCTGGGAAGGCGAGCAGGGATGTGAAGAGATAATTGCCGCATGGTATGAGAAGTGCCTCCCTAAGTGATGCCTCCGACAGCACAAAAGAGGGAGTGACGGCCGCTGCGGAAGCGGGAGAAGGTTTTCTATGAAGGAGGTGGGTTTTCAGATCCGTCTTCTACGATTAGACCAATAGGTTCACATGGGAGAGCTAGGTTTTGCAGAACGCTGTGTTTGGTGTTCACGAGGCAGGAAGCGTTGAAGCTCAGAGTTGGTATAATTACGAGAGAAACTGCTGAAGATGGGTAGCGGACAAATGCGAAGAAAACTGGGTTCTAAAAGGTTGTGACGATGTCATATGAGGTGGCTGGACGTTGAGGCCACCGAGGGAGACTCTTAGCTATATAGGAAGTTGGCCACAGGGAGCAAGGGTGGAACAGGCCATTGTTTCGGTGGGAAAATTGATGCTAGGATCATGAAGATCCCATACAGGATCAAGTGAGAGCGGCTTAGAGATATCAGCTGGCGTGGCTGAGTCGGTGATGAGAACGTGACCGGAACAGGCGAGAGTCGAGAGCTGGATTTCACTCATGGTGCATCAAGTTGGAATGGTCTGAGGGGCTGAAGCCCAGTAGAGAGAGGTGGCTATGTAATATCATGAGAAATTGTCACGATTCTTTCTCAGGAATTTCCCAATTGAGCTGGGCATGACGATACAGGTTTGTAAGTCTCAATGCCTGGGAGGGAGAAGCAGGCAGATCTCTGTGCGGTCTAGGCCAGTGTGTATAGCGAGATGCTGTCTCAACGATTACAATAAAATTTCCAAAACATGCATAACAGCATAGGGGACAACCATGATGTTACTATTAAGCTTCAAAAATGATTACCAGCTCTTTTTCATCTTCCTCTCGGAGAGGCAGCTTCGCTTCTGCCTCTCTCCCCACTTCTCTGCTTCCCCCTTCTCTGTCTCTTTCTCCTCTTCTCTCTCTCTCTCTCCCTCTCTCTCTGTCCCCCCTTCACCCTTCCTCCTCCATAACCCCCTGAATAAACATTCAACCTCACCCTGAAAAAAAAATGATTACCAACTATGACTCAACTGTCCCTCTGTTTCCTATCTAGTTTATCATCTTAAATATATTATTTTAATTTCTTTGAGATTTTCATATCTGTGTACAGTGGATTTTGACCGGATTCATCCCACACTCCTCCCCAACCCTTCTGAGAGTCCCCCTCCCCACCTCTTCACTCCCCTCCTGATTTTATGCCGGCCTTAGTTAATGTCTATACTGTGACAAAACACCATGGCCAAAAGCAGCGTGGGCAGGAAAAGGTTAATTTCATTTTTCAATTCTCAGGTCACACGCCTTCACCAAAGGGAGTCGGGGAAGGAACTCAAAGGAAGAACCTGGACGCGGAAACTGCGGCAGGAGCAACAGAGAAATGCTGCTTACTGACTTGCTCCGCTGCCTTCCTCAGTTTGCTTTTTTATTCAACTCATGACCGCTTGCCCAGGGGGGCGCTGCCCACAGTGAGCTAGTTTCTCCCACACCAATCATCAACAGAGAACATGTTTGCCAAACATGTCTACAGCCTGTAGCCCAATGTTATGGATGAATTTCTAAATTCTTTCTAAGAAGAAGCTAGTGTCACATTGGCGGGAAACTACCCAACAAAATGTCTTTTTTTTTTTTTTTTTTTTTTTTTTTTTTTTTTAGTGAGCTCCAGGTTGTGCCGTCCCTATATACAAGGGTGTGGTGTTTGCTAAAATGTCTCTCCTTCTCCCAGTAACCATTAGCTTATGTGTAACTCCTCAGGGAGGGGAGGAGCCTTGTGGGCCCCTCCCCTTTCCACAACAGCGTGTTTGTGGGCTCCATCTTGTGCCGATCATGACAATTACTGTGAGTTTAAGAATGAGTGGCTGTGTCATGATCAGAAGTCAGCGTTCCACACTGCTCTTCTTCCCATCCCTCTGGCTCTTATATTCTTTCTACCCCTTCTTCTATGATGTTTCCTGAGCTGAGGCTTGGAAGGGGTAAGATAGACGTTCCATTTATGGCTGAGTGTTCGCCACTTATTCTTACCACTATGGCCAGTCATGAGCCTCTGCAGTTACTTTACCCACTGTAAAAAGAAGCGTCTCTGCTAAAGCTGGTAGCATCACTTGTCCCTGACCATACCATAGTCATTTAGAGAGCAATTTGATAGGTTCATCATTTCCTTTTGGATAATGACAGTAGTAGCTTCTCCTACTAGGTCTATGACCTCCCAGTCAAGGGCTTTTAACTGGGTTTTCACTACTAGATATGAATTCCTTCCCATGGAGTTGGCCTCAAACAAAAAGTGATTTGTTGTGGCAGAAATTTCTGCCAACCTGGTACTAGAGGGTTAGCAAGCAACCCCAGACCCACCCCTCACCCCTCTACCTTACCCCCTCCAGTCATGAACCTCCACTGGGCCATACCTGGCCTAGCTCCCGAGTTAGCACCCAGCCTAAATTCATCCTTTGTGGCCTTTTGTGAATCTTGTCTGAAAGTTTCCCATGGATACAAAGTCAGTGCAAAACTTGGTCAGAGGGGACCCGGAAAGCCGTGGTACCCCATGAATCAGGTATCTGCACCAGACACTGTATTGTTGGGAAGCTTCATTCAGTTTATTCTGAGACAGGGAAACCTACCAGCTAAGCTGCCTAAGGGCTAAGGGAAAGGGGTTCAGTCCACAGAGGTAGAGTCCCCTGCTGCATGCAGAGGTTAAGGTCATTCTCAAGGAGTCTCCGGGTCTTCATTTCATGGACCCACGCGAACCCACATACTCGTGCCGTGTTACCCGTGACAGTTTGTTAACCTCTAACACACCAGCTGCTGTTACACTGCTGGGGACATCTGCCTTGGGCTGTGAGTTGTGTTACATTTCAGGTCCACACCTGAGTTGACAGCATTACTCCCCAAGCAGCCCGCAGAGCATTTTCCAGGGCTATGAGGGCTGGGCAGCAGGAAGGAAGCTTCCAGCCAGGTTCCTGCTTGATTTCTGTGTTCCCTCCACCGTGCTTTTAGCAATTACAGTCTCCTCGCTGTTTCTCATGACTTTTCATGAGCTGATGTCATTTCTGTGCTTGTGGTCCTGAATTCGCTGCTTAATTTTAGGCTCAGGCCAAGTGTCTTTGCTTCAGAGATGAATGGCTTCCCCAGCACCCCAATATTTTCCTAGACTTGAGATAAGTTAATCAGCTCAAGGTAATGAAACCTTTTCAAGGTTCAGGTAGAGCCTTGCATCTTACTTTGGATTGGAGATGGTTCATAAAGAGTTTATTCAGTGTTTTTGGGATGTTCAAACTCCATCCCCTCTCCCTCAGTGTTCCAAAGCACACGCTGACCCTGAACTTGCTCCTGGAGTATGGCCTCTGATTATCTGTGCTTCTGTATCAAGCTTTGGAACACACGAGAAGCCTGGAACTAACACTGATTTCGGAGGAAGACCTGCTACATTGTATCGGTTTGATCTCTGACGCAGCTAGACACAAAGAACAAAGCCTTGGCCACCATTGCTGTGGTTTGAGTGTTTTATCTCCAAAGGTTTCCTAAGATGGAATCGTACTCCCCTAAGTAGAGGTGTTGGGACCTTTAAGCAGGTGTGTGTGTGTGGGGGGGGGGGAACCCAGAGGGAAGTAATTAGGTCAGCAGGAGAATCATGCTCAGAAGAGATAAAAGTAGTTCTCACAGTTTCTGTAAGTGCGGGCTGCTATCGAAGGGGAAGGGCTGCCTGCTGATTTCTCTCACATCCCTTCTTGCCACGTGATCTCTCACTTTCACAGATGCTCCCACAACCACGTGGTCTATCATGTCAGGACACAGCTATGGTGGCCCTCACCAGAAGCCAAACCAGGGGTTAACCTGACATAGACTCTGTCTCAAAATGGTGACCTAATCACACCCTCTTTTCTTTATCAGATGCTCAGCTTCGGAAAATGGAAGTTACCCAGACTCTGGGAGCTATGTGGGTGGTAATTCATTGTTCTTGGGAGAACTGAGTTCTGCCAGAGGACTGGAACAAGTGCCTGATGTCTTCTCAATTCTGCCTGTTGCTCACCTTGTTTTAGGCTGTTTCTGGCTCTGTTCTTTCACTGTTATAAGCTGTGACTGTAAAAAAAAAAAAACAACCACCGGGGCTGGAGAGATGGCTCAGTGGTTAAGAGCATTGCCTGCTCTTCCAAAGGTCCTGAGTTCAATTCCCAGCAACCACATGGTGGCTCACAACCATCTGGAATGAGGTCTGGTGCCCTCTTCTGGCCTGCAGACATACACACAGACAGAATATTGTATACATAATAAATAAATAAATAAATAAATAAATAAATAAATAAATAAATAAATATTAAAAAAAAAAAACAACCACCTTTTCTAAATCCACATCACCAAACACGAGAGTCACCATGTGTCTTACTTAGAGTTCTATTGCTGTGATAAAACACCATAGCCAGAAGCAGGTTGGGGAGGAGAGGGCTTCTTTGCTTTACACATTCACATCATAGTTCATCACTGAAGGAAGTCAGGACAGGAACTCCAACAGGGCTGGAACCTGAAGGCAGGAGCTGATGCAGAGGCCATGGAGGGGTGCTGCTTACTGGCTTGCTCCTCTCTGCTTGCTCAGCCTGCTTTCTTATAAAACCCAGGACCACTACCCCAGGGATGGATGGCACCACCCGCCATGGGCTGGGTCCTCCCACATCAATCACTAATTAAGAATAGGTCTTACAGAGTGATCTTAGGGACACATTTTTCTTAATTGAGGCTCCCTCCTTTCAGATGACCTTCCTTGTACTGCGACCCTTTAATACAGTTCCTCATGACCCCAGCTGTTAAATTATTTTAGTTATTACTTCATAATAACTATAATTATTGCTCTTGTTATGATTGTAATTTAAATATCTGTATTTTCTGATGGTCTTAGGCGATCCTGTGAAAAGATTGTTTGACCTCCATAGGGGGTCACGACCCACAGGCTAAGAATTACTGCCTTAATAATTTAAACATTCTTCCAGTATATGATGCATAAATATGGCAAGAAAAGAAAGTGAGGATCAGGCCCAGGGACTACTCAGAGCTGAGCACTTCTCAGGTCCCAGGATACCCTGCTCAGAGTGTGGACAGCTCAGCTGCAGAAGGGCAAAGCAGTGTTCTGCTCCAACACTTGTTCATGAAGCCTCTCACTTCCCTGCTTCCTGCATGTCTGGCCCAATCACCAAACCTTGCTGTTTTAGGATCTACACACATCACAACAGCTGTACTCAAGAGAAACACAAGTGAGACCGGTCCATCAGTCATCAATTAGTCTGTCTCTCCATCTAGAAGATAGATGGCCTTAAAAGACTGGTCCATCTAACTCTCATCCTACAAAACAAACAATAACTACAGAAATAGGCTCAACTCAAAATGTTCAGTATCCTTAGTCATTGAGATTACATCTTCTTTTCTTTTTTTCCCCATGGTTTTTTGATACAGAGTTTCTCTGTGTAACAGCCTTGGCTGTCCTGGAACTTAACTATGTAGTCCAGGCTGGCCTGGAACTCAGAGATCCAACTTCCTCTGCCTGCTGAGTGCTAGGATTAAAGACATATGCCACCACTGCCTGGCTGAGATCACAGTTTATTCTAGTCAGAATGGCTATCATCCGGGCGATGGTGGCGCACACCTTTAATCCCAGCACTCGGGAGGCAGAGGCAGGCGGATCTCTGTGAGTTTGATACCAGCCTGGTCTACAGAGCTAGTTCCAGGACAGGCTCCAAAGCCACAGAGAAACCCTGTCTCGAAAAACAAAACAAAAGAAAGAAAGACAACAAGCTACAATAACTGCTGGTGAGGAGAGGGAGAGGGGAAACCCTGTTCACTGTTGGTAGAAACGTGAGCTGACGTAGCTACTTTGAAAATCGGTATAGAGGGTCCTCAAAAACTAAAAAGAGAGCTACTGTATGACTCTGTGATAGCATTTCTGGGAAGAAACCCAAAGACATAAATTAACACACCACAGAGCCATTGGCACACCCATTTACTACTCCTCTGTTCACAAAAGCCAAGATACGGAAGCCTTAATGTCTAGCAGATGACTGGATAGTGAAAATGTGGCCTACATACACAATGGAAGGCTATTCAGCCATGAAGAAAACAAAATGTCACTTTCAGGAAAAAATTTAAGACTATCACGTCAAGCAAAATAAACCAAACTCAGAAAAGCAAACGCTGTGTTTTCACTTGTATAGAAACTATATATTTATAATTAAAAATTATCAGAAAGGATGACTATTTCATCTTTCAGGTAGGTCCTTACAATGTTTGCATCCTACCTGTTTGAATTTCTATGACGCTCAAAGTAGGAACAAACGCCATTTGCTCCATGAGCCTCTCCTCTCAAAGGAAGATGAAGACTCCCCACCGATGAGTCTGCATGGGAATCCATGTTCCACCCAGAATTTTCAGACTCCTGTGTTTCCAACAGAAGGAAAACAACTCTCCTGAGCTCAGAGTGTTGAGGAGGGTTCGCTCTGCACTACGGTGGGCAAACAATTCAGTTTCCTGCCAACTTGCACCCTATGAGCATTTCCTAAGTGCCAAGCAGAGCCATAGCCAGGGAAACCTTCAGAGAGGCACAGTGTGTGTGTGTGTGTGTGTGTGTGTGTGTATGTATGTGTGTGTGTGTGTGTGTGTGTGTGTTTCTCACAGGGATGCCTTCTAGGATAGAAGGATCAGGATGCCTTCATAGAGAATGTGGCCTTGAAGGTTGGCTCTTTCCACTCTTAGGTATTTGCTTTTATGTGTGTTTACAGAGCCTGCACCACACTGAGGCCCTGGGAAACCAGGGAGGGTAAGACAGAATGTCGGATTGCTTGTCTGAGCACATTCCTAAGCACAGAAGGCTGCTATGCAGTATAACCAGAGGAAGCCTATCTAAGGATGTCCACCTGTCTGAGGGAGGGGCTTATGCAGGTTCTCAGGAGAAAGGGATTAAACTGAGAGGAGCTGGGGAGGATGCAGAGTGTTGAAGTGATAAGAGCAAGGTCTTCTTGAAGCCAACATTGTGCAAACGGCATGGGGAAGGGTGCCTGGAAGGCAATGAACACTCTACTACATCTGAGCAAAGGTTTGTATACAGGGCAAGCATCCAAATGAGCAGCGGTGCCCACTTGCAAAGAGCACAGCCATCAGTGAACAGCCATGCCTACCCATTGGCTTGCAGTCATTCTTTGGTGAGCTTGAACTCAACGGCATAGTGTCGTGGGAGGCCACTAGCTAGCAATATGCTTAAATGATTGGCCAAGGGGTGATTTAAATAATATAGTTTCCGTGTGATTATTTCTGGGCTGAACAGCTGGGAATGAACGAACAGCCTCCCCCAACAGCATAGAAGATTGACATCTTCAAGACAGAAAGCAAACACATGCAAGCATCCCCTGATGCTCGGGAGGCGTGGATTTGAGAAGTCTGGAATTTCAAGCATGGTGCTCACTCCTTGCAGGTGACTGAAAAGCTCATTTTGAAAACAGCCTCCTTCGAAAAGAGAAAGAGGAAATGGGCTTTGCCATCTATTGAACAACTGGGTTTTCCATTTTCTGCTAAAGCAGAATTGACTCTCTCCCGGAAAACCACAATCCACAGAGGAGGAGAATAAACAAGACACAAACATCGATGAGGGGCTGGCATCTCTTCCTTAGGAGATGAGCCCTTCATGGCAGAGTGAGGTCAGATATGATGATTCATCACTAGTAAACTGGTTAAGCAGGGGAAACCCAGGAGGTCACAGATGCCACACTGTTTGTAAATTACCCTGGTTAAAGTCACCATGCCAGGCACTTCTTGTGTATGCTATGGTGATAAACAGGAAATTCTCTTCTGGAAGTTTCTTGTCCTTTATCCCTCCTCTGCGTCCCTCTGGGTAATGTTGCGTTCTGACTGTGTAGCATCCTCGTCCAGAATCGCAGCCACACTGCAGGGATTCAGTCTAGCTTGCAAGTCACTGCTTTCCCCAGAGCAGAAACTGCAGGTGCATTTCTTGCTCCTGTGGCCCAGCTGCTGCCAGTACCGCTGCTCTGTGATGGGGTGCTCTGTACCCACCTTTCAGGGTCCTACACCTAACCATCCTCTACAGACCAGCCCTTCCTCTTGCTCTCTTTCTGACTTCACCCCTCTCTTGTGAATTCGCTCCAGCTTTTCAATGATCAAAGAGAGGAAATGTGACTCTAGTTTGCATTAGCAGACATGCAGGACCCCCACAAGGAGACAGAACAAGTATCTGACACCTGAGGCTGTGGGGGGAATTTGATGCACAGAGTTCAGCTCAACATTAGGTACAAAGCGCTATATAACATATTATTCCCGATAGTGATTTCCTCTATGTTTCTGTGCTGATGATTGCACAGTATCAAGCTGCTAAGCCATACACTCTTCACTGAGGCTTACATGGTCAAGAACAGGCATGGAGAGGCAGTGTTTCTACTTTCTGAGCATCTGTAATCTACAAAGGACCTGAGACTAGACCTAGCGGTCAGGGGGAGGCGAGGGGGGAAATCAGAATCTTAGAAGAGCTGAAAGAGGAGACCTGTTGCACGGGTCTGGTGGGCCATGTGTTTAGAATTCTGTCTGAACTGGAAATAAACAATCATGAGTCCACTTGGCTTCAGTTGTAAATGGTTACAGAAGGAGTGTTTCCCAGAGCCAGGCCCCATGGGGTCCTGGGCAGTGGTGTCTGCCTAGCCACAGTTTGGGCTCATTTCTCTTTCATTCTTAATCACAATATTGACTTCTTCGGCATGACCTCGGCTTGCTGGTGCTTTGTGGGGCTCAGTGGACAAATTTAGAAGCAGAGAGGAGCGGTGATGTGTGTGTGGCCGAAGCTACTCACTCCTTACCGGCTCTTGTGTCATCACAGGCCAGTGACGTCCTCAGGTTGTGAAAAGAACTCAGGAAACGGATGATGTTGGTTGCACAACATTGTGAATGGACTTACAGCTACTGAAATGTACACGTAAAAGCAGCCAAAATGGTAAGTTTTATAACAATTAAAAACAATGATGGTATCAAGAGACCATGAGTCAGCCTCCAGGAGGAATCCAGGAGTTCCTTCGGAAAATACGGCGTCAGCGCTGGGTGAGCTGGCCTTGCCTCTCACCTCTGGTGTTACCTGGCACATTTCTTTTTTAATTGTGTGGCATTCCCCATGCTTGTTTGTGTAAAACAAAGAGGTGGTGGGATGATTCAACGAGATCAGCTAAAACTCTAGCTGTACTTGGATGTCCAACCGTTCTAATGCGTCTGGGACTGAGGGATTCCTAGGACATGGAACCTTCAGTGTTCAATCATGATGAGTTAGACAAACGAGGATGAGCGGTCCCTATTGCAGTCCTGTCTGGGATGGTTGATACTTTCATCTCAATGAGACCTAGCTAGAATCACCGAGGAGACAAGCTTCTGGCCATGCCTGGGAGAAATTGTCCAGACTAGGTTTGTTGCAGTGAGAAGATCCACCTTAATGGTAAGCGGTACCATTCCTTAGGATGGAGTCCTAGACAGGCTGGAAAGGAGAAAGTGTGCTGAGAGCTTGTACTCGCCAATTCTGCTTCCTCATATGGAGGATATGTGAGCAGCAGCAGCCCTAACTAAGCTCCTGCCGTAATGGACTGCCCTCTGGAACCAAGCTAAAGAGCAAACTCTTCCTCGCTTAGCTTGCTTTGGGCAGGTAGTTTGTCTCAGCCATAAGTCACTGACTCACCATGATAGAAGAGATGCCCAGTGTCGGAGGATGTTGGTAGAGAGTACTGCTGCCTCCACTACCTCCAGGAGAAGCTAGCACTTCATAGCTATAGATCAAGCCCTAGTCTGTGAGTCTTGTGTTGAGGGTCTCATTTCAGGCTCACAGCCTCACAGCAGGGCAGGGAGTGGTTATCTCAGCTTTTCAGAGGAGGAAACTAAGCTGCCACCATCTGAGTCCAGGCAGCACTGGGTAAAGATTGGCTACCATGAAGTCTTAACCAATAGGCTACTCTCTGGGATGATGGGACTCTGCGGTAAAGAGCTTGTCTGGCGCACACAAAGCCCTGGACCGCGTTCCCGACCAAACAAAAACAATATGGACTTCTCCTTTTCTCAAATGCATGTGCTCAGCCCCATGCAGGGTTTAAGTGCTTAAACTGTGACATCATTTAAAATGATATTGCTGCCACTATATGGGAGAAAGGGGAAAGAAGGCCTACCAGAAGAGTGGGAAGGATTTATTAGTAATAAGTAGAAAATCTATTCTAGCGCAGTGGAAGGATTTATTAGTAATAAGTAGAAAATCTATTCTAGGGCTGGAGAGATGGCTCAGAGGTTAAGAGCACTGATTGCTCTTCCAGAGGTCCTGAGTTCAATTCCCAGCAACCACATGGTGGCTCACAGCCATCTATAATGAGATCTGGTGCCCTCTTCTGGCATACAAACATACATGGAAGGAATGTTGTATACATAATAAATAAATAAATCTTAAAAAAAAAAGAAAATCTATCCTAGCGCAGTGTGTTAATTTTCTCATCAATGAGACAAAATACCAGACAAAAGCAACTTAAGAGAGGAAAAGTTTAATTTTTGGCTCATGATTCCAGAGTACAGTCCATGGTGACAGGAAATTTGTGACAGCTGGAGGCTAAGATAGGCGATCACAATTGCACCAAGCCTAGTGTGAGCAGTTGCCAAACCATGCAGAAGACAAGGTGACCGACTTGCCTTGGAGTTAAAACTCCAAACTTAGTCTTGAGCAAACCCAGATTCACCTACGCGAAGAGTACGCTGGTCCAGGAAAACCAGAGAAACCGGGGAGATTAACACAGGGCAGGAGGAGCCAGGACTGGTAAACAAAAGAATTGACGCAAGGTTGTCCCTCCTACTTAACGAGAAAATGCAAAGCCCCTATCACCAGCGTCAATGTTTAACAGATGCGTAAACAATTCAGATACTAATGATAACCCAAAGCACGCAAGTTCCTGGAAACTGGTACACTCACCCATTGTTGGTGGCATGGGTAACAACACCCAGTGAGATGCTGTGCAGCTATTAAGCTGATGAAGAGTGTATAACAACATGCGAGCGTGCTCTGTCCGTGAGCCTAAGGCAGAACAGCTGAATTTGGAACTTTGGATGGGGGCCCGAGCTGTGTTTACCACACAGCGCAACATTTTTGCATAAATGTCACCGAGGCCTGGAAAAATGACTTGGAAAAAATAAAAGCATCTGATGAGTTTAGTGGGGAGGACTGTGGCGGTTCTCCCCTCCCCACCTTCATTTCCACTGCTGTTATTTTATGTTTGTGTAAGAGCCGCGCGCGAGAGAACAACACCACACTTGGCCCACTTTCCCACCCCCAGCTCTGTTCTGGCCCTTGGCCCTTCTGACTTGCTGGGTAATTCCAGACTGAGCAACTGTCCTGCTTCTGGACTCAGCTCTTGCCTGACTCCCCCCTCTTTTGACCTCATTGGCTCTGCCTTTGTCTGGCTCTACCTGCAGCTCTGGGGGGGTAACGACCACAACACACACTCCTGGCTTACACGTGGCACAGCCGACAATTAACCAAGACCGGGGAAGTTCAACCCGATATGTAAATTGATTTCCTCTTCCTGGTAGTGTGTGGTGAGAGTCCAGTGTGTAAGTAGAGGTGAGGGCAAGGGGAGAATGGCATGCTGTTCCAAAGCCATGGGAAGACGAATTGTGAGCTGGGAAATTTGAGACACAGAATAATGAAAAGACAAGACAAACATCCCAACATAATCCAAGTAATAGCCCAGCCCCGTGGCTTTGTCCTGAGGGCTAGAGGAAAGATGGGCTGTGAGTTGGAGGGTTGCAGACAGCATCCGGTGTGTTCTTCAGCCTGTGGATAGAGATGGGTGGGCTGAGCACTGTGAGGAGCTCCCAGGGTGAGTCACAGCTCACTCAAGCCTCTACGGGCCAGCTTTCTCGGGAGCAGCACAGCTCCTCTGCTCTGCCAAGGTTCTAGAACTTCACATCACCCTGAGTCATTCCCTTTGAGATTGTTGTCCTATGATAAATATCTATTTTGTTTCCTGGAAGTGGGAGCTGGGGAACCCATTTGAAGCCATTGTCATCTCAACCTGGATCACTTGATCTCAGACATGGCTTTGCAAACCTCTGTTGTTGAGGTTTTCTGTCTTGCCTGGTTCCCTCAATCAATCATTAAGTCCCAAATAAATCACACAGAGATCTACATTAGGTTATAAACTGATTGGCCCATTAGCTCAGGCTTCTTATTAACTCTTACAACTTATATTAGCTCATTATTCTTGTCTATGTTAGCCACATGGCTCAGTACATTTTTCAGCAAGGCAGTCACATCTTGCTTCTTCTGTGGCTGATCAGGATTGCAGAGGAATGGGCTTCCTTCTTCCCAGAATTCTCCTGTTCTCATTGACCTGCCTCTACTTCCTGTCGGGTTGTTCTGCCTATACTCCTGCCTGGCTATTGGCCAATCAGCATTTATTTAAAATATAATTGACAGAATACAGACCATTCTCCCACACCAAACCTCTCTTCTCCATATCTACCAGGTGCTTGCGTATATGTTCATGAATTTTATATGCGCTTCTAAGGTGGGCATTGATGTGGCAAATGATTGGAATTTCATCTGTAATTATCAGTAAGGTTCAGAAGTTTGACTCATATCTGTTCAGAAACCATTTGGTAAATTTTTTTTGTCTCTAAATTGAAACGCTTCTTTGTTATATATTATATTTTTAACAATATAGTTGATATTTTAATGAAGATTTCATTGCTTAAAATAACAGCAAATACATAGCTTTCAATTAGATCCCTGGGGAGGCAGGAGAAAGGATACTTTTGTAGAAAATAAAGAGCTGGGGAACAAGCCCAAATGAATATCAAGGATGTTGAAGGGAAAGGAAGGATGGTAGAGCCGGATCACCCTGGTGACAATGCAGGACAATGGACTTTCCAAGGGAGAAGACCAGAGGGAGGTATGGTCCTGGAACCCCTTCTGTGGTTTAATCCATAGCCTTAGGCAAAAATTCCTTGTCCATCTAATGCAATGGTCATAGAAAAATGCCTTCACTGCCAGCCGTTGTGGGGAATCTAGGAAGCCACAATGTTTGAGTTCCAGCAGAAGCCGTTTAGTGCCCATCAGGCAAGGGGACATAATCTAGGGTATAAAACTGGATTTAATTGGAGGTCGCACAGCATGTCAATAGAAAGCAGGGCTGACAGTGGGCTGTGCTCCTAGCCAGATGTCTGATGAGGGATACGAAAATGTGTGTCCTGGTTATCCAGGTGTCGACGATGAATATGGAAATCTGTGTCCTAGTTATCCCTAAACAAGGTCATCGTCCTCTGCAACATCATCAACAAGGCCAGACAGCTGACGTGAACAAAACATGTTCCAAAACCGCAGAAACTTTTCTTTCAATAGTCTTCCTCCTCATATTCATCGTTATCCTCCTCCCCCTCCTACTGGTCCTCCCCCTCCTAGGTCCCCAAATGTCACTACCCACTGAAAAGCATTCCCCATGGAATGTGAGGTTCAGTCCCTCACATCACAGGGGTAGAATGTAGTGAAGAGAGTTCAGGGCCAAGGCGAAGGAAACTTAGGTCCAGATCACAGCGTGGACTGCCTCCCAGTCCATGAGAATAACTGTCACTGCCTGAGAGGGCTGGCCTTGTCCAAAATGCAGTGAGAAGATAAAAATGTCTTTGGAGACTCTGGAGGGTGGTGGGGGTTCCTTGTTACCAATAAAAAAAAAAAAAACTGAGGCACAGAGAGGTCAAGTAATTCTACAGCTAATACATAGTTGAACCATGATTTAGCCTTTGTCATGCTGACACATTAAAACACTGATATCTGGTGACACTCAGGGAAAATGCCAACACAGTGCTTACTGCCCACCTAGGATGGTCTTACCAAAATACAGTTAAAGATGGCAGCAAAATTTGGCTTTGTTTGCAGCTGAGTTAGGATCCAACAGAGGCACTTTACAAGTCCCAGCAACCCCCTGTAAAACAGGAGGAGCTGCTCTGGGTGAAGCGTAAGATGTTCCTCAGTTCCAGTGGGGGACATTTCCCTCTTCAATCCTGGGCCCTCCCAACATCACGTGGTGTCTCTTCAGATCAATAGACAACCATCTAGAGGAGGTTTGGGACTTCCAGATCAGATAAGTGCTGTTTGGCAAAGTAGTCCCGAAGATGAAGCGAGCTTGTCAGAAACAATTGAGGCATTTTCTTTACTTTCCTAAGGAAATAAATTCAATCTATCCAAAGGTCACTAGCGAAAGAGGAAAGTTCAATCATGTTATACACACTGAAGTTTCGGCAACTCATCCCAGCTGGATGGGGAGTCAACACGGGCTCTGTCGTGTGTGTCTGTGCACACGAGGTGTCGTGCACATATGGTGTGCGCATACCGTGTGGTGTGTATAGTATGTAATGAGTGTAGTGTGCGACGCCCGTACATGGTGTGTGTATTCTGCATCTGTTAAGCTGCTGCTTGAAGTCTCCTGTCTTTTCAAAGTGTAGATCTCAAATCCAGTTAGTGCCCTTTCTGAGACCTTAAGAAAAATCCCATGACTAGGCTTCCCTAGGGGACTCTGAATTTGAGTTACCCTATAAGGCTTTTTTACACAATTCCCCAGACGGCTTTAAAGGCACAGGATGGAGACACAGGGCTCTAAAACTGTGGTTCAGAACTCCTGCACTCACAGAACTAGCTGGAGGGCTGAAACCAAGAGAAGCTCTCGGCATCTCCAGTTCTGCAGGTAGTCAAGGTTGAAGAATATTTACAACCCTTTTCTCTTGGGGATGCTGATGCTGACTGGGGGCTACCCTTTCCATCCAGTGCACTGGGACCACTCCCATGCTGTCCTCTGGGGTTCTCCAGAAGCCCCAGGCCTCTTGACACTCTAGTATACCTCCAGACACTTCAGTCACCTTCTCTTGGCATAGGACAAGTATTTGCTGCCAACCGTGTTTCATGATGTGTGTCCTGGTAGAGATCCACACGTGGCCACTGGGAAGTCTGAGAAACTCCCATTACTGTTTCATGGTAGAAATGTGAAGGCTGAAGACAGAGCCTGATGCCTGCCTCTTGGAGCTGGCGAAGACCCAAGAATAGACCGGGGACAGGGCAGTCCCCATGAGGCCGTAACACTGATGTCAGAACAGAGAGCCTCAGCCTTTTTCAGGAACCACATCCAGCAACAGGCAGAAATCTCAGACATACCCTGGATGCAGAGAGAGAGAGAGAGAGAGAGAGAGAGAGAGAGAGAGAGAGAGAGAGAGAGAGAGAGACTCACCTGGACCCAAACAGGTTGAGGTTAGAAAGGTCAAAGAGCTTCCACCTATTGTTTTTCCAACAGCAAGGTCATTAAGGTACCCGACACCATTTTGAAGTCTGAAAACACCTGCAGCCATAGCACTTCTGTGGAACCAGACGGAATCTTTGAAGGCTAATTATCCAGGCCAACTTGAACTAAGGGGTGCCCAGGTGGCTCATTAGTCATTATTTTGGGGTGTGCTGGTGAGGGAATTTCTGAAAGAGGTTATTTGTCAGAGAGCAGCTTTGACAAAAATGCCCCTTACCAGGGTAGGGTCGTGGGGATTAGAAAAATAAAGAGAACAAAGACATAAGTGAAAATAATATAACTGAAGCATAGGATAGTACTGGGGAGGGAGTTCCAGTGAATACGTAAATCCTTCTAAGTTTAATTTTCCGTACGCTTTTATACCCCAGTACAACAGGGGGGAAAAAGACAAAAGACAGCTTTAACGTGATACAAAGGACAACTGAAACAGTTACTTGCTTCAATACTTTGAACGGTGGAGTCATTAATTCCCGAGAAAAGCATTTTGTTGTTTAGGCAGTGAACCCACCCTAGACCACGTGACTTGAAGGCAGCTCCTCCCAAGGTCAAGCCTCCTATTTCAAAAGAAGGAGCAAAGTAAGCTGGATTATCCTGACCATTGGTCAGGGTGGAGTGGATCTACAGGTGTGGGCTGTCTTAAAGTCCAAAACACAAAGTAACCACACCCAAGGTCAGGGTGTGTGGCCACGCTTATTGTCAATAGCTTTGAACAAGCTAAAACTCTGACCTTTAGACAAGGAGGAAATAAGCTCACAGTTTTGGGCCTCCATAGCCATTCATTCAATCAGTAAATTTGGCAGATGACAGAATTTTTCAGTGTCTGGTCACTAACAGTACACATACCTGTACTTCTTTATGTACCCTCGTGGTCCTTCTTCCCTGGGGACCATCTGCTTTTCTATGACTCCTTCTTAGAAAGCATGATGTGATAAACCGAGGTAGATTCTTATTTTTTTTAAAAATTCCACCTGATACGTGTGGGTGGCCCCCTCAAGTAGAATGAGGCTGCTTCAGAATTCACGGACACCCCAGGTCTGGAAACATGCACTGTGCTTCCTGGAGTGTTCCATTTTGTTTTCGAGGTCCAAACTGTCATCCAAAGAAATTGATTCCAGGCACAAAATGAGCTCCGCAGGTTTGTGGCGGGGGAGAGAGGAGTTATGCAGAATAAGGTAGGCGTGCTTGGAAAGTTGACCGCAACGCTGCTCGCCATTGTAATCCACTGGGGCGCTTTAAACACTGACGTGTCCACTCATCCATTATTATGATTAAATTGGTTTGGGGTGTGGCTTAGTTACTAACACTTTAAATATCGTTTTACAGTATCTCATTCCTAAGTAGGCATATATGGGTATATTTAATGTACATGTTTAACAGGAACAAGATTGGATTGAATGCATATAGCTTTACCTTTTCTTTTTACACCTTATTAGGAAATATTCTACAAATATTTTTATAATTCAGATATTCTTTTCGAGGATCATTAAAGTACCTAAGCAGTATTCTATAGTGTGAGTTTATAAATAACATAATTTATTTAACATCATTCTGCTGTAAGGTGTATATGTTACTTTTCCCAGCACTATAAATAATGCTGTAATAATAATCTATTACACCATTCACTTTGTACCCATCTATAATTATTTCCTGAGAATATTCACGCCTTCAAACTTTGTTGACATGAAAGGTAGAAAATTGAATTACAATATTTTTTAAAATAAAAATTTAAGGATGGCATTGAACATCTGCATATGTATGATGGATTGTTTTGTTTCTTTTTTAAAAAATAGTTTGCTGGGTTTTTATTTTCCCCTCTGAAGCACCTCTTGGAGTCCTTCATCCCCCATCTTTGGAAAGACATGAAGTAACTGATTCTCTGGACATGTCTTATTCCCGGGTTATTCAGCCTTATATGGTACCCAGATCTTCCTTTAGAACCCAGGAGTACATCTTTCAGTGGTATCTACCCTGCAGAACTTGGATGTTGTCCTTAGACTTGGAATTCTGTGGTGACTCTGGGACTGAGAAGCCAGCCACTGATAGATCTCGCTATAAGACTGACAGAGGAATTGGAAAAGGGGGGGGGGGAGGTGTTCCTCCACCCCTCCCTTCACCTCTCAGACTCTGTACTGTCTTCTTTTGACCTGGGTAACGCATTCAACAGACTCCCATCCCTAAATCCTCTAAGCAGCTCATAAAAGGGTGGGTCCCAAGGGTGCAGCCCTCCTGAGCAGTGATCTGCCTAGATGTGGTTTCTCTGTGTCTCCCCAGTTCATGCTGCTCATGACTTTGCCGTAGCTCCCAGCCAAATGGTTCATTCCCATCTGCAGTTTATGCCTTTGGGAGAGCCTTCTTCCCAGCTGACCACTCTCTCAAGTGCTCTCAGAAAGCTGTTTAACTTCTGGTTTTGGAAGAAGACTCCATCAAGGTCTTCCAAGTTGGTGGTAACTCCAGAAAGCAAAATAACATTTGACAACCATGATTATGAAATGTTTTAGTTGGCGTATCTATGTCATACGTGAGACAATCAACTTGACCTTTGGTGAATTCTGACATCTTAACTTACTGAACGTCTCCCACCAAGATCCCATGCTGTGCTCAACTATGACTCCCTGACCTTGATGAGTCTACATCATGATTACATGACATGTGTGGCCACAACACAGGTCATCAGAGGGTTGGTGACCAGCCTCTGGCTCTTCAGACTGGGAAAAGCCCGTGAAGGTGCATAGCATCTAGAATAAAACAAGTCAGAGACATTCTCCCAGTGGCTTCCAGTTCCCCTTGCTTCTCATGTATGTGAATCGCTTCTCTTCTGCTTCTGGTCCTATCCACCTTTTGAGTTCTAGCCAGTCATTCACACACGAGAAGCATGTAGCTGCCCCTGTCTAGGACACTTTAGTCAGCCCAACACTAACCCGGATAACTACTTGTGGGAATCTGTCCCCACAAAGCTGCTCCTGTCACCAGCTAACCAAGCACACCCATGAGGCACTCAGGAGGAAAGGCTTGTGTGGGAATCAACTCAGAGAAGTATCCCAAGATTGAAAATGGTTATCAGCTTCGTCGGCTTGTGAGGCACCTAAGAGATCCATGAAGAGCGCACTCTCTGCGTGTCTGAGGGTGTTTCCAGAGAGGATTAACTACAGGGTTGGAAAACCTACTCTGGATATAAGGAGCATCTCCCCAAAGTCTAGATGACTGGATGGATACAAGGTAGGAAAGGAGAGTGTCAGCATTTTCTCTCCCCTGTTCCTGGACACCATTATGTGAGGCACATGCCTTCACACCCTCCATGCCAAGATTGTCTGCTCAGATATTTCCGTCGCGGTCAAGAGACTAAGACGTCTGCCTCTCTGTCTTTGTACACGCTTTCTTCCCACTGGTCCTTGCTGCGCACCACACCCCCGTGTCTGCGCTCTGTGCGCTAGAACCCAGTTCGCGAGCTTCGGGAAAGGGGGCTGGAGGTTGAGAATACAGATGCAGAGACAGAGAGACGCACAGACCTTAAAACACTGATACCAAAGCCCCAAGAATCTCCCTTTATTGTGTTCAGGGGCAGATTATATAGGGATAGCCACGCCCCAGCCAAACCCACCAGAAACCGCTCTCCCGCCATCAGGCACTCCTGAAGGTCTCGTGCTCAGAGCAGCTGTAGGCACTCCGATCAGGGGAAAACAAGTTGTTTACAAGAAATCCAGGATCTGGGGGCTCACTGCTCCCTCCCAACAGTCCTAACCTCCTCTTCCATCTTTCCGACTGCCTCATTCTTCCTTGCATGTCACTGGTGCCTTTCACTTCAGATCCCATCTTTTGCTTTCCGTTTGGGACCCAGCCTTGGCCCTTTCCTTGTTCCCATTGCCTACCCTGCCCAGCCTAGGGAGAGCTCAGCAAGATGCACTCTGGTTCAATGGAAGTCTTCTTTCTGGAAGTCACACCTCTGATTCCTGTAATGTGTTACTGATAGGGGTGACTCTGGCCTGCAGAGCTAGCGCTCCAAGGACCTTCACTTTCCTTAGCATCACCCTATTTGACTCTCCTGTGCGTTTCCCTCCAAGCCCAAGGCCTTTGCCCAAAAGCAGGATGAGTGCTTTTGAAGGACAAAGTTTTGCTCGTATGGGGAGGGAGCTCCTTGCCCATGACTGCTGGTCTTTCTTCATTCCACTGGGAGCAGAGCTATTGCCTTCTCTAGCCCTCCTTCCTTCCTCCCATCTCGGCAACTTCTTCCAGGTGATTCCACGGAGCAGAGGCTTCTGGGTGCTAAGATCTGCTTGCCAAAGCCCACCTCTACATACCCAGTTCTTGATGTAACCAGGGGCCATGGCGGTCACCACACATAATCTCACTGGCTGTGTGGCTTTTCTCTGCCACCTCTGCCCAAAGTGGGCGTGCTGACTGCTCTGACTTTGATGGGAAGAAGTAGGAGATGCTTCTGTGATGTCATAGAAACAAGAAAAGCTCCATATGACAAAACCTTTTTAGAACTTCGTGCCAGGGAAAAAGCTCATTTCCTCAAATAAAAGGTATGCTTCTGCCTTTTAAGAAAAAAAAAATGACGATGTGAACTCAGTTTTTGTCCTCCTCCCTGGGGACAGTGAGCCAGGAGTAATGACAAAATTGGAGGGGTTCCAGCAGCAGGCTGGTGGTTTCTGATAGTGTCTCTGGGGAGCATCTTTTTGTCTGCTTGGACCAGAGCCTCCCTGACTCCCTGCCTTCACATTGGCTTCAATCTCTGCAGGAAAAATGACCATAGGAGTTCTAGAAGCCCAGGAAGACCCTGGAGTTCAGTAGGGTGTAAGAGGGAAGTGGCGCAAGCATTAGTGACTTTCACCAGTCCCTACCTTAGCGGATGACCTGGCGGACGAGTATGAACAGTGAGTGAACGAAAGACAAGGAAATCTGTATTCCAGAAGGCCAATTTTTCACAAGCTCAAACTCTGTGTAGGATGGAAATGAGTTAACTTTCTTCCCCTCTTTAGCTACAGCAGCCACAAAGGCTCCCCTGCCCTGGCCATCCTAGTCATTTGTCCCTTGATGCCCCTCTTCCAGCCCCTCTGCTCCATTCCACGTGGAAGGAGGCTGGGGCCCTGCCCTCTGCTTAGATTTTGCAGGCTGGTTAGAGTGTGCCCTGGGGACGTGGTGAGGGAATGGGAAGGCAGGGAGGGACAAAGGAAGCCTTCCTCAGCTTTTAACAGCATCACAGGAGGTGGGCTCCAGCAGCGGAGACAATCAGTGGAGACAATGGCTGTTTGAATAGCTTGGTGTTTGGTGGTGAGCCTTAGACGGTGCTGGGGTGACAGAGGTCATCTGGCATCCTGGCCCCCACAACAGCAGGAAGAGGATTAACCTGCAGCTTCCCCAGTGCCACAGTGTGAGCAGAGGGCCCCCAGTCCCTTCCTCCTGATGAGGGACTCCCAGGCTATAGTCATTTTCCTTGTTAGCGCTTTCTCTGGGGGCACAAGTTCCCAGAGCTCCAGTCTCTTGCAAACCTCACGGTTCCCCCTTCTCCTGCTTTAGCCTTCAGAAAGCTTTAATAACCAATGCCCTGCATTCACTTCCTGTAGCTGCAGCTCACAGAGCAACTTCTGTAGTCTGGACCGCATTCTGACTGACAAATCTTCCTTCTGTGGGTCAGGGGAGCACCCAGCCCCTGCCTACACTTGTTGAAGAGACGTCGTCAACTAAAAGAGCTTCGTCCCAGGGTCTTGGGGATATCTATTTTCCCACCTCTGCCCTTCCATTGAGAACTGAGGGAGAGGGGGGATGCCAGTGGTTGGGCTAAGTATCATTTTTTTTTTCTCCCATACTGCTACCAACTTCCTCTCCATGGGACCAGCTCCATAAACTAAAAATAAGTTTCTTCATGACTTGGAGAAATTAAAAGTGTTGATTTTTGGACATGGTGCTTGAGGCTTGCATTAGGGTTCAGAAGCATGGGATTCTTGGCTGAGAAAAAACAAAGCAGGAACCTCTCGGGGGGGGGGGGGGGGGAGATTGAGAAGATTTGCTCCCCCTAGTTTCCTCGAACATGGCTATGCTGGCTACTAAATATGAAGACCTATTCTGAGGCCTCCCCTCTCTATTTTCATATCCTCTGTTCACATGGCACTCTGATTCCAACCAGCATGTCTCAGGCCTTTCTTTTCCTTGGCTGTGAGAAAGTAAATATTAGTAAAGGTCTGGGCCTGGCTTCTGCAATGCCAATTGTCATCATGGGGACTGTCACCACTCAGCTTCCTGTCCTGATTCATTCCACAATGAGATACAGAGGATGTTTACATATGTCTTGCCAAGGAACAAGCTGTCTCCTTAGATATATGTGTATAACTTTTTTAAATAATTTACTTTTAGTTTAAAGCGTAAGTCAAGGAGTATGGTGGTTTGAATGAAAACGGCCTGCACGCGTGCATATATTTGAATACTTAGTTCCCATGTTGGTGGAACTATTTGGAAAGGATTGGGAGTTATGGCCTTGTTGGAGGTAAGATACTGGGGGTGGGCTTTGAGGTTTCAAAAGACCTACACCATCCCCAGTGTCTCTCCCTTTGCCTTCTTTTTTGTTTGTTTTCATTTTTATTTTTTGTTTTGTTTTTCGAGACAGGGTTTTTCTGTATAGCTTTTGAACCTGCCCTGGAACTCACGCTGTAGACCAGGCTGGTCTCGAACTCACAGAGATCTGCCTGCCTCTGCCTCCCAAGTGCTGGGATTAACAGTGTGTGACACCACCACCCAGCGTCCCTTTGCCTTCTACTTAGGGATCAGGAGGTAAGTTTTCAGCTGTTCCTGCTTCCATGTCCTTGCTCTGACAGCATGGATGTTAAGCCTCTGATAGCAACTTTGTTTTGTGTGTTGCCTTGGTCATGTGTTTTATCATAGCAATAGAAATGTAACTAAGACAAGGATGGCTGTACATCACCGTTGTTGTATAATTCCAGTTTGTTTGTTTGTTTTTAATGCTCAAAGAACTCCTGACCTATTTGTTAGCAGGCACTCCTTCATTTCCTCCCAGATCCAGGTGACCACTCACTCATCTAGTTTATGTTTCTGTTATGAATCTTCCTATAAATGGAATCTTACCATGCAAGAAATGTTACTGCTTCCTATCTGGCTTCTTTCACTTTCTGCAGTGTTTTGCAGATACATTTATGGTGTACTGGGGTAGGGGGTTGATAACTCCTTCTTAATGACTTCAGAACGTTCCATTGTATGGATATGAAACTGAATGAAATGTAAGCCCTGGCAATGCTGAAGCATGCATGGGCAGCCCGTATATTGCAATTCTGTTGAAATTATCCATATCGGGTTTCATGATCTAAGTTGATGAGGATGACCGATCAGGTGTCTTATACTATATTTTAATTTTCCATTTATTAGTTGATGGTCATCTGATGTGATAGTTATTCTCATAAACATCAGGATTTAGAATCACTAGGAGATAAGGTTCTAGGCTCACTTGTGAAAGACAACAAAAAATACAGAAAATTGGTACCAAGAAGAGGGATTGTTACTGGGATAAATCTTACCTTGTGATTCTTAGGCTTTTAGAACTGGTAGAACTGGTAGAGGGAAGAAATGCATAAACATTGGAGACTTTGGACTGGAAAAGTCCCTGAATGCTTTCAAGAGAGCTTATTAGGCAATTCTGATAGGAACTTAGAAGGCAAGAATTCTAAAACACAAGGCTGACAGTGAGACTCATGAGGTTTGGTGGGGAGCAAGAACTCTGTAGAACTAGGCAAGGAACCACTTGTGTGACAGACATCCTGGCAAAGACTCTGGCTGCTCTCTGTGTCCTGAGAGCTGGAGTCAGGCTGAATTTGAAGGCAATGATCTAACGCACTTGGAGGAGGAAGTTTCAGACAGGAGCGTATCTAAGCTGTGGCATGGTTGCTGCTCACTGCTTACACACAGGTTTACAGTGAGAGATAGTAAAAACTGGAGAGGGAAGGACAGGAGGGAAAGAAGGTGTGTGCAGTTTAAAGTTTCAGACAAGGAGGGTGCAGGTGATGACACATTTGTAATTGTTAAAAGTATTAGAAATATTAAAGAGAACTGTAGCGTTTGGGAGAGCTGGAAAGATATCGTGGGGGTAAGACTGTACCCATCAAGGCTTTGCCTTGTGAAAATGCTAAACTCAGGTTGTTGCTTAATGGGTTCCCTGACCTTCAAAACCCCTGTCCCTGGAAATGTGCTCTAGGTCAGTACACAGAGGCTGATGCAACTATGTTTCAAGCCATGTTTCAAGCCAGATGCAACTATGTTTCAAGCCTGACACAACTATGTTTCAAGCCGGTCGCAACTATGTTTCAAGCTGGACACAACTATGTTTCAAGCCAGACACAACTATGTTTCAAGCTGGACACAACTATGTTTCAAGTAGGCCAGGTGCCACCCTCAGCTGGCAGCAAAACTTGGCATCTTCACTGTCTTACTTTGCCAGCTTCTCTTTGCCCTGGTTTTGTAGGCATGAATGATTAAGGGGATCGTGGAATCTTACTCCACAGTTTTAAAGAGCCACTGAGCGTTGGAGATGGCAGGACCATGGGACATCCACAAAGGGAAGCTTTAAACTTGGAGTGGAGTTGGCCCCAAGGAAAGACCCTGTGTGCTACAGGCAGAAGAGCTGAATGAGAAAGGAACCCAGACGATTCCATCATGAACTCCAAATGCCTGACATGGAACCACAGGATGCGTGCCCTTCTGGGTTTAATGCAGATCTGATCATTCTTTCTGGGACCCTGTTCTTCCTTTGTAGATGGGAAAGTTTACTCAATGCCATTATATGTTAAAAGTAACATATGTGTATGTTGCGTGAATAAATATGTGCATGTGTGCACATGGATGCAGAAGTCATATGAGAGTGGGTATCTTGTATAGAAAATGCTTTTACCAGCTGAACCATCTTTCCAGTCCATGTAACTTGTTCTTTGTTTATGTAGTGACTCACAGAGATTTCCTGAATCTCAGAAGAAACTCAGCACTGATACTATTAAATAGTTTAGGATCTGTTACAGTCTATGGAGTCTTTTTGTCTTGGACCGAATGCATTTTTATGGCCCTAAGACTATAGCGACAAAGAGAGGAAGGTTATGGCTTAAAGTGTGCATGTCATTTGACAAGGGATAGAGTTGCCATGGTTAATGTTGTCAACCAGACAGGATCTAGAGTCATTCAAGAAACAAATCTCTGGGCATGCCTGTGGGAGATTACCTAGATTAGGTTAATTGGGACAGAAAGGCCTCCTTTAACTCCTGGTGGTGTCATTCCATTGCCTGGGGTCCTGGACTGAATACGGAGACACATGAACGAGAGCTAGCATTGTCACTTTGCTTCTGGATGGCAGACACAAGCCCCAGGCTTCCCACATTTCCTCAGTACCATGATGGACTGCCCCTCAAATCAGAAGCCAGAATAAACCCTTTCTCTTTTGTTTCTTTGATCAGGATATTTTATCACAGAGACAGGACAAATAGGGAATACACCTGGGTGTTCCTCCTCTCCGACAAAGATGAATAGCGCTGCTGTGAACGCTCATCTAGACAAGCTCCTGTGTGGAGAAGCTCTCAGTTTTACTGGGCTGGGGTTGCTGAGAGGAACTAGACCAAGTGGGAACCTGAGCAGTGAAAACTCAAGATCAGGATTGGTGGCATGTCAGAGGTCTTATCTGGTGGTCGCGATGCCTGGCCAATCTGTTCCTCTGACCTCAGACATGGGTGTGAGTGTGGAGGACCATGTATTTCTACACACAGTGCTCAGCTTTTTAATGTCATCACACAGTAAGCTAGGGAGGTGATTGAGAGGGTAAAAGTGCTTGCTGTGCAAGCAAAAGGACCGGAGTTTGAATCTCCAGAAACCACAGAAAAGCCAGACAGGATCATATGTGCGCATAGCCTAAGCATTGTGGGGCGGAGCCTTCTGGCCAGTGAGCCTAGATGAAACAGGAAGGAGCAGCTTCAACGAGGGGCCTTATTTCAAAATTTAAAGTAGAAAGAGATAGCCTGACATCTTGTGCTGGCCTAAGCATGCATGCTTACCAGCACACACTTGTGTATATATATCACACACACGCGCACACACACACACACACACACACACACGCACACACATACACTCAAAAATAACTAAAAAACCACATAAATAAATGTCAGTCCACAAAATCTCCTGGGATAGGAATTGTCACAAGGTCCTGTTATTCATTTTGCCCTTTAGAGAATCCAATTTTCTCGTGCGTGATAGTTAATCGTGATTGAGGAATACCTAGACATGCGTGAACCACACCTTGGGAGGATCTCTGCGGGTGTTTCTAGGGAAGGTTAACTGAGGTGGTGTCTTAGAGCTTCTTTTGCAGGGATAAACACTACTGCTAAAAGCAGCTTGGGGAAGGGAAGGCTGCCTTCCACTTACAGCTTTCAAATCACACAATCACTAAGGGAAGAGGAACTCAGGGCCAGAGTCTGCAGACAGAAATGGGCAGAGACAATGAGGAACACTGTTTACCGGTTCACTCAGCCTGTTTTCCTATACCACTTAGGACCCCCTGGCCAGAGATGGTGCAACCTACAATGGACTGGGCCTTCTCACATCAATTGTGAATGAAGAAAATGCCCTATAGACTTGCTCTAGGCTGAGAGAGTCCCTCTTTCCCAAATGACTCTAGCTTGTGTCAAGTTGACATAAAACTAGCCAGCAGGGGTGAGGGAAACACCCTGAACGTGGGCAGCACCATCTTGGGCTGAAATAAAAAGGGGGAGAGGTTGACTCGGAGAAGGCTTGGCGGGTAAGAGTGCTCATTTCTCTTGCAGAAGACCTAATTTGGCTCCCTGAACCCACATTAGGTGGCTCACAGCTGCCCGTAGCTCCAAATCCGGGACACTGGACGCCCACTCTTCTGGCATCCATGGGCACCTGCACTCATGTGTATATACTGACCTGCCGTAATTAAAAAGAAATCTTAAAAAGATGTGTGCATGTGTGAGTGTGAGTGTGCATGCGTGTGTGTATGTGCATGTGTGAGTGTGTATGTGTATGCATGTGCGTGCGTGCATTTGTGTGCATTCACGTGCATATGTGCGTGGGGGGGGCAAAAGCATACCGAGAACTGGCATTTTCTCTTTACTTGTGGGTCCTCTAAGCAGGAATCCTTATGTTCTGCTCCTAAGGCCATGTTTTCCTCACCATGATCGACTATGCCTCCTCAAGTCGCCACCAAAATAAAGTCATCCTCCCTTAAGCTGCTCTTGTCAGGTCTTTGGTCAATGCCCTAGTGGGGAAAAAATCCAAAAAATTGGTAAATTGTGTCTAGAGCTCACAGTATGATATGAGGAGAAATCAAAAATGTCACCACCTTCTTTGGACCCCCTGACATCCACCTACATGTAGCCTAGGCCATGAGGAGGACCTGGTAGTTGTGCAGGCCCACACTCCACTGGGTTGTAAGCACAACAGCTTTCTCGTGTAGAGTCTCTGCTGCTCCTAGGGCCGTGTTTCCATGTGTCCCAGCGAGACCCTCATGCTGGTGCATGAGTCCAGCTAGCTGCTTCCCGGTTGATGCCGGACACAGTGGTTTTGTTTGGCCTGTATGATTTCCTGAAGACTGGCAAGGTCCAGTGTGTTTTAGCTTAGCTGGAAGAAATCAGAGGCTCTGGCAGGCCTGGGACTCCTTCCCACGTGTGATGGTTGGCACTGAGTGGCCCGTGGGTGTGGTGGGAATAGGGTGTGAACTCAGTTGGCCACCGTGTTCCCTCCTTGCAGTTTGACACTTATTTGTTGCTTTTCCTGATCTCACTGAGATTATATATATATTGAGACAGGGTTTCTCTGTGTAACAGTCATGATTGTCCTGAACTCACTCTGTGGACCTGGCTAGCCTTGAACTCACAGAGACCCACCTGCCTCTGTGTCCGGAGAACATGCGCCACCACCACCTGGCTGAGATGACTGATTTTGAGAACTTCTGGAACTACTTTCCCATATCTTCCTTTGTCTTCCTTCCCATGGCGTGAGCTGCCATACAGCGTGTTTCTATGGACCTTCTGCAAGCTGGCCCTTCCTTAACACAGTGATGCCCAGTCCCTGCTGCGTATCACAACTGCCTGAGGATTCTTTTAAGTTCTATACCCTGGGTGCATCAAATCACGACTTCCAGAGCCTCATCAAGCAGAAGGAAGCTGGAAAAAAAACTCTCTAGTGGAGTGAGAAGCTGAGGGATGAAAAGCTGTGGTCTACAGCACGAACTGATGCCCACGTTGTAAATATCCCATCAGTGGCTGCCTTCAAACTGCTCCTATGTCTTCACTGTCCAGGGCTGACAAGAGGCCATCAGGAGTCAAACACTGTGCATTGCTCTCACCCAGTAGGCAGATGCAATTTCAAGAGCCTGATGCCAGCTCGATAAGCTATTATGGATGTGCTGAGTTTTGAATGCTTATTACTTTTATTTTTAATAGAATGTTTAGCTAATTCTGTGTTTCTATAATATATAATTTTAAAATAATGACTATACAGGGGCTAGAGAGATGGCTCAGTTGTTTAGAGCACTGGCTGCTCTTGCAAAGGACCTAGATTTGGTTCTCAGCACCCACACGATGGCTAACAATCACCTGGAACTCCAGTTCTCGTGATCTGGCACATTCTTCTGGTCTCCTTGGGCATCTGCACACACATAGAGCACACATATACACACTCAGGCACACCCACATATACAAAAAAAATCATGAAATTTTCTTGCTATTTCTCCCCCCTTTGGATCAGATTTTAGATAGTCCAGGCTGACCTTGAACAGCCAATGTAGTGGCGTTTGGCTTTGAACTTCTGATCCCCCTGATCTCCCACATGTTGAGCTCATAAGCCTGTGTCACCATGCCCAGTCTGTGTGGTACTGCGGGTTAAATCAAGGCCTCATGCATATCAGGCAAATATTCTATTAACTGAGTTAAAACACAGATAACTGTTGCTGACTCAACAACAGTGGTCTTAGGTGGGCTGCTTTTAACAAGTCCCCAGGTGATGCTGATCCTGCTGGGAGACTGAAGGTATGCCAACACCCGCCATTCACAGAATGGGCCGGATTTCTCTCAGGAGAGTCAGCCCTTACTCCTGCTTTGAGGTGGTAATCCCTACCAGGGGACAGCAGGCATGACAGTTGGCAAATGCCTACACACAACACTGGAACCTGAAGATGATATGGTGGCTCTGAATCCCCTAAAGTGCTGCGCACCGCACCCCCTCTGCGCTCTGTGCACTGGCACCCAATTTGTGAGCTTCGGGCAAGGGAGCTGGAGGTTAAAATACACAGACACACACAGACAGAGAGACAGCGACACGGGTCATCCCTTGAATCCCCCAAGAATGCCCCCTTTATTGTGTTCAGAGGCAGATTATATAGAGATAGCCACGCCCCAGCCAAACCCACCAGAAACCACTCTCCTGCCATAAGGAACTCCTGAAGGTCTCGTGCTCAGAGCAGCTGTAGGCACTCAGATCAGGGGATTACAAGAAATTCAGGATCTGGGGTCTCACTGCTCCCAACACTAAAGAAACCTTTAAATCCTCACAGTGCCCTTCTCCCATCCCAGCCCCAACATCCAGGGCAACATGTAAAAAGAGGAGGGGATGGCAAACAGCGGGGCTATTACCAGGTCCCTAGGGACAGCACAAGTGTCTGACTTACATCGCTGTAGAAACACACTAGTTGTTGGTGGACCAGGAGTTGAGGAATGAAAATGGAGTGGAGAAAGTGAGGTTGCTTTTTGGCCTCCATGAGCAAAAGCTAAGGAAAGTCGGAGGCTAGGTAGAGTTTTCCAGAGGAGGATAGCCAGTAGGAGGTATACTCCCATACTAGATCTATACGTCCATAGATCTATCTATCTTCTGTCATACAATTCTGCCTCCTGCATTATGGAGGCTGAGAAGCCCCACACAGAGCAGGAGACCCAGGAAAGTTGCTGGTGTGGCTTAAAAGCCTGAAAGCTGAGACCCTTGGCAGTGAATCCACCCGTGACGGCCAGCAGCACTGAGGCAGGAGATTGTCATTCTGGTGGCATCTCGTAATTTTGATTTGCATTGACTTAATGGTGAACACTGTTGACTACCTCTTCATCTGCCAGGAATATCCTTTTTAAAGAACAATTTGGCAGGACATGTCAAAAATTACTAAATGTGCATATAATTTTATCATAATATCTTGATTCTGGAGTTCACTCCAAGAAACAATTATGGTTGGCTAAGAAGCCCTCTGGAAAAGACAGTCACCTTTGTAGGAGGCAGGTAGGTCCTTGTTCTTACAGATAAGGAGTACAGAAACCAGAAACGTCAAGACACAGGGTTATCTATTCAAAGGAGAGATGTATTCCACCCAGGAGGCTGGGCATGAATGGATGTGGCTGAATAGTCTGGTGACTTTTGTGCTATCTATATGGGCAGGACACACTGGCTCTCCAAGACCCTTATCTTGAACATGTTTATCTCAGTCAATCTATAGCTCTATCCTCCCCCCAGACCCTTATCAGGAGCCTTGTTTACTTTGAGCCTTTCCCCCCAGCTAATCTATAGAATCTAACTTTATGAAAAATGTCATTTGTGTTTTGCAAGAGTATCCATGTATTCTTGCTTAAGGTTTGTTGTGCGCACAGGGTTAACTTAATCATTATCAGGAAACTTATTCCCAAATTGTGCTGTGATGTGGGAGTGTCATATATCAATCTGTTGATTTCATTGGTTAAGTAATAAACAAACTGCTTGGGCTCATAGCTTAGAACATAGGTGGGTGGAGTAAACAGAGCAGAATGCTGAGAGGAAGAGGAAGTGAGCTCAGACTCGACAGCTCTGCTGTCTGGAGCAGAGACACCATGCTCCCCTCTCCAGGGTGGATGTGAGAGCTCTGCTCTCTGAGACACACGCAATGAAGCTCCGACCCAGGATGGACGTAGGCTAGAATCTTCCCGGTAAAACCGGTGCTCACTAAGACCGGTGCTCACAGATTATTAGAGATGGGTTGATCGGGATATCAGAATTAGCCAGTAAGGGCTAGAGCTAAAGGGCCGAGCAGTGTTTAAATGATTACAGTTTCCGTGTAATTATTTCGGGTAAAGCTAGCCTTGCGGGCAGCGGGGTGGGGGGACGCAGCCCCCCCCCCCGCACCTATTACAACAGTGCTGCGCTTAAATATGCTTGAAATAAACTACCTTGTGTCAGACTCTTGAAGTTTGAACCAACACTGGCTACTGAGTCATGTTCCCTGACTTCCCTCTTACCTCTCATGGATTGACACTCTGTTGGCTGCGCTGTTTGCAGAGACCCCCACACAACATATTACGTAGCAGTGGCGGTTTCTGTAAACAAAAGTTCAGTCATATGGGGAGAGCTCCTAAGAAATAACGTCTTCCAGATATAACAGGGACACTATATTTATTAACTCCGGTAACCTTCATAAGACCTGTATAAGATTAAGCCAATCAACAGTCCAGCTAGGATGAGGAGGGGCACGGAAGGGTCCACTCTGAGCTGAGGAATTATTTATCATTAATGGCTCCTGACAGTCAGTTTCCTCAGGGATAGTCCTTGACAGGTTTCCCATACTCCAGTGGGTGCCCCACATCCGAGCACACAAGGACAATACGGATTAGACTCAGTGTGTTACTAGAACTTAATGGGCAATTGGGAGAGGAACATGGTTGGAAGTCCAGGAGGAGTTGGAGGAGGAAGAAAGGTAATTGTAATCAAAATATATTGTTTATATGTATGACACTCTCAAAGAATAAATTAGAACATTAAAAAAAAAGTCCAACCACCGAGCATTGATTAAATGAATCCATTCATGAAAGACAACCTGATAAAAATAATTGGAAATAATTATATGAAGACTAATGACATGACTGAATAAAAATGCAGACTATGAAATATAAAACCCTAAATATATTTTTATATGTATAAATATATGGAGGAGGAGGCTTTAAAGACACAGCCCAGAATATTAACAGTGAAATAGATATAGAAAAACAAGTGGACAGTGCATCGATCCTTCCAAAATAAAAATCCCCAACAGGATTACTATGTGATTCTGGATACGGTAAAAAAAAAAAAATTAAAATCAGGGTTTCAAACAGATATCTGTAGACTGTGACCCTGGCAGCATTATTCACCATAATCAAAGGGTGGGCATAAAGGTTTTGTCCCAAGTGCTTTATGATGTAATCCATATGCCCCAACTCATACACTTAACACACAGAATAGTTTTAGTATAATCCTAGGGTTTGACACTATCCCCATAATCAGTTTTAGAAAGTTTTTGATGCTTCAAAGGAAGCTGTGAGCCTTTATTAGTCACTCCTCATTTCTTCCTACCTAGTCCTGAGCCCTGGACAAGGACCGGGTACTTTACATCTTCGTGTCAAAGGATAGAAGATCTGGCAAGTTGCTGTCACTTAGTTAAGTATTTCCAAGGTCTGGATGTGGTGTAGTGTGTATTAGGATAGTATTATTTCTATGCATAAATATATATTGTACAGATTTATTCATCTGTTTATTAGTTTGTGAGCAGTTTTGGCATAGTAAATAATGCCGCTATGAGCATTCTTATACAAGGCTTATTTGTTTGTTTGTTTGCTTATTTATTGATCTATTTAGTGAGGATGCCTTTTTATTTTCTCCATCATACATTAACTATGTTATTTGAAGAACTATTGGATCTTTTTTAAGTGTTGGCCATCGACCACTCTCAGCAGCATTAAACAGATTTGGTTTTTGCTTTTAGGTCTTTGATAAACTTTTCAAAATTACATTTATTTTTTAATGTGTGTATACAAGCAGGCATATATATGGGTGTGGTGTGTGTGTATGTATGTGTGTGTGTGTGTGTGTGTGTGTGTGTGAGAGAGAGAGAGAGAGAGAGAGAGAGGGGG